>NC_067236.1:1940000-2540000 GCF_019924925.1 Ctenopharyngodon idella
GCAAGTCATTTCACTCGGCGGCCATCTTTGAAACTCCGGCATCTATTTCAGTCATGCAAATACTATCAAATTTATGATTAAATTTCATTTTTTGAAATCAATGAAATCTGACAGCTGTCTCATAAATTTTGTTTCTAAATGCTCAAATCATGACAAAAACTGCATTTTTCAGGCTGGACCAGCCAATGCATATGTGCAGTCCCATGTGCGCATCTCAGAACAGTGACTGATTCTATAACAACCGGAGCTTCTAATGGCAGCTACAGTGACGCAATGACTTTACCAATAGAGTGCAAAGGCCGGGTTTCGGAAGTAAAAACTCCATTAATTTTCTCCATACGAAAATTGACTTTGAACGATAACTTATAAACCTTTAGAGACCGGTATTTGCTTCTGCATTATGCAGCCTGCATTATTTCAGCTTATTTTTTAAATAATAATTGTGTTTAAAAGTGTTTAAAATTCCTGGTGAAAACTACATTACCCATGATGCTGTACAGAAAATTTCACCAATCAGAGTAAGCAAATAGCTCTTTAGCTCCGCCCACTCTCATGAAGCACCGCAAATGAGTCGACGCTCTCAAAATAATGAAATGTTCATATATATATTTTGCAATTACTTAAACTTAATATATTGTTTTTATACATATAATAAACATTTGTAAATGAGTAGTTTTATATTTCTCCATTGTTTTTAATTTAATTATGCTATTCGCAATGCTTCATGGGTTTGTAGTTCTTTCCCCTCACAGTCCTGTTCCTTTGTCTTTTTGTCTGATTTTCAACAACTTTTATCCTTCAAATTTGTAGTGTTGTGATTCACCTCGTAGCTGGTTGGCTTGGTTCATGGCTTATAACTCTTCAACAAAGACCATTTGAAAATAAAAATGAATGAAAAATACTTTCAGAACCAGCGTTGCTGGAAAAAGGGGTGGGCACTGTTGTACTCTATTGGCGATTGGCTCTTTTATTTAGATTGTGAGTTGCACTTTATCCCATTCATTTATAGTAATATATGAGTGCACTGTCTTTGTATATCTAAAGTCTTCGATATTAATAACCTATGGCATCACTTCGCAGCCGTACAACACGTTCACAATCCGTCTGTCTTGAAAGGGTCATTCATTAGCACTAAAAATCAATTTCTCTATAAAGAAAATGCATGGGATTTTAACTTCCGGACCCTGACTGTAGCGCTCTATAAAGCTTGTCTTCCCACATAATCCATGAAGATATACTGGTCTGTCATTCGTGCTGCTTATCCAATGAAGTACAATTTATCAAACAACTTCCATTTTGCTAACGTTCAGCTTTCCAGAACTGCAACAGATAGAGATGCACAACTTTTCTTTTAACCTATATCTTCACATCGCCTGTGGTCTCAAGAGACAAAATGTACATGAAAAGCACTCTCGCTTAACACTGAGCATGTCCTACAAGCAACATTTCAATGTATGTGTCAGGAAATGTGACAAAATTGGGACAAAGGATGAGGAAATATATATGGATGCGAGAACAAGCTTTTTGCTTCCTTTAGAGAGTGTGTGTGTGTGTGTGTGTGTGTGTGTGTGTGTGTGTGTTGTGTGTGTGTGTGTGTGTGTGTGTGTGTGTGTGTGTGTGGAGGTGAACAGAGGACAGGTGGTGGGCTAAGAGTGCTGTGTGTTGTGTAGAGGTGCGAGACAGGCCCGTATGCCCGCCAGACGGCTCAATTTTCCCATCTTGAGCTCCCATTTGGGAATTTCATTGCACAAGGAACGTGTGTTTACTAGGGTTGAGAAGTAGGCTCCATCTTTTAAAGCAGGCTGCAACCGAGCCATAAATAGACCATTTTTTTTTAAATTCTGAAAATGAAAAATGTTTTTTAGAGTTAGTTTGTAGTAATTATAATTTGTTTTATATAAAATCAATCAATGATAGACCAACCAGCACACAGCAAAAAGTAATTTTCTTCCTAATTATTTTTGTCTTGCTTTGCAGTACAAATATCTAATCATTCTTTAAACAAGATATGTTTATTTGAGATGCAAAATGTTGTTTTCTGAGAAGTTAGATTTATGCTTAAAATAAGGAAAATATCTGCCAATGAGGCAAGAAAAATAAACTTAATTCAAAGTTTATTTTTCCTGATTTCTTCACTTTAATTTTTATTATTTTAATCAATTTGTTTATTTTATCTTACACTATTTTGCATCCCAAGTAAATGTTGAATTTAAAAATATTTATATATTTGAACTGCAAAATAAGACAAAAATACCAAGTAAGAAAACTTGATATCTGGCCATTTTGAGAATATAAAATAGTCAATAACGTGGCTGGTTAGTTGATAAACCCATTAATCCAGTTCAAAATCTAATGATAGGATTGCTATTGGAAAATAATCGCCTTTTTGTCTTCAAAGTTCTCATTTGTTTATGTTTATATTGCATTATATCAACCATTACTCAGCCTAGTTTTTAGATCAGTAACACATCGGTTCACCACTAAAAACAACAAAAGTCTCTGGCATGTCCTTATTTAGAGAGCACATCCATTACAACTCAAACAATTTAGAAGAGAGTTTCATCTTATGGAAAATTTCTTTGTGCCCAGAAACAGGTCTCAATGGGACGGTCGTGCCATGTGCACGTCCCACATCTGAAGGGTTTGTTCTGTCCGTCCCAGCAAGAGAAACTGTGGCCGCATTATGGCTGCACATTCTGCCCGCCTTCGAGCGAAATCATACAGAGACCCCAGGCATTTGCGTTGTCATGGTTACGTCGCCTAACCAGCAGGATGGGAACATATGAGCCGGCTAAGATGTGCAAGTGCACATCCCCCCCCAGAACAAAAACGCACAGTCGCAGGGCCGGGTTCAGCTCACCTCTCCACTGATCCCTCACAGAGTAAAAGGTGTGAGGGAGAAGTGTCGGACAAAGCCGATTACTTTCTCTTCTTCAAGCCGCCGCAGCGCTGATGTGAAGGAAGCAGCCGTAAATCGGAGTAAGGTGTGAGAGTGCAAACGCTCAGTGCAGACGCAGTGTAATCCATTTAGAAAAGAGAACTTCTAACAGATCAAAAACCACCACAGAGTGTCAAATGACATGCTTGTAAATGCCAGACATACAGAATAATTCCAACTGATATGACATTCATAAGAATTGCGAGGAATTCTGGTTCCGATTTCACAAACACACTAAAGAAATTGTGAATGGAAGCATCTCTGATAACAATAACTTCATACTAAACAAAACAATATGGTAACATTTTAGTAATGTAACTCTGTTCCAAATCTATATCTTTCATTTAGGGGTTGCTCCATTATGGCAAAAATAGGGCCCTATGATTTCCACAATCCAGAAAACGCGGACGGAATCATGGAATCCAGTCATAAAAACAGAATTTAATGTATAATGCGGAATGTCATGGAATTTGTCAAATTTTTGATGAATAAATAAAAAGTATGTTAGTACACTTAAATCAAATCATGACATAGACTAGTGTCTGTGAATATTAAGCAGCAAAAAGACAAATCCTACATATTCTGCGTGTCTCTGTGTGACTGAATGGCGCAGATGCGCGGTTTTAAGCACGCGTGATGCTCATGGTGTTTTCAGCCTCTCACGTCTGAGGACATGAATGCATGAACTTCATCTCCAGAGCCATTCTGAGAGCCACTCCATGAGCATTTTACCATTTCATTTGAGAAAAACTATTGTCATATCATAAACACACAAACTCAAAAAAAAAATAATAATAATAATAATAATAAAATAAAGAAATTTGGGAAAAAATAAAACGGATTTCATAGGGCCCTACAAAAATCATAAATCACAGTTATTTTGGTCAATATTGAAATCATGATTATTTAACAGGATTATTGGTGGGAGATATGATTGAAGTCTTATTTCATGATATAAGTATTTTAAATATCAGTGAAATTTCACAATTATCGATATTTCAGTAAAAACTAATACTAGGTTAACTAATGTAAGTAAAAGGTCCTCAAGTTATAGAAGACAAGTAAACAGTCAGCAAAACAATAAGAACAAAGAAACGAATTACAAACAAAACCGACAAATAAATACAACAGAACAAAAACACAAATTAAATAAACAGTGCTTTAGGTTTTTCAGGAAAATGTACCAACAGTGGTATTTAGGTAAGTAATAGCCTTAAATAGAAATTGAATAAAGTAATCAAATGTAAAATTGCTGTACACATTGAATATAGACTAATCCTTATAAAAACAAGAAAAGTTATTAATTCAAGAGCAGTGAGTGATTTTATTTCTGTCTTTTGTTGTTTGATTAACATTAACACTCAAGGGTCACACACGGCGGGTTTTGCTGGATTTTCTTCATGTTGCAGCAAAATCGACTTAAAACACTCACTTATTTTGTGTACACTTATTTGTGTACACTCACAGTAAACAAAATGTTGTACTTTACAAAATAAAGAAAACTAACATGATGCGCGATCTGCCTTGTCTATCTGAATGGTCCATTCTGATACTCCCTCAGAAAATGAACTGTAACTTAGAGAGTACCATATCACACAAACATGAGACATATATCCAAAGAAACGTTTAAATGTCAGGTTTTAAATGTAAGTCAAATCGAAAACAAATAGTCTCTGTTTGTGTAATCTGTTTCAAAAGAAATGTCAGTCATTCACGAGTCACCTCATTATCCTTTAACGTGGCCACGCCCATGGACAGCACGCACTATTCAAAGGCAAATTCTGAGGTGATACATGGAAACAGTCAACACCGCCCTCTGTCATCAACTTGAAAAAACAACGCATCAAGTTTATGTACTTTTCATCATTTTGAGACGCGGTGAGGAATAATGCTGGAAGAATTTACCTCAGAGGAAGAGTACTTCTCCAAAACTTCTCCAGGGCCCCAAAAATCCCCAGACCCCAGAGTGTTAATGACTGCAGCAGATGTATTAGGCTACTCTCACTTTACGAGCAGCAAGGATCCAATATACAGTAACACACATACGTTTTCTTTCTGAACTGTTTACATTTATTTAAGACATAACCGACTGTTTACAGGGATAATCCCCAAAACGGCATTCTAGTATTTTTGTGTGTAGGTTATTTGACCGTTTAGGCGCATATCTGAAGCCCACACTATACTTTGCTTATGCGCGTTCCGCTCCATCTCGGAGCGTGCGCACAGAAAGCCGCCAAGGGATCAGTATGTCTTTATAAGGCTTAATGCACTTTTAGTGTACACGACAACAATGCACTAAAAACAGAAACGTTTTTTCTTTGTACAGATGACAATGTTATCAAAACCATCCCTGTTCACACGGATCTGTGCATACAGCGGCTAATGAATTGGAAGACTCGCACATTCAGAGAAAACACCTTATTTCCACGTTGGAATAGACTAAACATGTAATACCCATGTGCATGTCATCACTGTTTTCACAGAATAAGGTTCACCGCTGTGAAGGAAAGGATGGTGCACTGGACGGAATACGGCAGCGGCACAATAACCGTTTTATGATGATTACCTTGTTTTCATAATCATTGGAAGCCAACAATCGAAAATCAATTACGATTAATCGCACAGCCCTACTTTCAGTAATCGTTAGACTGATTCAAACTTATAACTCATGAGTTCAACAGTGATTTAAGAGTCTTTTTCATAGATTCATTAAAAAGAATTGCTCATAAGAGTCCATCAAAGATACACCTATACTTTACATTTCCCCTTATGGTATTAATATGCACCATTTTAGTGGTTGATAGAGTACAAAGGTGTTTCTTTGAGTGTGTATGACAGGGTTATTATAGTTAACTAAAACTAAAACCATTAAAAAAAAAAAAATCTGTTAAAACCCCCTCAGAAATACTCATGGTGCAAATTTAGTTAAAAATGAGCGTTTTGCCAAGTATTACTGTGAGGGTAAATCCTTAAACACAACAGCTCAGACTGACATTATTATTCCGTGAAGAATGGGGGTCAAAAACGGCATGAGCTTTACATCTCACAAACGGCCTTCTGAAAAGACACTCACAGCTGACAGCTGTGAGCAACCGAGGGGCCTCGAGCCCCATTCATAGATTATCTTCTGCTGGACACCTCCTGTCTGAAAGCGCTCGATACTCTCAAGAGGAGCTGCAAACTACGGGCTGATCGGTTTCTCTGAAAGACGGCGGTACAGTACAGATGACAGTGCGCTCTATTGTTTTGGAAGTGGCAGCAGGGATTTGTCCAATCGGAGGGTTTTGTATGACAGGACACTTCCCTGGGGCCCCGGCTCTTGGAGACAAAGGAAAATATTTACATGTGAATTCAGCGGAAAAGTACATTATGGACACTGAGCAGGGTTGTCTTCTCCATCACATGCGAGTTATGTTTCAGAATATCGAGTGTAAAATGAACACTGACTGATATCCCACTGAACAAAATGAGCCTTGGATGTGAGCAGAAAAGGCAAATATTGCACATTTTGCACCTGTAGTGGCTCCCAAAAGAACTGGGAAGAGATTTGACACATGGAATATAACGAAAATGACAATGCTTAGGGTTTCTAGATTGAAAAAGATACATTAAAAAGAATGTAACCAACCAAACATTACAGTATACTGTAAAAAATTATTTTCATGATTTAATTTCATGATTTAAATAAATGTGAAATATTATATTATATTATATATATATATATATATATATATATATATATATATTAGTTTTTTTTATAATTAATAATAATTAATTTGGCTGAAGCTTATTTTGTTAAATTCCCAGCAAAATTTATAATGATATTTATAAAATTGGGGGAAAAGAGGTATATAGACCTATATTGTGATTAATTTGTCATTGTATTAAATTGTGAATGTTTTTTTAGTAGAGCTGACACCTAGTTGAAAGTTTAGCAAGTAAAATTTATTCACTGCAAAAAAGAATTGTTGGTTTAACTTTAAAAAGTAAGTGACCTGGTTGCCTTAATTTTAAGTTCATTGAAATTAAAAATTTGAGTTAATACAATGAAGGCAATTGGTTAAATCAACAGAAACTCAAAATATTATGTTATTTTATTATTATGCATTTGGATGATGCTTTTATCTGCTATTTACTGCATTGATTCAAGATCACAATTTTTGTCAATTGTCATGCATTCCCTAAGAATCAAACTCATGACCTTTGTGGTGCTAGCGCAATGCTCTACTATTTCAGCTTAATCTTGAATTTTAATCTTAACTCTTGAAATTCAAAAGAAAGCTGTTTTCATGTCATTTTAACAGTGCTGAAGCACTCACAGCTGTAAGTGGATGGATTTGTCAGTAAATGAACTCTTGACTCTTTACAACCAGAGATGTGCTGGACATCAACTGTGTCCGTCCGCCGGATATAATGGCCGACCGCCAGCGGAAACCAGAGTCACTACAGAAGGCAGTTTTAACTAGCAGTTTTCAGCCAAGTGGAAAGGATGTCTTAGTCCTTATAATAACATATTATTATGATCTTCCACTCTGGTATAATGATCACTGGGACTGGGACTATTGACAAACTGTCAATATCAACTTAGTTTGTAGTTGTAGTTCAATCCTGGTTCTATCCCAAATATTATTAAAACTTCAGCACACAGCTTGTGACTTAGCCTATTACTTTTACAAGCAATTAAACTATGACTTTTCCACAAAATTAAAAAGGAAGTTAAAGTTGATCACATCTTAAATTTGTTTTTCCAATAGCAAACACCCATTGATTAATTGTGTACAACAGAAACAGTGATTAAAAGAAAATGTAAAATGGTTTGATTTTGATTTTGTTGTGTGTAGTACAAATGTATAGATGTTTGAGGGTTGTTAAATAGCGACTCTCGTGTTGAAGAGCTCTTCTGAGCAGCCAGCAACACAACGACACAGCTGTGTTTGCTCGGCATTAAAGAGGATCTCCATCCCGTCTGTCTACTCACAAAAAAACCTAAAACAGATGCTGAACATGGAGCAAATTGACCCTGCCTCTGAACAAGTTACCCACCAAAAGGTGTGCACAACATTAATAACTTATGTAGCGCATGTTTAGTGTATTCAAACTGAAAAATTTAAACATACAGTACCAGTGTTTTAGAGAGCAAAATACATAGACTTAAAATTCAATCCCTTCAATGGCATTATTGTGCAAATCTAGATTAAAGTAGCTTCAGTGTTTAGAAACAATCAAATCAACTCACACAGTGTAGGCCTGGGCTGTTTGACCATATACAAATTTTGCAATTTACAGTTTAGTAAATCAAACAAATAAATAAATGACAAAAGGTATTAATATTAAATATTTAATTTACTAGTTTACACAAAATGAGAACATTATGGACTTGCCTGGTATCATAACACACTGAACTGAGGGTCTGTCACATTTCGATCAAACACATCCACTCGAGCTCGGGCTGTTAGGTCATTTACAACAATCCTTTATTATATTAACTGTTCTACTAACACAGTAAATCCGTAACACAGTACGTGCCTGTTCAAAGCATCCATGCAGAAAGACAGAGGCTTACGGCAACACAAATTGATTGTGCAATGAAGCAGACAATGAAATAGACAGCCACCATCAAATGGCACATCACAATTGCCCAGAATGCCTTTGGACCTGTTACATCCACAAAGATGGTCCATCAACATCGATTTGATGTAGAGTATGTACTACAAATTAGCCTATAATCTTTACTCTACTCCTTCTATTTTTGGTCATAATTGTAGTACTTTGGTACCAGCATAACCCAAGCCATATCCAGAGCAGGCCTTTGCAAAAATGTCTTAAGCAAACATGCAGTTGATATGTGGCAAAACTGAAGAGAACTAAACAATTAGGATGGAAAAAAGTGCCTGTGGCAGTTGTTTGAGATCATAATATAGTATTGTGCAAGGAACCATGCAAAATAAGTCTTTATTAATCAATAATCTGCCCCTGTAATCAGAATTTGTTCATTTCAGCTGGAAAGTGCATTGAATTATATGTATAAGTACGTTTTGGAAGTTTTGCAGAAATATATGTAAGTAGTTTTTCCAATAAGCCTGGGTTGTCATGAACATCAGAAACCACTGCTGATGATGAAACAAAGTTGAGCAGATATTATGCAAATGTGCAGTGATGTAAAGACCAATGGGAGTTCAGAAAGGGGAGGTCATCTGATCTGCCTAATGATAAAAGTTAGATATTATAGGTAAGTACTAGGAACGTCAATGGTTGCATTTGTGCACTGTGCATTTGCGTTTGAAAATAACTTGTTTTGGCAAATAAAATAAAATCAAATGCAAATCAGTAGATCAGTTTTGCAGAGGTATGTTTATTTGGGATCACTCTGCTTTCACATGCATCAGGAACCAAATGTGACTTTGGACCACTGACAATACTGTTGAGACTAATTCAACTACCGCACAAGGAAAGTTGACTAACTTCTACTTCACGCCATCTTAAGACTTAAGAAAAACAGCACTATAATGACTAATCAGACGTCTAAGTGGGTCTAAAGCGCTGCTGTTGTTCTAAGGCCACAAGTTCATGTGAAATGACGCTCATATTGGGTGGTAATCCTTCAAAATCCAGTAATCTTAAAGCATTCGGGTCACAGCTGTGAGACTGGATCACCCCTCACCCTCGGGTCACCCAGAGATCACAACGCATCTCCATCCAGAAAGGCAATAAAAACCATTTATGAGCTCAGAAATTAAGGAGTGAAAAGTCTGTTGTTCAATGTGGAATGAGTTAAGTGCCAAAATGCAGTACTAAAGGGTAAGGGGTTTGTAAAAAAAAAAAAAAACTTAGATGCAAAATCTTCTCAACAGAGCTCTGATGTCCCTCCACACAATGTTTCTGTCAGACTTGTTTAGAAAACACATCTCTGATGCTCACTCCGCTGCCAGTCTGTACTCCGTCCCAGCTTAAAACTGACAGGAGAACAGATTCACTTTGATTTAAAAACAGCAAAGTAATACAAAGTATGACTCTAAAACATGATGTAGTTTGTCCTGAAAGAACGGGTTATTCAAGGAAGCTGTCTCTGCGCTTGCTGCCAGACAGAAACCTGAGAGAAATGTTCAAAATCACAAAAACCCTTTGCTCAGATCTAATAAAAGGTCAGCGGTGCTTTCCAGAACGCTGCACTTTACAGTTTGTGCCTGAATCTTTCATGAACATTATCCAGTGGGTCCAGTTTCTTCCATCCTAAGAAAATGCAGACTTTTATTAGAAAGACAAAAAAAGAAAAAAAGAAAAAAATCACTTCAAAATGAAAGTTCTGTCATCAGTTACTCACCCTGTGTTGTTTGAAAACTTTGCAATTCTTTGTTGAACACAAAATAAGCAAATCAAGTTGCATTTAATAACAGTAACTGTGTCTGTCAAGCTCCAAAATGCCACTTCTATGATGAAAAAAAAAAAAAAAAAAGTAGATGATTGATGAGGAATCTGTATTGTTTTACAACCCCTAATGACCTACTACATAAATTGAAATACTCGATTAAATAAAGTCCTGGGGCCGTATTCACAAAACATCTTAAGGCTAAAAGTAGCTCCTAACTTGCAGATTTAGAAGAAACTCTTAAAAATAATGGGCGTGTCAGTCCTAAATTTAGGACTCCTAAATTTTTGCTCTAAGAGTATTTCACAAAGCATTTTAGCGGTAAAACTAGCTCCTAAATCTGTGAAACGTTAGGAATAGTCAAGAGGATTCCTAAGTCACTAAGACCAAATCAAAAACAATCCTAATCCACCTAAAGACACTGTACACCATTGAGGCAATAGCGATAGAGCCTTGGGTGCTGAACCTTTTCTTCATAAATGCAATACATATTTTGATTTATAGATTTGAATACAATAAAATGCCACAAATCTTTAATAAATAAATAACGTACTATTACCTGTGGCAGTTGTTTTCACGAGTTCACACTTACAAATGATCGAATAGAGTAAAAAAAAAAACATAATAAGTGAATTTGGCGTGCTGTCCACGGGGATCGAGGGCTCCGATCTTGGAATTTATTTAGCCCAAACTCCAAGCTTGGAATTTATTTAGCCCAAACCCAGAGTTCGCCCCGTATCCCAACTGAGAGTGAGGAACGGGGTGGCAGAGGGATGCAGAAAACTGTCGAGGTAAGGTGAGTCGGCTCTCGTCTGTGTATATATACCTCCACTCGAGCTGATTATATAGACCGTTTGAACGCGCTCCTCCAAAACCTTTGTTTATAAAACATAATTTGTCAATCTCGAGACGCAGACATGTAAGAGGCTGACAATTAACGGAACATATACTAGTTTTATTAGTGACACTTAGCCTACATTTTAAAATCTTTATTTTAATATGGCAACATTTTTATTAAAAAAAATCTTTCCTTGAAAATGGCAACATTTGTATTTTAAAACCTTTATTTAAATATGTAAACATGATATCTCATTCTACAATATTTCTATGATTAAATCGCTAACAGAGACTCCTCCCCCATCAGCCAATCACTGTGGGCATAGTTAGTAACTGTGTTGACATCATTCATAGCAACGAGGTCAACCCCGCCCTTACTCTTAGCTTAAGACTTCTGTCTATTCCTTAGTAAAAGTTTGTCTCAGCAGCTTTGTGAATAGGTTAAGAGAAAACTCTTAACTAAGAATTTTTACTGCCATTTAGCAGAGCTCTTAGTGGTAAATGTTTTGTGAATACAGCCCCAGCTCTAATTTTTTTCCCTTAGTGAATTTAATTCAGAAATCAGCCTCACTGAAGAAGTAAAACAGATTGTGAATGCTGTTTCATGTTGACCTTAAACAAATTTTTCAGGCAGGAAAATTGATACCTTAAATTAGTTTTAAGCCCCAGTGTAAGGCGTTTCCTAACTTAGCTTACATATGATGTACAAAAGCGATTTAACAACAGTCCAGCATGCTGACGGCGCAAATGGACCCAAAAACAAGATCTGAAAAGCCAAAAAACAAAGCTCCAAAATACAGCTTAACCAGATTAGTGGCTTTGTCAGAAAATATAGTTTCAACAATAGTTCAGAAAGCAAAACAACACGTCAACAAGCCAGACAATTTGAGGAGTCATTTATATCCAAAAGGTGAGGGATGAGTTATGCATTGAAGCACATTAGGGTTAAGAGGTGAGATCAACCTGAGCATTTTCCTAAAGCATAGTTGCATAACAGCACTTCAACCTCAAGTTAAAAGTGTGCCATGTAGAATAAAAATCAGGACGCTGCTTCGTAATGTAAAGAGACAGGCTCCTTCTGACTCACTAATGAAGCCAGAAAAAAATATGCAATAGATGCCTTGATCCCTCTTGCCACATGCCACAAGGACCTGCTCACCCTGACCAGACAGGATTCATCTGTTGTGACACACGCTTCAGTTACACAAGCTTTTTTGGAAAGACTAGTTTGGAAAAGAACACTTCATCCAAGCATACGCCAGCAAAGCACATCTATTCGTAATGCAGCGTTTACAATCAAGTTCCTACTGCCAAGACATATCCAAACAGACTAAACGGTAGCTGGATGTCTCATGTTCTGCCTTGATACAAAACAAGCTGGAGACATCAGTAGATTTCCTCTGGAAGAGATAATCTACTACGTCCGACACAAATGTTGAGGTACAAGTTCACTCAAAATGTGATTCTACTCACTTTGTCATTCCATAGCATACAAAAGGTGAATTTTTAGAGACATTTCACAATAGTGACCACTAGTGTTGTCAAAAGTACTGACTTCAATACCAAGTTTTGAACACTGTTGAGCAGATTCTTAAACACCTCTGATTGGCTATTGTGTTCATGCGCTCATCAGATATGTCTGTGATTGGCTACAATGATCAACTCACGGGAGCATTTGAAAGCACACGGAAGTGTTTGACGAAAGCAGACTGCGGGGTTGGCTCACGTCAGCAGCGTCTGGGTCCAAAGTTGCCCTGACACACCAAACCGACGCTCGACAGCCGACGGCCAAGTAGCACGTCCGTTCTGCGCCTGCGTAAGATGAAATGCCTTTCTGTACCAGCAGGTGGCAGTAGCTTAACAGCCAATCAGAATGATCAGATGGCCCGACGGACCGACGAGCTCCGACGATGATTCAACATGTCGAATCGGCCGAAAAAAAGCAAACAAGGACCAACGTCAGCCGATGGAGCAGAACACACTGAGAAAACTTAGTCAGCCGACGAACAAAAACTGCCCGACGGCCGACCGTCGGCTTGGTGTGTTCCTGCCTTAAGCGCACTGTGAAGAGTGTCATTGATGTCTATTTACTAGGGCTGGTCTGAATACCATTTTTTTTGAGCTTCGAAGCTTTGGTAGTAATCAACACCGAATATTCAAAGCTTCGGAGGGAGGGGGCTGAACATATTCTTCTCTAATAAAGGCAGTGTAACGAGTAGAAATATGGTGTGGCCCCTTTAAGAGCTGCGCGCTCCCGGTTAAACTGTCTGCATTGTATGTGCAAGCACTGCATGTATGTTATTTTCTTTATTAAGTAACGCTGTGGACGGCATAACATTTGCAACGGACAGTTACACGTGTTTCATGGGGAATAATACGCCAGTTGTGAAATGTCAATCGCCTTCGTGAAGCCTGTCTGGTATCAATAACTCAAGCTAAGTTACAATCAGAGATGCTGGCTTTTGAACCTGAGCTAACGTATCCCTATTTGCTCTGTACACAACGCGTTACAGTAGGAATCTCTGTGTCTATCTGTCTGTTTGCATTTTGATTATGTCGAGAACCGTTCATCCAATCGACTTCACACGTGGTGTGTGTGTTGCTGCGGACCCAAGGGAGTGCAGTGTCGCATTTGGCGCAATATGGACACGCGACACGTTCAGAATTAATAAACTTTTAATAAGCTACAGAACAGCAAAATAAACTAGCTGAAAGCGGCACCAGCCCTACTATTTACATGTTTTTGAAGCGTTGGTCAATGTAGCCAATCACAGACATATCTGATGAGCGTGTGAACACAATGGCCAATCAGAAGTGTTTAAGAATCCACTCAACATTGCTCAGTGTCACATTTTTAAAATTTCAGTACCAACTTGGTATCGAAGTCGGTACTTTTGACAACACTAGTGACCACATCTGTCAAATTAAAAAATGGACCATAAAAATATCATAAAGGAGCTCATATGACTAGTGCACTATATTCTAAGCAGTGTTGTCAAAAGTACCGACTGTAGTCAGTACTGAAATTTTAAAAATGTGACGATACCAGCATTTCCCCCTAGCATTTTGAGTGTTGTTGAGTGGATTCGTAAACACCTCTGATTGGCCATTGTGTTCACGTGCTCAACAGATATGTCTCTGATTGGCCTTTGTGTCACTTGTTCAAAAGATATGTCTGTGATTGGCTACAATGATCATCAATGCTTCAAAAACATGTTGCAAATAGACATCTTTGACGCTTTTCACCAAGCGCATACACAGATACACACGAGAGCATCTGATAGACCTGCTTTCAAACGCTTTAAAACACTTCCGTGTGCTTTCAAACGCTCCCGTTGTGTTGATCATTGTAGTCAATCACAGACATATCTGTTGAGCATGTGAACACAATGGGCAATCAGAGGTGTTTAAGAATCCGCTCAACAGTGCTCAAAATGCTAGGGGGAAATGCTTGGTATCGTCACATTTTTTTAAATTTTAGTACCGACATAGTACCGAAGTAGGTACTTTTGATAACTCTAATTCTGAGTCTTCTCTGAACAATGCAATAGCTTTGTTTGAGGATCAGAACAATATTTAAAGACCTTGTTTAAATAACATATTCACAACAATAGTTTTGACAAATGTCATTTTTCATTCCACATAATCATTGTATTTATGACACATGCAAGGACCAGGTCAAACCTGGCAAGACTTCTAAAGACAATTTTTAACCATGGACAGAAATAAGATTTCTCATATGATTACAGTCACTGTAAACTGCTGTTGTAAAAAGATCTGCAAGAATATTCTTCAAAAGAAAAAATCCTTTTTTTGTGTGTTTGCACAACTAGAGTAAGTAAATCTTTTGGGATGAACTATTCGTTTAAGCCTTATATGTGATGTTAACTGCAATAGCTTCAAATTCTTCTCAGTCCACGAATATGCTAAGTCTGGAAAGCCACAAACGCATGTTTAAATCAAGCTCGTTCGAGCGCACTACGTTGTTAGTTGCAGCATAAATGCAACTCAATTTGCAAGACAATTTGGGAGGCAGTAGTTCACATACCGTGAAACCAAGGAAGCAAGAGAAAACATTTTAAAAGTGGGGCACTCTTTACAAATGCAAATGGCAGTAATGATAATGAGGACTTTGGCATCACATGAGACATTAAATGGCTCTCTAAGCTCAAAGCACGATGAAGCCATCTGTCACCAGAGACTCGTCACTGATAAATGTGCTGATAAGATGGCATAATGGAAACATGATTCGGACGAGAACAGAAGCAGCGGTGGAGTCCAGTGACAGCTCAGCGCAGAGGCATGACAACCAACCGTTCAGAGAGCCGCACTGCTACAGGTTGATATGCCGCTAAATGAGTCCCTGTCTGCTAATTACAATAAAATTCATTTATTAATTTTTTTTTTTTGAATTGTTACTTATGATTAAAACGTGAGACTCTCTGGTGGAAACAGTCCTACTGCAAAAAACAATGGTTCTGTGATTTTGTGCGTGAAATCAGCGTACGAATGTTTTTACAAACAAATCATGATTAATCTATAAGTTTCGTAAGAAATCATTATAGATTAAATTTATAGATTAATCAAATCATGATTAATCTATAAGTTTTGTAAGAAACAACTGAAACCACATATACGCAAAAAATCACATATTTTATACATAGGCTACATACATCTTTTATCATATATCGAGCTGTAAATTTCCTCTCCATAAAGATGCATTTTCGCGCATGTGCAGCTGGCTAATCAGAGGTCTGTAATCTGGGTCTGTATTAAAGGTGTTAATTGTGTTTGAACTTGTTTTGAGGATGGCACACTTGGCATTGCTCGAGGATCTTTTTTGCTGCATCTTTTCAGACGATAACGCATCTTTAGCGTCATGTTTGCTGAGAGCGACGAAAGGAAAGAGTGTGCAGAAAGCCCTTATATGGACATGGTTTGGGTGTGCTTTATGCAAATTACTAACCTTGGGCACGCGGTCGCTCATTTAGGGTATGTTTACACGACAATGATGTACTAAAAACAGAAAAGTCTTACTTTTGCGTTTTTCGTGTACAGACAACAAAGTTATCAAAACGATCCCCGTTCACACGGATCCGCGAAAACGAATAAAAACGCTGTATTCTGCTGCCAGGCCAGTAGTTGGCGATGTCACCTTGTAAAGAAACACTACGCTCCTATAGACTGAACACATAATACGCATGCGCATGACGTCACCGTTTTCACAAATTTGCGTTTTTGTAGTTTACGCAGAGAAAATAATGGTATAGTTTTCAAAAACTTCCATTTTGAAACCCGTTTTCAAAAGTTTGCATTTTCAGGCCCCCCAAATGCTGTTGTTGTGAAAATTAACGACCAAAACGCATAAAAAGTTTTCCATTTTTAGTTGAAAATGGTGTCGTGTAAACGCCCCCTTTAGAATACTCCAAATTCATTAACGTTCGAACGAGGTTAAGAACAAATTCAGGTGCGTACGCACGTATTGCGAATTATGTGGAAAGTTTTTCCTCAGACGTTCTCTTGTGCGTATAAATACAAATAATCCACGCAATTATCAGTGAATAAGAACCATTTTCTTAATCAGTATTTTTGTCTTGGTTTTCCATTAAAAACATCACAATTGTGTACAATAAAAAGGTTGTGAAGGAACATATATTGAATTAAGTTTCATTTTCTTTATTGTTTTAAGCATGAATATCACTAAATTGTGTTAAAATGTAAAAACAAGAAAAAACTATTTTCATAATAGGGTAAAAAAAAATGTTAATGAGAATATTTTTTTATGAAAACAAATATGCAATGTTAATATGCAAGTTTCCTTTTACAGTAAACACATCTAGTTTTAAGGATGTTTATTTTTACTGGAAAACAAACCAAATATACTGTGAATGTTTGAAATGATCAAACATTACAAGCATTTCTTTACACTTTAAACTGCTTAATCCATGATTGCACAATAAAATCATTTGAATGAATCACTAAAGTTATTCTGCAGAGCCAACGGCCCCTAATTGCTATTCAAGGTCCAAAACATCACTTTTATAAGTCCAAATCTGATCATGTAAAAAAGCCAAGTGCAATTACTTGAGGAAATGTTTCTAAAACCTTAAACATACTTTGCATTAGCCTGCCTATTATTTAAAAGCTCTTAACCTTGATGTTAATTGTACAGTAAATCACTCTTTTAATAGCATTCAGTGTAGATAATGAATTACAGTTCTTGTTCTCTGGGTTATCGATTAGAGCCGAGACTCGCCTGCTCTCAAAGCCCCAGAGTGCACTAATGAATAACAACTTCAATTAAGGTTGTCTAATAATTCAACATCTCCAGCTGGATAAAATCATCTGTCTTGGGAAGTTTCAAGCATGCCACAACATGGAACTTCAATGCTACACTAGACCAACAAGATTAGGATTACTCAGCAGTTTGATTAACAACATTTCCCATGCATCAAAATACAGGTCAAAATACATGATGCACACCTATGCATCATATTACGTACTGCTCCCTTCTTTTGATTGATATCAGCCTATGTAAACATGCAATTTATCCATCCAAAACTATATGATAACCAGTAACTATACCGTGTTCACTGCACTGCCACTCCAAGCAACTGCTTGGCTTTTCTGACGAGTAGAGATAGACCTATGTATCAGCCAGAATGCTTATTCAAGCAATATTTGGACTTTGCGATTTTAAGCATGGGTCAAAAAACAGAACTGGACATTCGGCCTAGAGTCTGCCAGAAGTTTTAGTGAATTTGGAGTAAATATTATAAAGTAATTCAGCATTTCATTTCAGAAATTGTGTGTACATCATATTTGCTGTCATTAAATTGCATGATATAGTCAACCATCCTGTTTCTGCATCAGCCACCGAAAGAAACCCCCAGATCGGTCGACCAATAATGCACAAATAAATATAATAATGGATGACATTTACAAGACACAGCCTCCCTTGATGTTTATTACCCCAAAAATGAGACTCTACACACACACCACAGGTGGGTAAATTTCAAGCCAACGGGTAACCTTTCAAGGCAGGAATAAAATGTCAATATCTCTGCTGCAAACAAAGAGATTGTGCAAACATTTTCAGGTGATAACAATAATGACATAAAGGTTAGCACTCACCTTATATGAGTAGGGCATTTTGCTCAGGTCTATTCCATCCTTCACCAGCTTATCCCTTATCATTATCTTCAGCTTGAGTTTAGGATACACCACCGGCTCCTTGTGATTCTCTAGTGCTTTGAAGTCATTGGAGAGTCCAATCCTGGGCCTGTCCCAGGTAGAATTGACCCATGTCTTGGTGCATTTCTGTTTGCAGTCACTAATTTGAGCTGTGTTCGGATACGTGCCATGTGGAAGGGGTTCTAGTGTGAAATACAGCCCTGGTGACACCTTCTTGTCTTCATCTCGGAGTCTCTCCACGGCCCGGAGAACCTTTTCCCGGTGGTGTGGTGTGGTGACACCAATGGCATCCAGGTCAGGATCTCCTATCTGTTTGCACACCTCCAGGTCATCATACCCATTATCAACAAAGGACTCCACATACTGACACAGCTGGAGGGTTTTCAGCCATTCATAGACGATAGTGGGTCCGTTGTTCATCATTCCCAAATCACTGGACATTCCCAAACTCCATATGATACAGTCTTCCCATCTTCAGTGCTACATATGTCAATCCATCATTAGTAAACAAGACTGTCCAGTGCTGAATTCACTATCAAAAAACGATTATTACATTCCCAAACAGATGAAGAAATACTAAATCTCATCAGCATCAAGTGAACAAAGTTTAAAGTGCATCATATTTACCTCAATACCTTGATAACTTGCCCTTTCATATCGGACATGAAACGAATACAAGGTTTGACATATGAAAATGGTGAAAGTCCCGTCGTAAAACTGTATATTTCATTACATATCCGAGCTTGTTAGAGTATCACAGCTTGTAAGTTGATGATGGACGCTTGTTTCTTTTCAGCACATACACTTTGGACCTCAGAGCATCAGATGATCACTGTCTGAAACGCCGTTTGTATCCAGTGTCATTGAGTCGCTTTCTTCCGCTTGTCGGTTTATTTTCCATTGATCCCACACTTAAATAAACATAGGAAAGGGAAAACAAAGGTGATGCAGCTTCTGCTGAGCACCGATCTAGGCAGACTGAGAGAGTTTAAGTAATTCAACGGAGCGCTAGACGCCAAATTGAAGTTTCCCTCCCCTTCATTCTGATGCGCCTTTCGTAGTTGTTCTGGTTGATATTGGAGCCCCCTGCAGGCCGTAAGAGGAACTGCAGCGGTATTTGACCATCAGATTGACTGCAGTCAGTCCAATGTGCACTACTTGACTTATTTTTTTTATTGGATGACAGACAAAAACAAAAAGTGTCAGTTTTTATGAACAGAGCGTTATTAGTCGCCCAAAATGAACTAATATTTAAGAACACACAGCAGGTTTTTCTGCAGTTTTATACACACCTTTTACTGTTTAAATAGGCCTAGGCTACAAGTAGTATTTTTTACTCAGATAAGTAAAAGAAATAAGAGTTAGTGTAAGTTTTGTAGAGAGAATGAGCATAATTGGCAACATACCTTGTTAAATTGTTAAATCAATGATCATCAAAAAGTTGATTTATTTCACTAATTCCATTCAAAAAGTGAAACTTGTATATTATATTCATTCATTACACACAGACTGATATATTTCAAATGTTTATTTCTTTTAATTTTGATGATTACAACTGACAACTAAGGAAAATCCCAAATTCAGTATCTCAGAAAATTATAATATTGTGAAAAGGTTCAATATTGAAGACACCTGGTGCCACACTCTAATCACCTAATTAAATCAAAACACCTGCAAAGGCCTTTAAATGGTCTCTTAGTCTAGTTCTGTAGGCTACACAATCATGGGGAAGACTGCTGACTTGACAGTTGTCCAAAAGACGACCATTGACACCTTGCACAAGGAGGGCAAGACACAAAAGGTCATTGCAAAAGAGGCTGGCTGTTCACAGAGCTCTGTGTTCAAGCACATTAATAGAGAGGCGAAGGGAAGGAAAAGATGTGTTAGAAAAAAGTGTACAAGCAATAGGGATAACCGCACCCTAGAGAGGATCCTAGAGAGGAACAAAACCCATTCAAAAATGTGGGGGAGATTCACAAAGAGTGGAGCTGGAGTCAGTGCTTCAAGAACCACTACACACAGACGTATGCAAGGGTTTCAGCTGTCGCATTCCTTGTGTCAAGCCACTCTTGAACAACAGACAGCGTCAGAAGCGTCTCGCCCGGGCTAAAGACAAAAAGGACTAGACTGCTGCTGAGTGGTCCAAAGTTATGTTCTCTGATGAAAGTAAATTTTGCATTTCCTTTGGAAATCAGGGTCCCAGAGTCTGGAGGAAGAGAGGAGAGGCACACAATCCACGTTGCTTGAGGTCCAGTGTAAAGTTTCCACAGTCAGTGATGGTTTGGGGTGCCATGTCATCTGCTGGTGTTGGTCCACTGTGTTTTCTGAGGTCCAAGGTCAACACAGCCGTATACCAGGAAGTTTTAGAGTACTTCATGTTTCCTGCTGCTGACCAACTTTATGGAGATACAGATTTCATTTTCTAACAGGACTTTGCACCTGCACACAGTGCCAAAGCTACCAGTACTTGGTTTAAGGACCATGGTATCCCTGTTCTTAATTGGCCAGCAAACTCGCCTGACCTTAACCTCATAGAAAATCTATGGGGTATTGTGAAGAGGAAGATGCGATATGCCAGACCCAACAATGCAGAAGAGCTGAAGGCCACTATCAGAGCAACCTGGGCTCTTATAACACCTGAGCAGTGCCACAGACTGATCGACTCCATGCCACGCCGCATTGCTGCAGTAATTCAGGCAAAAGGAGCCCCAACTAAGTATTGAGTGCTGTACATGCTCATACTTTTCATGTTCATACTTTTCAGTTGGCCAAGATTTCTAAAAATCCTTTCTTTGTATTGGTCTTAAGTAATATTCTAATTTTCTGAGATACTGAATTTGGGATTTTCCTTAGTTGTCAGTTATAATAATCAAAATTAAAAGAAATAAACATTTGAAATATATCAGTCTGTGCGTAATGAATTAATATAATATACAAGTTTCACTTTTTGAATGGAATTAGTGAAATAAATCAACTTTTTGATGATATTCTAATTATATGACCAGCACCTGTATGTTTTCACATTTGGTAGACAATATTTCTAGTTTATATTCAGATTATAGATTTATTTCTTATAGTTTTATCAAATTTATTTATAAAAGATGTAAAATAGGGTAAAATAGATGTGTAATCAACCAGTTATTATTTAATTCTTTCAAATTGAGAGTCCAAGCTGTAAAACTGTGACATCTAGTGGTCAGAGTATGCAAAATGAAGTATGGAATCAAAACTGGAAGTAAATCTTTCTGTTACATTTATTTTCCATTGCACAGTTATGTCTATAAACATGTTTCCTAAATTGTTGGGTGGCAGCAGATTAAGACAAACATTCATGTGAAAGTCTGATTAATAAAACTGTACAATAAGTCGACTATGATGAGAAAACCTACAACCCCGCGGAGAATCATCCCCAACGACTCCTAAAACCGAACCTTTGCAGGATAGTGCTTCAGGAGTTCAGCTAGGCATGTTCAAATGATCTTCATGGAAACTCAAATAACAATGCTGTGAGTATACTATAGAAAAAAAGAATCATAATAATCAATAATAGAGAGTAAATACTCATGAATTGTTCCTTTACAAACATCTCACTAGCAGGAATAAAGGGGGGAAAAAAAAGCCAAAACATAATGTAGATGGATGTTTCAAGTTTGTAAACACGATATCATGCTGCCTTTTGTGCAAGAGAAATCAGAGGACAGACAGTACAGAGAGATGGCCAATGATTTCAGAGATTCTTTAACTCGTCTTTGCCTCTTTAAGCAGATGGCTCACCATAAAAGGTTTCAGTGAGAATATATATACAACCAATTTATATATCTTAAAATGTGCCCTTTCATTCCAAATAATAGAATAAAAGTATTCATTTGTAAATATCTGAAATTAAAAGTAAATTATATATATATATTTCAAATGTATAAATATATTAGAATATCATTAAACTGGCAATGAGGACAAATGTGAGAGTGTGAGCCACCTCATTTACACTTAGCATCTGTCTTAGTTTGGTCCTTCTTAAAGAAACAAAATGTCCAAATTGAAGAACAACACCAACTACAAAAATAGTAATAATAAAATGACTCTGATGACATTATAATATAAAACATAGTGCAAAACCACAAAACTACTCATAGAAAAGAAAAATATATGAAGCAGAGAAGCTGGACATTGAAAATGGCTATTTTGGTTGATATTTACACAAACACCATGGCAACAGAAGGAGTGGTTTGCTATCTATATCTATATATATATATATATATATATATATGTATGTGTGTGCAGATTCCTTGACACTTATGTTTTAAATTATAAGGAACATCCTCTTCGTGAGAACAACTTCCACAGCAAAGCAACTCTTTGGAGTCTAATCAGATCATGGCCACCATCTCAGTAACTTTGACTCTAAAGTTTGTCTTCATAAGTATTAATATGTACAACATTTGGCAGCAATGTGACAAACAAAAAACAGAAGAAGCGTCAACAGATGCTCTGAATTAAACACAAATAGCAGCAATTTCTTGCACCTCATAAATAAGAAAACACACTTAAAGAAAACATATGCTTTCAAATATATTGTATCTTTAGTTTATATAAACGTGAGCATACACATATTCTTGCGTACATGTATGTTCACGAACACACACGTATACGCACACGAGTCGAGGTTAGCATATATTCATGGGTCGCAAAGCAAAGGCAGAAGGTAACCCCCTCTCGAGGGCTGCTGATCAAGAGTATGGAGTTGCATTGAACATTTAGTGGTCACTTCCACTGCAGCAACAAACACAGAGATAGATATATTCACCTCTCTGTGAGGATGACAAACTCATGCATTAGTCCATCCAAAAGGCTTCTTAGAAAATACACAGAGAAATCCATTCGGATGAGGAGGTCACCCGGTACTGTACTGAGTCCCCCATAAGCCATTGTGGGAAACTGTTTTGCATATGAAGATTCAGTACTCTCGGCACATCCGCCGGTGTCCCGTCCGTAGGAGCTCGCTGGAGAGCGGGACGGGTTTCTGACATGTCAATCATCACAAGGCACATAATCAAGATCATGCCTCACACTTGCGTTAAATTGCGACAAAAATAACCCGCTCCTTTAGAACAAAAATAATTGACGCTCTTCGGGTCTGTTTGTATATAACCAGCAAACATTCAGCAGTTTTTCACACGGGTGAAACCGGTTAAGAGCATGTCAGGGTCACGTTTCAGCCCAAAAAAATCAGAGAAATACTAAATTAGATTTTGTTTACAGAAAACTAAGCCCATTTTTTGCACTTTTTCATGACAATTAGGCACATTTTTATTCTGTAATGCAAAAAAAACCCCATTCAATTTCCCAAAGTGTAATTTAAATGAAATATTTATACATCATGATAGTATTTGTAGCCTTTAATTAATTCTGATTTAAATTTAATGTATTGTTTTCTAAGCATAATGCAAAATTCTGGGGTGAAATACGAGCTGGACATGTTTCTGTGAGATTCACCTACGTGTTCTTTACATCTTTATATATTTAAAATGAACATCTTTCTCCAGTGTCAGCGCAGCGTATAGTGTACATCATAGTCAGAGCTCTTCCATAAAAGCTCTTTCAGGACCTGATCAGTGTAAACCAATACGTCGTTTAGACGATAGAACCGACAAAATGATGCATGATCAGATCAGCTTCACTGCCCAGGCCTGTCTGCAATTTCATATGGCAAAATAATCACATGATATGTGGTAAATACAGCAACTTCCAGCCCTTTAGAGGTGAAATTAAATGGTACTTCATCACACCTTATGTAAGACAATCCGGCCTTTTCCATAGCTAACATGATTACTGAGTGAATCTCATGAAATCCAGGTTATGTTTCACCCTAAAATCAAAATAAACAAGAAATAGTTTGCTTAAAGAGTGTTTTCTTTATGCAAAATATTGATTTCGAGGTGAAATATTACCTGGATGTGTTTTCATGAGATTCACTCTAATTCGTAAAATAAGAAAAAGCACTAATTTCCTAAATTAAATCACTAGACATGCAATCTTTTCTTGCTCTAGTGACAGATTATCAGAAGCATTAAGCTTGGCAATGCAGACATTGGACCTTCTTCTGTCAGCTGTATGTCTCTCTAACCCATTTCATTCATCTTAAATAATTTCTTTTCCCAAAATGTCCCACAAAATCCTTTGTGTAGTTTCTTTGCAGATAGAATGGCAGTAAAAATGACAGCGTGGTGAATGAAGGTATAAGACAGGGGGCAGCACCAGTGACCGACCCCCCTCTCCCAACTCCAAGACAAGATACACGACTTTGTTTTCAGGAGAGGAAACTCAACTGCCACCAAGAAGGGAAGGAAATCCCGGCCTAATGCTCCTGTCCTGTTCCTTCCCCTCCTGTCTCCTCTGTCTTTCCGCAGCTCCTCAGCTCGAGGTAATGCCGCGTGACGTTGTGCTGAGCGAGAGTGGCAGTCTCTGGACATCACAGAGAGAGAGACACAGGAAGAGAAGGAAGAAACGGAGGAGAGATGATGGATCTGCTGTCTTCACAGGAAGGTCCGCTGACTCCCTGCAGGGACCTCAGAGCTGGTACCATTTCTTGTCCTTGTATTTCAGCATTATCTGGTGAAGAAAGACAGATGGTTTACCCTCTGTGAAACAAATTATCCAACACAATTATCATCGTTCGACATAGAATACGGCTGCATCTCAAAACCTAGTGAGCTGCCAACCTAAACAGCATTTTTGGGCACCAATACCAACAAAAATCACTGATTCTCAAAACTCAATATCAATACACAATGAAATCAGTCCCACCAGGATTTCGCAGGAGCTTTTCTGGTTTTTGCGGCCTAAAATGACTGAATTTGCTGCTACTTTCTCAAAAATTGCAGTGATATTTGCAGCATTTTTGTGTTGCTTTGCAGTGAAAACCCACCAATAATCATGATGTGCTTAGTTTCAGTGACAGAAAGAAAACAATTACAGTACCTGTAAATACTTTTGTACATAATTACTGAAATTGTGGTTCTGGTCCCACATGCACAAGGCAATGGTGACACCATCATAGAAATACACATAATACTGCTTTGCTGAAAATACAGAATTGTGTTAGACCCATGCTGGGTACATTACTTACAAATCTGTTACTGATACCAAATTACTAGGGGTGTGATGAGATCTCATGCCACGAGATCTCGCGAGATGAAAGTGTAAGAGGTGAAAAGCTGTCTCATGATATTAAAAGATAAGTGATGAGATGACTGAAAAGACCATGGCAGAGGATTTGTTGCACAACAGAGCCTAAGCTTCTGACAAATATCTTATCTTGTAGAATGCGTACTCAGCACCGCCACACCCTATTCACAGAGTATGCGCGATCGCAAAATCGAAAGTTAAAGTAAAACGCGATATCAATACCGTGCATTTTGAAAGAGGCTCCTGATGCATGCAAATATCTCCCATGCTGGGTACATTACTTACAAATTATAGTCTGTTACTGATACCAAATTACTAAGGGATCTTGCAAGATTAAAATGTGACGTGATTATTGCCGTTATGGAGTGTGAAGGTTAAAATGGGGATATAATAAGTCACTGCTACGTTTACATGAAGGCTCCACTGTCGATTTGCTTTTTATAGAAATAAGCTCATCCAACACGAGCTGCGGAATCGTACGTACATAGTGCAGCAGGAATCAAAGTTCACTGATCACGTGACGAGAGTAAGTGGCGAGATGACTGACAAGAAGAAAAAGAGATCTCACGAGATGAAAGTGTAAGAGGTGAAAAGCTGTCTCATGATATTAAATGATAAGTGATGAGATGACTGACAAGACCATGGCAGAGGATTCGTTGAACAACACAGCCTAAGCGTTTGACAAACATCTGATCTTGTATAACGCGTGCTCAGCATCGCCATTCCCTATTCACAGAGTATGCACAATTGCAAAATCGAAAGTGAAAGTAAAACGCGAGTGCACATTCAAACGCGATTTCAATACCTTGCATTTTGAAAGCGGCTCCCTGATGCATGCAAATATCTCCCATTATGAAAGTGTAGTTTTAACCATCTCTAAGCTCTGTATCACGCTTAAAGAAAAATTGGGTCTCTATTTGCACTTTGAATATTGAGACGAGAGAGTACTTTGATTATGGTTGCACTTATTGTTTGCACTTAATAAGAGAAAACTGTAATTCATTTTTATTTATACTGTTTTATTTCTATGATCAAATTGTGGAAAGGAGTTCAGTTAGGAGGTAAAAAATTGTAGAAGCTCATAAATCATGTACAGTTCTAAGGTCTAAAATCATACATTTTTCAGAAGCCAGTCAGTTGAGTATTGTTGTCTTTTACGGCATATTATAATTCATACTCAAAGTAGAACTGAAATGACATTCATTATAAGATGATTAGTTAAAACATTTCAAATGCACCTGCAGACTAATTTTCTAGTCATGTATTTCGTCATTGAGGATTTCTTAATAATATTGTGTAAAAATCTCGTCTTGTTTCGTTCTCGTGAACTCAATCTCACGTCTCGTCTTGTCACACCCTTACAAATTAAATGACAAAAATTGTAGTTATTAATGCAATCCATTACATTACACTTTTTATGTAATATAATTGGACAACTTTTTGATTGATTTTAGATTACTTTTGACCTAACTCGTTTATCACATTAAATTTAATAAGATAATCTTGTACCACATTGATATATCCAAAGAGAAAGAAAATATATTCCATTGTTTGTTATCAACAACATGAAGTGTATTAAATATTAGGGTTGTGTTCAATAACATCGATATGACGATGTATCGTCACATACTACTAGTCGATACAAGTATCGATACAGTTTCTGTATCGATTCCACAGCAAGTATGCAGCAGTGGACCGCGCTTAACTTGAATACAAGAAAAGCGTTTAAAACGGAGTGGAAATGTGCTGAAATTAATGAATATAATATAATATATAGGCTAGAACAAGGTTTAATCAGGCCCGCAGAGGAACATACCGGGCGTTGCCTGATATCAAGAGATGTAATCCCCCAATCAGAGCTTCACACTTGTGCATTACGGAAATATCTGCTAAGTGTTTTACTTATTTTTCTCAACCTGGTAACCATGTGCACATGCTGGCTTTCTGAAAACACCGGTAAGCTTGCAGTTTAGCGATCTCCAGTTCAATATTCTATTCACAGAAAAGTGTAATACATCAAGTCTGTGTTCATTTATGGGCCTGAGAGAGAGATTGTGCATGCATGAATGACCTCAGTCTGTGCCGCGGGTTTCTATTAACAGTGAACCGGTGAGTGCTTCAAAAACAGTGATGTTACCAACTCCTTGCTGAGAAAGATAATGTAGCTCTTCAGTGGTGAAGCTATTTTATTGATAACAACTGCAGGGCAGCGTTGAGAAGTTTCTGTGTCGCTGACTGTTTCTGTGCGAGTACATTACAATATAAATTTATTAGAATGAGTACGTTATTATTTGTGCTTAAAAAACAAGAAGAAAACAATCAGAATGTTGTACCTGGTGGAGAGTGCCAAATGTTAACATGAAACCTACGCCGTTACTTATATTGTTATACAGTGCTACAGAGGCCATTCGTAATGCAGAGGGAAACTGCCTGCTCTGCCTATAGTTAGCAATGGCCCTATATGCAGTGTTTAATAAACAGCTGTTATACTAAATTCTGCTGAGGTGAGATTCAGTGCAGACCCATCTCATCCGAACTTTATCTGTGTGTGAAATTTCACAAAACTAGAAGACTTTCTGAATGTATATAAGCTATAGACTTTTTTTTAGA
This sequence comes from Ctenopharyngodon idella, assembly GCF_019924925.1. Lineage (NCBI taxonomy): Eukaryota > Metazoa > Chordata > Actinopteri > Cypriniformes > Xenocyprididae > Ctenopharyngodon > Ctenopharyngodon idella. The sequence continues at coordinate 1,968,131 of NC_067236.1, forward strand.
AAGGAACATTTAAAACTTGAAAAATAAGAATCAATAAATTATGAATGATTTACTGCCATTGTGTGAATGATATGTTTTCACTTTATAAAATAGTATTATCAGTGATTGCATTCAATAGAAATATTTAAAAAGTACATATACAGTTAATCTAGTGGTGAAATCAGACATGGGGACTAGCAAATATTTGCCCCAATATACATTATATGCAGAAATACATATAGAAGCTTAATAGTATCATTAACGTCTAGAAACTTTTATTTCGTCCCACAAGCTTAACACGTAAATATAATCAGCGTTGGTTCACTTGCACAGCCGGGTCATTCCTACAGTTTGGTGGATTTTGGACTGAGCAGGCTTGTTGAAAACATTTTTAAAATTCAATTATTTTTTTAGTCTTGTCAGAGGGAGAAAATGTCTGTCTATCATAAAAACACACTGGTCAAGCTCAGATTAGTATAATCTAGTAATCCTGACCAAATATTTCCAATTTCACATTCACATTCTATGGAATTTGTCCACCCTGTTACATGACATTTTTACAATGCATTGTGTAACAGGGTGGATGTTTTAAACTAATAAAGCACATTACTAGCTAGGAAAGAACAACGTGCTAACAGAAGATTAACATTTAGCAAGAATTTTACACATATATAAAATCTACAACAGGGTGGACATTTTATGTTTTATGCTATTAGATAAGTCTTGGTTCTTGGAGTTGCTTTCCCTCCAAGTAATGATGTCACTTCCAGCAAGTCATGATATTTAGTGCATACGCTTAAGATTTTCAAAGGCAAATAGCACCAATGTAACAGGGTGGACTGGAGTTTGACGGACACAAACTATTTTAATGGTTTTACACATTAAAAAATTTATGTACGACAATAAATTTTGTGTCAAAGAGAAATGTATATAAATGTAACTGTATATACTAATACTTAAATTTAATAAATACTTTCTAATACTTAATTCCTAATTTAAAAAATATACATGTAACCTTTATTTCAAAGTGAAGTTGAGAAAACATGATTGAACATGGGAATTTGCCTGTCAAGTGCTTCAAAAAGTTTTTTTTTTATTTATTTTTTCTTAATAAAAATAAAAAAAATAAATGATTCTTAGGTACTAATCATTATGAATTTTTGTTAATTAGATTACATCAATGCATGAAAAACCATGTGGCATGATAGTTGATTAACATTTTATGTAAAATATGCAGTATTGTTTAATGGGGACATAAACTCCACCAAACTTTAGGAATGACCCGTCTGTATCTCTCTTGCATATTTTGGAAGGGAACAGGTTGAAAAGACAATAGACAAGTGTAGGTCATGAACAAATGATGGGGATATATCATTCAATATTAAATATTACCCTGTCCAATGCTCAAATGGGCCGTGTGTCAGAATTTTTCTTTCCTTTCAAAACATTTGTATAAAATCAGGTGTCCCAGTGCTTCGTATGGGAACTTTACAACGGAATTTACTGCAATGCAGCGGCAGGACACTTGTATTGAACATGTATTGATTAATTTGTTTGGACTTTAAATTATAGATTTGCGTAAACAAGACAAAAATGTTTGATTTTTTGCATTAAATACTGCTATAGCAGAATTGCGAAAATCCTGGAGGGACTGCCATATGCTCACAAGCTTTAAAAACATAGCCTTTGTATCACTCTAAACAGCATCAGTCATGTTGAATTGCAAGTGATCATCTTACATCATGTGCGTGTCTGGAGAAGGAGTCTGCGCTGGCCATCATGGCTGCTGTCCTCTCCTCCAGCTCGCCTAGTTTCTGTCCTCTCTCATCCAGAGCTATCCTCGCCCGTGCCAACTCTCCCACCACACCTGACGCGGCCCCCTTCATGCCCTCCATACCACCTGGACCTGGGATGTGCTGCGCCAGGCTGCGAGAGGCCTTACCAGCAGCCACCTCTCCAACTGTAGATGAGAAGAAACATGAGAGATCTTGAAACTAGGCACATTTCTGACAATATCAATTTTGAAGTATGAAAAGAGGCACCTAAAACAGTTGTATTTTTATTAGCTAACATTAGCAAAGAATAGTAACTACTGTAACAAATGTAGCTATTGCTCACTGTTAATGTCAGTTAATGCATTAACCTTATAGTAAAGTGTTATCTATTGTTCTTTATAGTTCTTTTCCACTTAAATCTGTTTGAAACATTTGTTTACTTTATACATTTTTTGTGTATTATTTTATTGTATTTAAATGTTCAGAGTTCTCTTTAAAGGCCACATACACACTGTACGTTTCAGGAGTGACAACCGCATTTAAATGCAGGAGTGAATCCCCTAAAATATCATTACATGTGTGTACGGAACACGACTCACTCTCGAAAATGCGATGATTGACAGCTTGGAAACCATAGCGACATTCTGGCGTCTCTCGTGTTTGGTATCCGTTATTGTGACCAAAGCAATATTACAGTGACAAAACACTCGCTATTTAACTAAACACACTAACACAGGCGATGGAGGCGTCATGCGTGTACAGCCTGTTTCACACAGCGCGCTCTTTCTGTGTTGCCATGATCACTCATTATAAGCGTTTTTGGGCTTGTTGTTTAAGCTCGTCTCATAAAGCGAATGGGTTTATTGAGTTATTAAAGTGAGCAGACATGAATTGTGATATTTTGGTGTTATTTTCAGCATAAAGCATTTGGATTTATTTCGGTTTATTATGGGCTTATTCTTGTTCGCTGATTTTCCTAGCAAGATCTGGCAACTCGAATGAGTCAAGGCTTGTGCTTTCCCTGTGATTCCCCACGCATACAGAAGAGAGACACATCTATGATGAACGTTAAAAAACGTCATTAACAACTAGTTGTTCAGTTCGGTTACATACACACTGCATAGAATTTCTGTAAATGTGGTTGTCACTACCTGTATTTTTCGGGAGTTAATTCGGTTGTAGAATGCAGCTGTCACTCCTGTATTTTACTGAACTGTGTGTGTACAGAACGTGATTAAGCACTAAAAGAATTTAGCTGCAGTGTGTACGTGGCCTTTGTTATAAGAAAAAAGTTATTTAATCTGTTAGGAGGACAATACTTTTTATAACTTAATTCAATACCATGATAATATAATATAACATGATAAAAGCTTCAGCAATTATCGTTAAATGAGAGTCTGATACCATCACATGCCTATTTCACACATTAAGATTGACTTTTACAGTAAATACACAATTGTGCTGTTCACAAGCAACAAGTGTTCTGTTTCTTTACCGTTAAGACACCATTCACACATCAGAACCAAAATACTGGTAAACTCTGTGATGCCAATCAACAGAAATGACCTTTAAACGCTGCAGTTTTCTTCATCTGCCCAAATGAGGAGAAGCTCTTTAGATTCATAGTCCAATCTGACATTTTTTGACTTCTGAATGACAGGCGTAAGGGGCTTATCATACAGAACATGATTTTATTTTAAAAAAACAAGAGACTCTGCACAATAGATTCAAATCCAGAGCCGCAGCACTGATGAATGGAAAGGAAGGCTGGGTCTCAGGACATGACGTTTATGCAGAGATGGCGATAAAGCAAGACACAACACCATCCATCTAGCACACGTTTGCAAAGAAAAACTATTAAAATTATTACTGTAAACGGTGCTGTGTAATCGCGTCATCTACATCAGAACCTTTTGGGCCTGTTTATACCTGGTCACTTCATGTGTTTTCTCTGATCGGATAGCTATCTGACTGTGAAAAGATGTAAATGGGTGTAAATGCCCTCTGAAACGCTTTCGGGACAGATTTAAATCTGGTCACTCAAACCACTTCAGGAGGTGGTCTGAGATGCATACCGGACGAAACTGGACAAGTGTAAATGTATCTGGTTGTTGAAACCACATAAGTAAATTTTACTCTTCCCAAAATGTTAAAAACGATAAACGTGTGAGAGTGTGTTATAGGCTAAATAAAATGTTATAGCCAGATATGACAGCAATACTGCATCACGCATCGGCGAAACTGAAAGTAAGTCGCAAATGATAAAAAAACAAACATCTTTGTTAAAAGTAATGAGACTAAATGAGATTACTAGTGCTGATGCAGCGGTCTCTCCTAATGCGGTCTTTGATCTTGAAATTAGCTGATAAATAAAATGGAGCGCAGGTCTGTTGCTTTCGTTGACGTGAACTCTGTGAAATTCGCAAATAACGTGGGATCTTTTTTATATTTATGTGGCCAAGTGTAAATGGGACCGTTTTAACAAATCAGATAGCTATCTGATCAATAAAAACACATCAAGTGACCAGGTGTAAACAGGCCCTATGTTTGGCCCTGAAGGGGGTAGATTCTGGAATGTATATCTTTTGAGTGATTTAAAATCAAGTTATTGATCAATAATGATTTGAATGACTTCCTCAACGTATGTTAAAGAATTTATTTTACTTTTCATCTTCAAACACTAGAGAATAATGATGAATATTGTCTGTACCTCTCACTGAGAGAAAAGTACAACTTATCTATATGTTTTGGGGAAATGTCCTGCTCAACCAACTTCAACCTTGGTGAAGATATGCATCCTTTGTATCTATGTATGTGTGCTGGTATTCTTGTTGCAGAGCAGTATTGGTGAAAGATGAACAACTGGCACCCTGGATGATGAAACGACTTGTTTTTCTCGACAAGTTGGCGCCTAGAAGAGCAGTTCTGTGACCTCAGAGGGTAACTCCGTGCCTAAACCATGGCCTTGTTGTCATCTGTATAATCTATGGAGACATGCTTATGTCCATCAATCCATGTGTGGACAATTTCTAATTTTTATCTATTTCTTAGCCAATCAGAATCCTTTTCACCTGAAGTAATGATGTAGTTAGTGGACTCTGTTATATAACTGCTGCTGTATTGAATCTATGCAGTCGGCCTATGAACTCCTTGTGAGCGTTGAAGCTGACTTCTGCTGATGAAACTGCTATTCTTCAGTAAAATTTTCTTCAATTTATTTTTTTAAACTCTGACTCCGGGTCTTCATTTATCATATCTGGTCTTTGGGTCTTAACTGTAAATTCCCCTACAGCCCAAAGCAGACTTCTTACCTCGTGCGTCCAGACTTCGTACATGCTCATAAAGGTAATGCAAACAGTAGCATCATAACATTCAAGGAACTTTTCCATTGCACAAAAGGTTCTTTACATTGAAAAAAATGTTCTTCAGATTATCACAATGCTGTTCACGCTTAAAAAAGAAGAAGACCAAACTGATTCTGCTATGGCAGCATTTCTCAATTGATGAGCTCAATCAGGCATTTTAATTAGTGAGATATCATTCTGGTAGGTGAGTCCGCGAGACTGGAGTTGAGAAACACTGTTCTATCTCTTTTGGAACCTTTATGTTTAAGAGTACTGTACATTGAAATGTTTTAATATTAAAAATGTGAAAAGTTTGATTGAAAAAAGTACAGATATCAGCTAAGATTGATAGCATTTTGTATGTGTGAGTGACAGATTAATACTTACACAGGTCCTCTCTGTCCAAGGACTGAGCACCGCCTCCAAATAAGCCCTTGAAGAACCCTCTGTTCGGAGCCTCTGGTGTCTCCACTGGAGTAAACAGCTCTCCAAGCATCTCCTGCAAAAATGAGCACCTCATAATAAATGGATATGAAGACTGATGTAATACAACCTATATCTGATTCTTAAAGGGTTAGTTCACCTAAAAATCAAATTTCTGTCATTAATTACTCACCCTCATGTCGTTCCAAACCCGTAAGACCTTCGTTCATCTTCGGAACACAAATTAAGATATTTTTGATGAAATTCAATGTTTTTTTTTTTTTTACCCCCCTTAGAAAGCAATGTTATTACCGTCATTCAAGGTCCAGAAAGGTATTAAAGACATCGTTAAAATAGTCAACGTGACTACAGTGTTTCAACCTTAATGTAATGAAGTGACGAGAATACTTTTTGTGAGCAAAAACAAAATAAAAATAATGACTTTATTCAACAATTTTTTTCTCTACACTGTCAGATTCATACGCAGTTGGTGCAATGAACGCACTTCCATGTTTACAACCGAACACCGTCCGGCTCCTGCGTCAGGTGTTGGCCAATACTGAAGCACTACAATGAAAATAGTGTAGGAGAATGACAGGGGAGAGACGAATTTGTTGAATAAAGTCGTTATTTTTATTTTGTTTTTGCTCACAAAACGTATTCTCATCGCTTCATAACATTAAGGTTGAGCCACTGTAGTCACATTGACTACTTTAACAATGTTTTTAATACTTTTCTGGACCTTGAATGTGGTAATTTCATTGCTTTCTATTGAGAACAAAAAAAACCTCTCAGATTTCATCAAAAATATCTTAATTTATGTTCTGAAGATGAATGAAGGTCTTACGGGTTTGGAACGACATGAGGGTGAGTAATTAATGACAGAAATTTCATTTTTGGGTGAACTAACCCTGCAAATAAAGGCACTGGAAAAAAGGGTGTGTGTGGTGGGGGGGGGGGGGGGGGGGGGTGTTACTCCCCATTATTTTCGTATTAATTAAGGCTTACTTTTTTTAGCCCTCATCTGTAATATCACATACAGTTCTGTTGTAATATATTGTACACTGTACTCAACCTGTCATTCGTTTGAGGGACTGTGTGTGGTGTTTTTTTTAGGGCCCGAGCACCGATGGTGTCAATTCTTCTTCTTCTTCTCCTCCGAAATGAATCACATTTTTGAGGGTCTAAACATGCTTGAAAACTTATGAAACTTTGCACACGTGTCAGAAGTGGTGAAACTGATATGGGTTTCTGAATTAAATGCGGCAAAAATGGCTCGATAGCGCCACCTACAAAATGTCAGTTAACTGCCTTTCGCGCTACGTTTCACGTACGGGTACGAAATTCGCTAGACATGTAACAGCCCAATACCTACGAAAAAGTCCCTGGTTGCAAAATCTTAAAACCCAACAGGAAGTGAGATATTTTGAAATTTCTCTGCAAATTTTTTTTTTCAGATTAACATCATATTTGGTCAATCTAATCTAAAGGCCTTTGCAACATTAAATTGCAAAGATCTTGGGTTTTCGCTAAAGGGCGTGTCTGTGGCGGACTGACAAAATTCTGATGTTTCGCCATGAAAGAGGAAGCTGTTGTAACTCCGGCATACAATGTCCGATCTGCCCCAAACTTCACATGTTTTATTAGAGTTCTGGCCTGAACACATCTACATATTCAGTTACAGTCATAGTGCCACCTGTGGGCAACAGGAAATTACATGTTTTACACTGTGATTACCTCCTCATAGAGATTTAACCAGATCAACATCATATTTGGTCAGTCTAATCTTAAGGCCTTAGTGATGTTAAAGTGCAAAGATCTTGAGTTTTCGCTGAAGGGCGTGTCTGTGGCGGCCTGACAATATCTGATGTTTCGACATGAAAGAGGAAGCTGTTGTAACTCAGGCATACAGTGTCTGATCTGCCCCAAACTTCATGTGTGATAAGAGTCCTGGCCTAAAGACATCTTATGCCAATATTCAGTTAGTCATAGCGCCACCTGCTGGCAACAGGAAATGGCATGCTTTGCACTGTAATTCACTCCCAGAAACACATTTATATATGCCATGAAGTACCAAACATGCTAGAAACATGTTATATCATGCAACACTTGGCTAAGTGCTAATGTATGCGATTAACGCCACGAAACAGGAAGTTGTTGTAACTCAGGCATACAATGCCCGATCTGCTCCAAACTTCACGTTTGATAATAGTCCTGGCTTAAAGACATCTACATGGCAATAATCAGTTACAGTCAAATCACCACCTGTTGGCAGCCAGAAGTGTGGCACTTTGAAATGAATTTGCCATATTTTTTCACTGTTCACTGTTTTCAAAGGCCACCGGGTGGTGGTGAGCCCGGATGCGAGGGCCCTTTCATCGCTGCTTGCAGCTTTAATGTATTTTTGAATTGCTGTGGGTTTTTTTATTTGTTTGTTTGATTGTTTGTCTTTCTGTTGTTATGAAAATTCAATAAAGAAATCATTAAAAACACAATGGTAAAACTATTGACCTTTAGTCATTCATTACAAGTAATATTATTATATGTCATTACAAACAAAGGGAGAACAACTTATTTCATTTACAGTGCTTCATGGTAACATCAATGTTTTTGGTAATTTATTTGTGTAATAAACACGATTATCATTTTTGAGCAAAACAATTGTGATTATCAGTTTAACTATTATCATGCAGCCATAGTCTGAATTAAAAGGTTTATATGTTGTCGCTAAAAATCACTTTCTATGTATACAATGAATGGGATTTTAATGGAACACACAGCATCCTGCACACATAAAACAAAATGGGCACATTCTGACCTGCAGGTTATCACAGGTTTCCTGGCTATAGGTGATTCTTTGGATCTCAGTGGGCGATGTGAGGTACAGGGCCTGGCCTTGGTTTGAGAAACAGAAGGTTCTGGCTATCCTCATGTCTGTCAGAGGAAGGTAGTTCACATCCAGCAGTGGCCGCAGGCTGGGCAAACTGAAAACAGATGGTTTACAGGTTTAGGAAGAAAAAAACAAAGAGAAAAAAAATATTCAGTGTCATTGATTGTCAGGTCATTCAAATTACCTGAGGGTCATAATGTGGCCATTGGCACAGAAACAGGCGAGGCCGACCCCTGCGGTCATCATCACCACATCAGCTCTAAGTACGAAGGAGGCCTCGGTGATGTTGTGCTCGTAGATGCAGTTTTGGGAGGGCAGTGCCACCACCTTAGCCTGCTTCTCTGAGCAGACCACAGCGTACTGACAGTCCTGGTTCTCCTGAGAAGAAGGAGGGGATGTGGGCTGGCGTCTCCGTGGCCGTTCTTTCTCCTCCTCAGGGGCGTTGGGCTCATACCAGGGCTCATAAATGTGGGGCAGAAGCGTCCCGCTGGCATCCAGCTGGGCCATGCGCAGAATGCCTCCTTTCAAGCGCACCACTGAACCTGTGATGGCAGAAAGTGTCAAACCAACAAGCGTATCTTTTTCCATCAATAGTGATTTCCACAATGCGGAAAAAGCAGACGGAATTGCGAAATAGTCATAAAAATGGAATTTACAGTATATCGTGGAATGTCAAGGAATTTGGCAAAATTTGGATCTATAAATCAAAACTGAAAAGTAAAATTTAAAGGGTAAATTTTTTTAAATTTCTGTCATTAATTAATTACTTACCCTCATGTCATTCCAAACCCTCAAGACCTTCGTTCATCTTCAGAACACAAATTATGATATTTTTGATTAAATCTGAGAGCTTTTTATCTCCCATATAAAGTATACATTCAAGGTCCAGATAAGTAGTAAAGATATCATTAAAATAGTCAGCGTGACTACAGTGGTTCAACCTTAATGTTATGAAGTGAGGAAAATATTTTTTGCGTGCAAAAACAAAACCAAAATAGCGACTTGATTCAACAATTTTTCCTCTTCCCTGTCAGTCTGTTACGCAGTTGACGTAGTGAACGCAGTGCAGAGCTTCCGAGTACTACGCCAGAACACCGACTTATTATTGGACAGCTCCTGCGTCATCTTTTTTTTTTTTTTTTTTTTTTTTTGTCACCTGATGGAGTTTGGGTTTCTTGCCACTGTTGCCTCTGGCTTGCTTAGTTGGGGACACGTAATATTTCACAATGTTTTGATCTGCCTGCATTGACACCATTGTATGCAAAGTGAACTGAGCTGGACGATGACATCACTGTTTTCTCCAGAGCTGCTGTACAGATAAATGAACTAAATGAATAACTAATTATTTTTTACAACTGAATGAATCAATACTGAACTTACTTAAGCTGGACAATGACACCATTTTCTTCTGTGCAGCCAAAATTATTTTCCTGTTATCACTGTAAAGCTGTTTTGACACAATCTGCATTCTAAACATATATATGCGCTATATAAATAAAGGTGACTTGACTTGACATCACATGCATGTGGTATGCAAATGGTGATTGAATGTGGTATTTTCGTTGCTTTCTATGGGAGATAAAAACCTCTCAGATTTCATCAAAAATATCTTAATTTGTGTTCCAAAGATGAACAAAGGTCTTACGGGTTTGGAACGACATGAGGGTGAGTAATTAATGACAGAAATTTCATTTTTGGGTGAACTAACCCTTTAATCAAATCACAATATATACTAGTGTCTGTGAATATTAAAGTGCAAAAAGACTGCTATTTATTTTAAACATTAAGTCTGCATGTTCTGCATGTCTATGTGAATTAGTGCAGTTTTGTCTACTACACACATTGACAGTTGTGGTGTTTTCACCATTTAATTTGATAAAACTATTGTTAGTTACTGTATGTACAGAAACTTGAAGGTCTTCTCCACAAACTGCCAAAATATAAATTTGGTTTAACTAATAATAACAATAATAATAGTAATACAGATTGAAACATTAAAATATACTTTAAGGACTATCACACAATTTTTTTTTTTTTATCCATTTTTAATTTAAATGGTAAACCTCTACAATTCATTTAAGTTTTATTAATTAATTTGAGTTACCACTGTTTTTGATTCAAAAAATTGTATTGAATCATAAAATACAGAATTAAAATAAATTAAAACAAACACTGAACTTCAGAGGAAAAAACATTTCATAGGGCCTTATTATTACTTTTTTATTAATTAAATTGACAGGACATCCTTTATAAACCATTAAAAAATGGAATTTGGAATCCGGAGGAAAAAAAAAAAAAGTAATTTCATAGGAATTTCATAATTTCATAAATTTTCATAAATTTACAAGGACTTCCACTCATTTTTACAGAGCTGTAAAGCAAGTCTTACCACAGAAACAGACACCCACAGGCTGTTGCATCCTCTGTTCTGGTGTGGAGGGCACAGTGAGGGCGATGGTCAGCATGCTGCCCAATGAGGTGCCCACCCACAGGCTGGGCACTGCCACCGTCTCACTCTTCTTGGACAGGGAGTCACAAAAGTATAAGGAGGAAATGACCTCACGTGACTCTCTTTCAAGGCTGGTCACACTGGAGCTGCGTGAGCGGCTGAACGAGTTGTCCCTGGCATCTGAGAACCATCAGGGACAAAAAGACAACAGAAGTAGACAATTAACATGACGCTATAAAGTAAAATCAAGTCTGAATCACCTCAGGACACCTGAAACCAAAAATATTTCAGCAGTTAATACAGATTTTGAGGATATTCTTCTGAAATGTGTTTTATGTGCAGTATTAATATAAACTTTACATTTCAGTTACTTGTAGTGTGCAATGGGTAAAACATTCAGCTACTGCACACAAACCATTGCCATCAAATCCCCAAAAACACCTAAAACTCAAACGTTTCCATTCGAAATGGGAAAAACTAGCAGTTACAAAACATTGTTTTGCGGTTTTATTTGACTCTCAAACACTCAGAGGCATTCAGATATATTTCTGGCAAACCTATAACACTAATTCTAAATAAATTCTAAAAGCAAAGCAAAGATGAATCTCACCAAAACTGACAAGAACATGTCTAGCTCATGTTTCACATTCATATTATTATTAATAAAATAATTATTAATACAAACATTGAGAAAAATATCTTTTGCAAAGACAAAAACATTTACACATAACAGCAGAATTTGTTGTATTGAATTAATTCTGACTTTAATCTTCATTTTCTGTATGCGAAATAAAATGTTCTTCTTTTGATTTGGAATTGACTCTTGATGAAGCTTATTGGTCTGTGAGATTCACCTGTAAAATGTGGTTAGTAAATCATAAAATAACAGCTCATACAAGTCACAAGCAAATCAAAAAGAGAGAAGTTAATACGACACGTGTTATTGTCGGTCTGATGTTGTGTGCTGCTGATCACTGTAGACGACCAGCTGAAAAAAATATTCAGTGGGCTACGATCACACCATTTGGAATCTAAGGATTACACAGCAACTGAGAACAGTATTTTGAGGTCAAAATCCATAATCTGCTTTATTTCATGATGATGAAAGAATTTTTTTGTGTAACTTGTGTGTTGCACTAATAATATTAAACCTTAATCTGTAATCAGTTTAAAATAAATCTGTGAAAAAAAGGTGATTACGTTTCACTGAAACCGAAATTGGACGCCATCATTCAAACAATCGACAAACTGCACACGGCAAGCTCCAGTGAGAGTTAGTATGAACCAATCCAGATCAGGTCAGGTCAGCCTGTAATAGGGCCACTCACTGGGGTCACATAATGAGGTCTCACGGAAAGACGCTGCGTGTTTCCTCTTCATTTCCTTCACACAACTCTGTTGTTTCTTACCAGGGAGAGAGCAGTGACGTCGTACCCTCCTTTCTACACGCGGAACAGTAAGTGTAAAGTTTAACTAGCAAGCTAATGTATATATCGCACCTAAATACATTTGCACCAACATCCATGCATGCAAGTCTACAATCTACACAGACCTAAATTATAGGTCTACAATACCTGGAGCACCTCTGAAAGCAAGTAGGATTTAAAGTTATTTATTGTCAGCAAAAAATGACTGAATTTATTATTGTAGTGTCTATTATTTCAGATTTATTCAAATGTTTTCAGACCTTTGCTGTCTAAGTAGGCAGTTCTAGGCCAGAATAAGCTATAAACCGTATCAGACTTTATGTCGATAGTCTATGTAGACTACTGACTACTATGACTTAGTGTTGTCAAAAGTACCGACCGCGATAGCAAGTCGGTACTGAAATTTTAAAAATGTGATGCTTTAAGCGCTGCTGAGCGGATTTGTAAACACCTCTGATTGGCCATTGTGTTCACGCGCTCATCAGATATGTCTGTGATTGGCTACAATGATCAACGCTTCAAACACATATAAATAGACATCAATGATGCTCTTCACCGAGCGCTTACACAGGGGAGCGTTTGAAAGCAGGCATCTATCAGCTTTCAAAATGCTTTCAAATTCAAACACTTCCATGGGCTTTCAAACACTTCTGTGCGTTGATCATTGTAGCAAATCACAGACATATCTGATGAGCGCGTGAACACAAAGGCCAATCAGGTGTTTAAGAATCTGCTCAACAGCACTCAAAGCGTCACATTTTTAAAAATTTCAGTACCTACTTGGTATCGCGGTCAGTACTTTTGACAACACTACTATTACTATTGCAGCTAATAATAGTAGACAGTGATGCAGCTCATTAGGGTTGGGAATACAGTATTAGTACTGTACATACTGCTGCATCAAGAGCTGCCCTTTCTATTTGATGACAAACACCCAGTTTATGTTGGAGGAAAATGATCACCTGCAAAAGATGCACAGCTACTCCTAGAAACTAAAGTGAGAGAACAAAAGCTTACCATCTTTCTGATCAGCAATCATGTTAATTTTCCGGGATATCTTAGCTGGAAAAAAGAAAACATTGTTCTGAATATATAATCAAAGGCATTCATATCTGGAAAATCATTGTTACTAAAAATGTTAAATTGGGATGAATCAACAGGTTTAAGAAGACAGAAATAAGCAGATTGAGAAAAAATTGGAGGATCATGATGTAGAACGAAGCCATAGAGCAGCCATGAGCCCATCAGCAGCCTTAAAAAGAGACATTTGTTCATCTAGTATGTTATATTCAGAAGCAACTCGATCATGCCGAGAAAATTACGTTGAGATTAGTGCCAATGAAACCAGCACAGATCAAGAGTCAGAACACCAGGAAACCTCATTTCTTTCTGACAAATTCTGGCATTGTGTGTGTGTAATCGCCCATATGAAGATCTGTCTATGATTTCTGATGTTCAGTAGAAATCTGTGTGTAAACAAATGATTCGAAATCAGAGATATGTGGAATGTCTAACATCATTTTCATTGCCCTGTGTATTTTTACCCTTGACACGCACCAGAGCAGAGTAAAAGCCTGTAATGTTAAACAAGGTTAGAAAAAAGCATTCCAGCAGGAGATACAATTTTGAAATTGTGAGAATAAAAAAGTTTTAGATCTTAAAGGGGTCATGAATTGAGAAATCAACTTTTTTCTTGAGCTTTTGATATATAAGAGGTCTTCGTACTATAAGAATATTCTGGAAGTTTCAGAACTGAAAACTTCTTTGTTAGTTCAATAAAAGCTTTTATTGACTCCAGGCCCAGCAAACGAATCAGTGAAACGCCGCCTCTGCAGAAGAAATCAAAACTGACTTAATCATTGCAACGTTAGCCCTGCCCACTGGCGTGTTACTGAGATGACGAGGAGAGAAGAGTGATACAGGACTTAAAATAACCTTTCAAAGGATCCTAATGCTAGGAATATGGTTATTTATTTTCAACAATGTAAATGTCTCCACTGAGCATTATTTATTTGTATTCGGTACATTTCATTGTGGATTCTTTAGCATTTCGGCGCAGGTTTTGCAAACTGACTTTTACGATATGGACTCGACAGTAATGTAACAACATGTAAGTAAATGTGTTAATTCTAATGCCTGATCTGATATGTAATGTTTCATGTACAGTCAGATGTTCTTTGTCTCTGTGTCAGTAAATCAAACCAGTGACTAAGCGCTCAAATTCACGTTGTTTCTCTTAGTAGGATGAAAATAATTTAAATGGTGATTAAATTATATATTGAAAGCGATCAAAGAACGCTCCCTTTACAATCGCTGGAGCTGTCAATCAAACAGCACAAGTTTATCAGAGACTGAGTTCTGGACTTGCGCAAAAACTCTTTTTTTTTTTTTCAACAAATCTTTTAGTTACATCGCTTTTGCACTGTTAGTTATGATGAAAGCATTTGTTAGTGTGCAGAAATTGAGTTGCAATGACGAGATCACTGCTTTCATGCGCTCAACAACATGTCTGTGATCGGCTACAATGTTCATCACTGCAACCTTTCATGCCACGATCTAAATATAATGTCATAGATCTAAATGTAATGCCTTTCACGATTAGTTAACCTTGAGAGCTGTAATAGTAAAAATGTGCTAAAAGTTTTCGAGAGAGTAATACTAAGCTATTTCATATTGCAAAGATATTAGCCAATCACAGCAGTGGGCGTTTACACTTAAGTCTCACAGCAGACACGCCCCTTAAAACTGAGTGTTCAAATACGAGGGCTAAAATCAGGGTAGGAAAAATGCCTTTTAATTCTAAATTATGACCATTTTTAAAGTAAAAAGCATATTAACATTATAAGTGCACCCCAGTAAACATTATAAAACAATAAAACAATGCAGTTCATGACCCCTTTAAAATGGTTTACATGCAACATGGGCAGCATTTACTACCCCTTTCAGGAAAAAAAAAAAAAAAAAAACATAAAAACATATTTCTCCTTAGAGTAACACACACTCATGAATCATTCACAAGACTACAAGGATATGTATATTAAGAAAGTTGGCTCTGGTTTCAAAGAAGTTAAACAGTTAAATAAGTTCTCACTGGTCCACCATTTATTGACACACTCAACCACCAAGCAACAGACACACAAAGCTCAAGTTCAGCTCTACTATGAACTTAAGCAAACCTATTTTAATGTATTCGGTTAGTTCATTTGGTTAGTGTAAAAGAGCCCATTAGTCCAGAAACTGAAACACCCAGACTGCTGTAATATGAACATTATACAGTACCAAAGTCATTGGCAACAGTCTTGGATATCTGCTTGCTTTTGGACATCACTGGAAAATGTGTTGAAAAGAACCAAATCAATGAAAATAAAGGCTTTTCTAAGACAGAAAATGGGTGTGTATAATGTACTGTACCCTTGTCAATGAACTTTTGTTTGCTGTCTTCATCAGAATTGCATGGTGAACCGGAGCCTATACAGTAGCAACAACACAGTCTGCATAATAATGTGATACAGCCAATGGGGTCTTATGTAACTTTTGGCAACTATCTGCATATCAAAGTCAAATTCCTTGTAAATGAAATTTCCTTGGTCAGCACACCTGACTCAAATTCTGACGACGCTTGCAGAATTGTTTTAATTTTTTGCTGTGCTAAAGACTTTTCAACTATAATAGCTTCACGTCCAATGCTCTGGTATTGCAGTGTTTATCAATATATCTGTCTTTAAGTTGCAGTGTGTAATTTATGTGTCACCAAACAGAAATGCCAGAGGATTAGCATGAGCTTGGGGGACTACCAGTTTGTCCAAGCCATGCTGACAGGGGCCTTTTTGGGAAACCCATTTTGCAAAAAAGGTGCAAAATTATACATTTCACTTTAAAAGGCACATTCCACAAAACATTTTGTCATCATGAACTCACCCTCATGTTGTTCTAAACCTATAGATGTTAGGCAAAATATACAGGCTGCACTTCTCAATTCTATTAAAGTGGCTAGTGATTTATTTTTGCAAGAAAAAGCACCATAAAAGTAGTCCGTATGGCATGGGCAAAAATGTAATGTCTGAAGTCATATTGAAGTCATATGTTTTCTGTAAGGTTAAACCGTAGCTTACAAATCTCATTCATGCATGTTTAATAAGAAAGAAAATGAATAATGAATACACACAATTGCAAGTTACAGAGTCAGAATTGCATGTTATAAAGTCAGAATTGCGAGGTATAAAGTCACAATTCTGACTTTTTTTCTTGCAATTGCGAGTTTTTAATCACGCAACTCTGACTTTATAACTCACAATTCTGACTTTATAACATGCAATTGTGAGATATAAAGTCAGAATTGTGAGATATAAACTCGCAATTCTTAGAAAAAAGCTCACAATTCGACATTATAACACGTAATTGCATGCTTTATATCTCACAATTCTGAAAAAAAAAGTCAGAACTGCGAGATTTAAACTCGCAATTGCGAGTTTATAACTCGCCATTCTGACTTTATATCACGCAATTCTGACTTTATACCTCGCAATTCTTTTTATATCTCGCAATTCTGACTTTATATAAACTCGTAATTGCGAGAAAAAAAGTCATAATTGTGAGATAAAAACTCGCAATTACCATTTTATTTTTATTTCATGGCAGAAACAAGATTCCATAAGTATATCTAATATCAGGTTTTTAAAATCTATTTTTGCTAAAATCTCTAAAACCATATTTGGTTTAAATTTGTTAAAAATTTCTTCCAGAGTGTTAACTGGATAAAAAAGGTTTCTCAGCACAATATAATAAAACATGCTTCAGGGATAAAGGATTTTGACAAAGCTAGTAAGTATAAAATGAAAGTGGTGGTGATTTATCAAAAACAAACACTTTCTGCCTAAGATCTCCTTTTATTTTTCACGAAAAAAAGAAACACATGTTTGGAACAACACAAGGGTGAGTAAATCATGACAAAAGCTTCATTTTTGAGTGAACTGTTCCTTAAAG
This sequence comes from Ctenopharyngodon idella, assembly GCF_019924925.1. Lineage (NCBI taxonomy): Eukaryota > Metazoa > Chordata > Actinopteri > Cypriniformes > Xenocyprididae > Ctenopharyngodon > Ctenopharyngodon idella. The sequence goes on from NC_067236.1 coordinate 1,985,401, forward strand.
ATCTGTCAATCAACTCATAAAACTACCATCAATTATCCTCGTGTTTTTCCAGTAAATCCTGTTATATAATGAGGGCATCTTTACCTGATGTTGGTGATTTACATCTCTCCTCTGGAGTGGCTGATGCATCATTACCATCACAAAGACCTGTAGAAAACAAACACATCTAAACCAAACAGCCAGGCGGACTTCATGTAGGAAACATCACATAACACTTAAAACTAAAAAATAAACGTAAACAAAATATACTATAGTGTTAAACAAAGAGAAAAAGAAGAATGCAGACAGATATAAAGAGAAAGACAAGACCTTTGATGAGTGCCATGTGACTTACTGAGGTAAGAAGAACGAAGCTTTTTCACAGATTCAGAATAAAAGTTAGAGAGGCCGGACATGCAAGACTTCTTATGTAGAGTGTCTTTACGAAACCACAGAGAGAGACGAATATTGAAAGGGTGAGACAAAATGATGACACAAAATCAAATGAACAGCTGAAAGGCCTTTGAATTCCCAGATTCCAGAGACTAGATTCAGGACAGTTTGGACATTTCTTCTGCTTGATTTTTTTCAATAAATGAGTGAGGTTGAAAAAATATTGCATACTGTACTTTAAATGTTTTATTTTTTGTTTAAAAAACAGGCCAAATAGATTTACAATATAATATTTTATCAAATTGTGACGCTAACCCCAAGTATGAGTAATAGTAATAGTGATTACCATTACATAATCAATAAATTGCTTTATCAAACACCACTTATAATTGGTATTGATCAGGTTCTGTGGATTAAATCATCCCTAACAACAATGTAAAATGTCCATAAATTCAGTCTGTTGGCATCTGTGTATTTCAAAGACTGAAACTCAGATGAGTGAACAACAAAAAGAACAAGCAAAGACAGAGGAGAGAAAAGAACAAACACCGGTGCCCCTGTTTTTGAGCATATGGATCGGATGATTTTCTAAGATCAGGGGCAGATGGTTCCTCGGCCAGAGATGACCACCTGCAGGAGCACCACGATTCGTAGACTGACACTGCTCATAATGAGCATGCGCTTTACTTTATCAGAAAGAAAGTGATACACACAGACTGACAACATGCAGAGGTTATGATTATTAGTAAGAAGATGAAGCTTTCTTAGATTTTTGTTCACCTGCCGAAGGCTGTCTGGCTTTGCGGGGTGAGCGTGGTTGTCTGTGGTGAGGATCTGTTGAGCCGTTCAACTCGGCTATGCTCATGTTCAGAAGGAGAGTTTTCTGAAGATAATCAACCACTGCAAGTCCGTTACCATTGCCAAAAGCAACTCTGTAAAACACATGACAGATATACACTGAGTCAAAAGATTGGAATTTTTGTTTTTGAAAGTCTCATCTGCTCACCAAGGCTGCATTTATTTAACCGAAAATGCAGTAAAAACAGTAAAATTGCCAAATTGTCATGGGTATTGTCAACATTTAATTAAAAGTAAAATTACATATTTTAAAAAAAAAAATGAGAAAAAAGCTTCCTTAAAGGGTTAGTTCACCCAAAAATGAAATTTCTGTCATTAATTACTCACCCTCACGTCGTTCCAAACCATTAAGTCATTCGTTCATCTTCGGAACACAAATTAAGATATTGTTGATAAAATCCGAGAGGTTTTTTATCTCCCATAGAAAGCAACGAAATTACCACATTCAAGGTCCACAGAAATAGTAAAGACAACGTGACTACAGTGGTTCAACCTTAATGTTATGAAGCGATGAGAATTCTTTTTGTGCACAAAAACAAAACAAAAATAATACAGAGCCGGCGTTCTGACATAGAACCTGGAAGCTCTGCAATGTGTCTTCAACATAAACTGCGTATGAGAATGACAGGGTAGAGAGGAAACTGTTGAATAAAGTCTTTATTTTTGTTTTGTTTTTGCGCACAAAAAGTTTTCTCATCGCTTCATGACATTTAGGTTGAACCACTGTAGTCATGTTGACTATTTTAACAATGTCTTTACTACTTTTCTGGACCTTGAATGTAGTAATTTCGTTGCTTTCTATGGGGGGGGAAAAAAAAAAAACTCTCGGATTTCATCAAAAATATCTTAATTTGTGTTCCCGAAGATGAACAAAGGTCTTACAGGTTTGGAACGACATGAAGGTGAGTAATTAATGACAGAAATTTCATTTTTGACTAAGCCTTTAAGTGCACTTAAGCGTCTTTAACTAAAAAGTAAAGTTCCATTGGGTTTAAATAAAATATTTTTGTCATGAGAGACTATAAAAACAACTTTGTGCATCAAAACCACTCTTTTCCTGGTGAAAAAAAAAATGAACTTGATTTTCAAAAGTCGATGAATTTGCGACAGCTGAATGTATCATTTTTGACAAGCCAAACATGTCAGTCTCTGAGTAACATGTAATTTATTTAAGGCACAAAATGAACCTCATTCCATAAAGTAAGTATAACAAACTGCGCAAAAAGTGTTTTGAATGTCTCCAGCACGATTTATAATTAGCCAAAAATCAAACTTTATCATCACTGAATACTTGCTGACTAAGAAATAAATAATTATTACCTTAAGATCCATCTGTTTTCAAATCCACATCATTTTAATAGTACGAAATTGATGTCTGTCAAAAAATAATGTGCACAATACAGAGTAGTATTTACGAGAAGGTGACCAGCGACATTTTTTCTATTCACAAACTACGCATTCAGATTCTGACATTCTTGATTTGAATATTTTCAATAATTTTCTGTTCTTGATTGATCTTTTTGTTATAATTTTGGCAACAGAAGAACTGTTTAATGAGTGATCTTGACATGAGTCCCTATAAGTCGTTCAATTTGACTCTCATGTGCTGATGTAATATAAATTATAAACTTGACAGGTGATTTTTATAAAATGTAGTTTGATCACTATCTTCTCTGTTGTTTAAAAGATTAAGTTAATTAACAAATTTTGATAAAATGTTGTTTAATTTTTACATGACTTGTTACATTTAATGATCCCTTAGCAGATTTTGATTTGTTTTTTAGTTTTAAAATTGACAGCTTGCTTTACAAAGTTTGCACAACATTCATTTAATCAAAATTTTCCACTTAAGGCTCCAGGACACATCATATGTTAAACTAAAAATCTCTATTCTGAAACCAGTTAAACTTTAAATTCTGCAACAGATGGTTTTATGGTTATTTGACATTTGTTTATATATAGTTTATAGTTGTTTATAGACTGATAGACTGAATATCAAACTCAAACATCTTCAGTGATGGTAATTAGGGATATGAGCATATGAACAGCCATAATTGTTTCAATAGTGTTCAAGTACAGTTCAAATTCCCCTAAATAATACTTAATTATTGTAATGAAGTACAATTATTCAAGTACTTTACATGCCCGCTAGGCTTTATTTTGATGGACACATAAAACATGTTTGAAAGATAATGAACAGCTGTTGTGGAAGGGAAGCATTTTTAATTGCTCAGTAAACACATCATAGGTGCAGTAAATGAGTTAGTGTTGTCATATCGTGGACTTACAGGCCATATGCAGAGTTGACGGCCAGGCTGGTGATCTGTTGTGGCGGCTCCCCGCTGACCCACACCAGCTGAATGAGCAGCTCCACCTGGTAACCCGGAGACTGTTTGAGAGGAGAACTCCTGACCCTGGCCAAATAGGACACAGGACACAATTAACTATATGCTAATACAAACACAGACCATGTCATTCTTAAGACTCTCTCTCACAGACAGACATTTGAGCAAAATAAATATGATTCACATCTTAGTTTATGTTGTTGGAAAGGCCATTTCATCAACATGTTAAGTTTTTTTTTGTTGTTGTTTTTACATGCCGTTTAGGGGCGAGTAAATCTGAAATAGTTTGTACTTGAGACAGGGCACGTTATCTCGCAGGCCGTCAGAGGAGTTGTTGCTGCTGGTGGAGGGGTGAGACTGAGGCAAGCTGGTTTGAGGGCTGGATGAGGTTCCTGGGGTGGAAACGGCCGATGCCTGCTCACCTCCGCCCTCCGGAGATTCCACTTCATTCAGTTCACACTGCATACGCACCTCCAGCAGCTACACACCAGAAAAAATTTCATTATATCTGCATATAGATTTATATAAACATATGCATAGATCCGCATGTCTATAAACGGAGATCCAGATTTCCATACATTTAATTAATCTTTCTCTTTTGTTCTATAAATTATTTGGAGAGAAAAGAACAGATTTTGTTCATTAAAAAAAATTATCTATGCAAATTGTGTAATATTTTAGCATCTGCCTGTCCTCATCATGAACTGTGAGATACAGAAATGAATGATATGGATAGAAATTATATGGAAAGACATTAAATATATTAGCATGATCTCATTGGGGTATTTTTTAGAAATGATTGTTGACTTTAGACGTTGACTCAACAAATTACTTTATACAGTATATTTGCTTAAAAAATTATTTATATATATTATTAAAATGTTTTAATAAATTAAAAAAAAAATCTCCTGTAAAGTGACTCATAAAATTCATTTATAATTGAGCAATCTCTTGGGGAGCCTTAATATTATATAACATTCCTAATCAGGACCCCGACAGAAAAATATGTTCCAGGCATGAGGATGAAGGAGAGTTTTACCCGCTATTAAATACATTTGTAATATTTATGTGAAGCTACTTCCATGTTAATTTATTCAGTCCTGCAGTGTGAAACCTACTCATTAAAAAACAAGGTTTTTAGGATTAATAAGCATAAATAAGTGAGCGCTTTACTCATTTGTGTGGATGCAGCATATGGTAGTCTAACTGCTGGAAATCATGTGTCAAAACAACTTAATGCTTAATGAAATATCCTGCAGTGTGCATACTAAACTCCACTAAAATGGCTTTAAACAGCATTTTTCTAATTGCATTATAATCACCATGCCGTTTTTTAGGACCTCATATTAATATTAACCATTTGTCACATAGCAGGACCATTTAAAATGAACTCAAGAAATTTAAAAAACGATTAAAAGAGGTAAAGAATGTAAATCAAATGGTGACCAGCTACATTATCTAAAAATACCTTAAACAAATATATGCGTTTTAAACTAATATCTTGTTAATTTGTCAACTACACATATATACGTCCTGCATTAAAATGGGTCAGACCTGGACCACTTCAGTGGTGACTTCCTGTTTGCTGAACCTGTAGACTATGACATGAGCCGATACTCCAGCCACACAGAGCACACGACTCTCTGGACACCAAGACAGGATCTGGATAGCAAAAGGATCTTCATCCACAATTTCAGTGCTGGATTTCTCCTCTTTACCACGGGGCTTCTCGAAGACCTTTGCTGTTTTCAGCTTATACAAAACCTGCAGCATCACTGACAGAGCCAACAGAGAAAAATTCATAAACAATTATCTTTATTAGTTGTTGCTAATCATTTTAGCTTTAAATGAATTATTAGCAGATAAAAATCTGCAAACTTTTTTTTGCATTTTCTGAATTTGGGGAGCATCTGCAGAATTCTGCAAAATGGATGTAGAGAAGTAAAAATATCTTAAAATCTGGCTCAGAGTGCTTTACTCTTAGTAGTTGAAAGCAAAATCAAATTAGCCAAAATATTTATTTAACAAACACACACACACACACACACACACAAATAACACTGTGAATGATGGCTGTTCCGATTCTTTGGAAATCTGCAGAACTTTCCTGGTGCAGATTCTGTGTGCATCTGATTATTTCTATTTTTCCAACTCAAAACATTTCCATAGAATCTACATGTGACATAAAACATAAGTGTTTGTTTTCTGAGACAAACTCACATGCTGAGGCATCCCAAAACTTGATCGATCCATCAGCATGCCTGTTGTTTCAGGAAGAAAAAAAGAAAACAATAACAGCCCTGAAATACTGGCTCCAAATTGAAAAGTATTTCCCTTCCAACAAGTATAATAGGTTTCCCTCTCTAATCCAATTGTTAAATGTGAATAGGCTTCGGTATAGCAAAGAGTTTATGTATGTGTGTGAGAGATCACTTACCCAGTGATGATGATCTCTGAAAAACTTAGTGTTCCCTGGCCCCAGTTACCTCCACTTACTGGCCATTCCTGCATAAACATAGGTTTGTATCAGTCATTTAGATCTATCCAATTTTTTTTTTTTTTTTTTTTTTAAAAAGAGGACCTATAATGGTTTTTTTGAATTTTTAAATTTTTTTAGTGTGTAATGTTGCTGTTTGAGCATGAATTCAAAGCAAGATGGCGACACGAACAGCCACCTCTGTGTGGAGCTCTCCAGTTGTTTTACTGTGTTTGTTTGTTTGCCCTGTTTTTTGTTTTTCTTATACAATCAGTTTCACCAGGGATAAATTCGGCAGTATACGCCACCCAATATTTCACCAGTTTTCAACTAATCGTACATTTTGCTGGACATTTTAGTTGGAGGGGCAGGAAGTGCAAGTGTGGGAAGCAAGCCGGCACGCTAGTCAAGCTCAGACAGCGCGGTTCTAAAGCCAGTATCCATCTGGCGAATCTCTGCTCCTTACCCAACAAAACGAATGCACTTCTTCTCTCCCGAACAAATAAAGACTTTTCAAACTCTGCTGCTCTGTGTTTCACAGAAACCTGGCTGAATATCACTTCCACGTGCAGCTTTGGAGCTCTCTGATCACTGTCTGGTTCATCTTATACAGACCTAAAGGCAGAAACTGAAATGAGCTAAACCTGTAATAAGGACTGTAAACAGATGGACTAATGAAGCAGAGTGGGATTTACAAGCCTGCTTCAAATACACTGATTGGAGTGTTTTTGAGGCTGCTGCCACTGATCTGGACAAGCTCACGGATTCTGTAACATCAGTTTCTGTGAGGATATGTGCATCCCTGCCAGGACTTTGTCAGGCCAGAGAAGATGCCTACAGGAACAGGGACAGAGTCTTGTTTAAATGGGCCAAATTCATACTGACAAAGGAGTTCAGAGTGGCTAAGAGGAACAACATGAACATGAACAAAAAGCTGAGAAACCAGTTTTCAGCCAACGGCCCTGCATCAGTGTGGAAAGGCCGGGAAAGACATTACTAAGACACCACACCCAGCACCGTATTGAATCAAGTAAGTTTTATTGCAGGTTTAAAAAATCCTGTCTCACACCCCACACCTGTTCTGACCTTCTCTCCATACTCCCATCAACACCTCCAGCAACCCCGTCTTGCTGGACCCCCTGCAGTTTGCTTATTGTGCAAACAGGTCTGTGGATGATGCAGTCAACATGGGACTGCATTATATCCTACAACATCAGGACAAACCAGGGACTTATTTGAGGATCCTGTTTGTTGACTTCAGCTCGGCCTTCATCCCAAACCTCCTCCTGTCCAAATTAACCCAGCTCTCTGTGCCCACCTCCATCTGTCAATGGATCACCAGCTTCCTGACAGATTGGCAACAGCTAGTGAGGCAGGGAAATTCTCATCCAGCATCCGCACGATCAGATCAGCACTGGTGGCCCCCAGGGGTGCATTCTCTCCCTACTTCTCTTCTCCCTCTACACCAACTACAGCACCACAAAAGACCCCTCTGTCAAACTCCTGAAGTTTGCAGATGACACCACACTCATCGGCCTCATCCAGGACAGTGACGAGTCTGCTTACAGACAGGCGGTTGAAGAGCTGGCTGTCTGGTGCAGTTATAACAACCTAGAGCTGAACACGCTCAAAACAGTGGAGAAGATTGTAGAATTCAGGAGAGACACCCCAGCATTATTCCCACTTGACATTATAGACAGCACTGTGGCAACAGTGGAATCATTCAGGTTCCTGGGCACCACCATCTCTCAGGAACTGAAGTGGAAATTCCACATAGACTCCACTGTCAAAAAGGCCCAGCAGAGACTGTACTTCCTTCGCCAGCTGAGGAAGTTCAACCTGTCTGTGTCTTGTCACTGTCATTCTGTTTGTGCTGTGGAAGCTTCTATCACCAAAACAAATTCCTCGTATGTGCAAACATACCTGGCAATACAGCTCTTTCTGATTCTGATTCTGAAAAGGTCTGTTAAGTTACAAAGCACAAAGTCACTCCAAAGGAAGTTATTCTCTATATAAGTAAACACTGTTTCTGAACTCCCTGAAACGAGTTTTCTTCCGGGAACGAACATGTCACAATATTCCTCATTTAAATAATTCCTGCCCAAGGCATACACAAAATAAAGAGGTGAATCCTGGTTGAGTTAGCAGTGTGTTGGAACTCGCGGTTATGATAAGGTGCTTTACATTTCCCAAACATGTTCGAAGTAGTTGACCAATCACAACACACTGGTCCAGCTGACCAATCAGAGCACATTGCGCTTTTCAGAAGGAGGGGCTTCATAGAGACCGGAACTAAAATGAGTGCTACTAACAAACTGGGAAGAGAGGAGCTGCAACAATGTAAAATATGTGAAAAATATATATATATATATATTTTTTTTAACATTCAAGCATGAAAACCTATTCTAGTAGACTATTCTATTCTAGACTCCCCACAAAAATCAAAACTTTGTGAAAGGACATAATAGGTCCTCAGCGGAGGGCAGAATGTTACCTTCTTACTGAAGCCCTGTCTTTTTTGTCTGGAGCCCACAGAGTAAAGCGCAGGAATGACTTCAGCAGGACAGTCCGCAAAATATTCGCAGCAGGTCACCGGAGACTCGTGGATGGACAAAGGATATGGATTCTCAAAGATCGGATACCTGCACAAAGAGCTGTTTAGAAATCAACTGTGCACAAACAATTAGTGTCTATCACATTTGGCATTTATTCACCCAATTTGTGCAAGGTCAATAACAACCAAATCCTTCTCCAGCAGGACAACAACAGCATAAGGATCCTGGAAATCTGTGGAGATACAGAAGGAATATTTATTTTAAAACTTAGATAAGATATCTTTATAAAATACCATTTATTTTTCCTTATTTATTTAGTGAAAAACTATTAGTGGAAAATTATGTAATAACTAGATTTTAATTGCATTTTAGTGCTTGCATAAATGTTTAATCTACTTTGCAATGACTGTTTAGTCCAAATTATAGCTCATTAGATAAAAAATATATATTTCATTTATCATATCACCCAGCCAAACATACAGCACTTTGCCTAATTCTCATTAGTTTGAGAGATTTAACTTAAGTTTTAACTACAATATAAATATATATATATATATATATATAAAATACATATGTATGTATATATGAAAACAACTAAATAAACTTTAAATAAACTTTTTTGTTGTTTTTATAGGCACTGTTGAGTATACAGTCAAAGTTATTGGAAAATCCAGCGATAGGTGGGGCAGTGACTTGCCGTTTGGATATGGGGTTTCACACAGCGTAAGGAAATCCACTATGGGGTAGTCCATCTCCAGCACCGCAGTGCTTTTCCCATGCATCACAGTCAGACAGGCTCGCCTACCCACTGTATCATATGACAAACCTCCACACAGTATCATGAATGGGTCCCTTAACAAAACAAATGAACATATCTCAATTTTCCATGATGCAAAGTGAAGCCAAGCCGGAAGTGAAACAAATTAGTGCTTCATTCAGAAGGAGTGGAATGAAGAAAATGATTAAATGCAAAACTAGGCTTTCATTTACAAAATCTACTGTCATATTAGCTTTATGTTTTATGTCAGTCCTCTGTAAAACATCTTGTCATCTCCATAAATAAAAACAGGAGCCAGACAGTCTCTCGCAATGCAACGTTGCACAAGTCTCAAACCAATGCATCATCATGCTCTGTTTGCTTCCTGAATGCAACCCTGAGTTCAACTTCCACCCAAAGCCTTACCCTGCCCTGGTAGTTTTGTACTCCACTTTCAAGATGGGTTTGCATGGCTCCGGCTTCTTTCCATCCTTGGGCTGTTTACCTGAGAGAGAATGTTGCATGTTAAACAAGGAGTGTATATAAATATGCCTTTACATATTTTTATTTCCTTTTATCTTTCCACTTTATCTCTAGTATCTGTTTTTTTATTATTATTATTATTATCATGGTAACCACGATAAATTAAGGTCCGGAATCTTTAAGCACCTCATGGTTTGTTTTTGATTCAGGAGTCACAATATGATTCCAAAAAATTATTCTTGTTACATCTTTCATCAACAGTGTAGGGACACAAATCTTTGACACATTAAGGTGGCTTGTCCCACATGTCCCTTATTTGAACAGAATTATTAATCTTTTTAAAAATAACAATAATAAAAATTTATGATGATTCATTTCTGTGGACAGATTCTGAGTTTTTGAGAAACAATCATGATGCATTTGTTAATAGATTGTTTTGTTCCACCTCTATTAAAGGGTCAGTTAACCCAAAAATGAAAATTCTGTCATTAAATACTCACCCTCATGTCATTCCACACCTGTAAGACCTTCGTTCATCTTCGGAACACAAATTAAGATATTTTTGATAAAATCCGATGGCTCAGTGAGGCCTCCATTGACAGCAAGTTAATTTACACTTTCAATGCCCAGAAAGGTACTACAGTTATATTTAAAACAGTTCATGTGACTACAGTGGTTCAACCTTAATGTTATGAAGCGACGAGAATACTTTTTGTGCGCCAAAAAACACAAAATAACGATTTTATTCAACAATATCTAGTGATGGCCAATTTCAAAACAGTGCTTCATGAAACTTCGAAGCTTAACAAATCTTTTGTTTCAAATCAGTGGTTTGGAGCATGTATCAAACTGCCAAAGTCACGTGAACCATTTAAATTTCGAAACACTTATGACGTAACAAAGCCTTGTTTACTAAAATCACGTGAGTTTGGTGCTTCGAACCACTGATTCAAAACAAAAGATTTGTAAAGCTTCGAAGCTTCATGAAGCAGTGACTTGAAATCGCCCATCACTAGATATTGTTGAATAAAGTTGTTATTTTGTTTTTTGTTTTTGGCGCACAAAAAGTATTCTCGACGCTTCATAACATTAAGGTTGAGCCACTGTAGTCACATGAACTGTCTTAAATATAACTTTATATGTACCTTTCTGGGCGTTTGAATGTGTTAATTAACTTGCTGTCCTCACTGAACCATTGGATTTCATCAAAAATATCTTAATTTGTGTTTGGAAGATGAACGAAGGTCTTACAGGTGTGTAACGACATAAGTGTGAGTAATTAATGACAGAATTTAAATTTTTGGGTGAACTAACCCTTTAATGATATGTATATATTAAGTGAAAAGACTATATTATTAAAACTGAAGTTTGTAATTTTTTGGGGATGTTAAAATACATTCTCCTTCCTATGTAATATGCAGTAAAAGCTTTAAGTAAACCATTTGTAGGCTTATTTCCTGAAGAGTATAAACAAAGTGACATCAATGTGTTTGAGAAACCTGTTCGGAAACATTTCCAGTTAATTAGAAATGACAAATGACACACTTCACCTCTACGCTACTTTGATATTTATTCTGTGCTCCCTAAAGCGTTCAACCTAAGGAACTTGGAATGGAGTTTATTTGGGCAGAAGCTTACCATGCGGTGTAATGATCTGGGCAGGCTTGGCTGGAGCGCGTACATTCCATGTGGTAAGTGTGCCATCTGAGTGACTGCACACAAACTGTTTCCCCTCGTGATGCCAAGCCACAGAGTGGATCGCCTACAGGCCAAACAAAGGATGAGTAATCAACCACAAGAGAAACCAGGTCAGGCAAACTACGGTTCATGTGTAGTGACAGCAAATATGAGTCAACATTAATAACCATAACAAAAATAAAATCTTAGTTCTGTTCTGTTCTTCTGGAATAATTTACTTCCTGTAGACTAGAGTTGTTCATTTGAGTACTCTGCACTCCACTTTGGCATATATTTCACCATATATAGCATTTATGTAATTTTATGATCTGAATGACAAATTACCGCCAACAATAACATCACAGCTAATCCTAAAAGCAAAAATATGTACAGTTGTCACTGAAGTAAAGGTTCTTGTGTGAAAGTGAATAACATGCAATTATTATTGTTTTCATGATCAATCACTGCTGTCACATTTGAGTACCAGGGCTCCAGACTAGCATTTGAGAGCAGTAGCACCAGTGCCACTAAGTTCTACAGATGGTGGCACCAGCACCTGCGAATTCAAATGCTTTCTCACTGGATCTCCCAGCTCTGTGTACACTGTAAAAACTTATTGTTGGTTTAACTTAAAGTAAGTTATGTGGTTGCCTTAAAATTTTGAGTTCAGTAAAATAAAAAATTTGAGTTGAAGGACACTGAAGGAGATTGATTTAATCCACAGACACTCAAAATATTACATTATCTAAACCACATTAATTATTTATGATGATTTGACAAAAAAGGTAGTAACGGTGTCACATGATCAAGATCGCCCACGAGTAAACCTGTTCTGAGCTCGCGCTCTGTGTCTTACATTGTGCTGCGCAGCACATATAAGAAGCACGGTGTTGTTTTTCTTTTGTTTCGTTTGTCGTTTGATGTTTTTCATATGCAACAGAAATAGCAGCTCTTATCAGTTGGGCAACATGGTGGTAGCACCAGTGTGACCTAACAAAATTTTGTCGCACCGGCAAGAAAAAAGGTCGCAGTCTGGAGCCCTGTCGAGAGTTTGGAGTATGTCCTACCCAGTGTTGAGGGTAACGCATTACAAGTAACTTGAGTTATGTAATCAGATTACTTTTTCAAGTAACTAGTAAAGTAATGCATTACTTTTTCAATTTACAACAAAATATCTTTTGTTACTTTTTCACATAAGTTACTTTTTCACATTTATTGACTGGCAGCTCTCCTGTCCCCATGTTGAGAGAAATCATGAGTAAGTGCAAAGGAGTTGTGTGCTGTTTGAACATGATGGTTATTGTAGTTCTAGACTAAATGTGAACATGCATTTACACGAAAACATTCAGTATTCTTCAAAATGAATAAAAATAGTGAAATGTAATCTCAGAATTTTACGCAATCCTATAATAATTAACAATATTAAATTACACAATCATACTTTATGTATTTAATCTCACTTTATTAACCAATGACTTTGCTGCTGACCTTCAATGATCTAATTCAGCCATACTAATAAGCAAAAATTATGTCAGATTAGATTTAGAAATAAGTGTATATAACTTCCTTCTCCTGTATTTTACTAAAAAACATAAGCAAGCATTGCCCAGGTGAGAAAAAGTAACGCAAAAGTAATGTAACGCATTACTTTTCATAAAAAGTAACTAAGTAATGCAATTAGTTACTTTTTGAGGGAGTAACGCAATATTGTAATGCATTACTTTTAAAAGTAACTTTCCCCAACACTGGTCCTATCCATACTGAAGACCTTCCTTCCGTCCTTTCAGGGATGTTACTGAAGTAACTGTGTTTTAAAAAATGCACCAAGTTTGTCTTTTGAGACCTAGACCTTAAAATCTGAGATTCAATCAGAATGCAGAGAAGCAACTGTTATCAACAATAACAATGTCTCACCTCGTCATAGTTGTAACGGTAGTCAGCCTTCTTCGATTTCAAGTCCCACAGCACAACTATGCCACACTCAAAACCAATTAAAAGCTGCAAAAAAGAAACATAACTTTTCTGAAATGGTACAAACCAAAAGCTCAAGAAATCTGATCTTAATCAGGAAATATATTTATAAATAAATAAATATATTTAATCTTCGTACTTTCCCTTCGTCCATGGGGTTATCGCTGATATGAACTACAGGTCCAGGGTGAGTCTTTGAGGAACTGTTGAAGAGAAGAAAATGTTTAACAAATAGAAAGGCGGTATGCAGAGATCATGCGTGATGACCTTGTGTAAATATTATACTTTAATTAGAATCTCTCAGATCTGAAGAAAAAAAAAAAAACACAAGAGAATCACTGGAGTTCATGGTGCATATACATGGAGCCCTTACAGTTCAATGGCTTTGTTCCACATGATGACATAGCCTGAGAGGGTGAAGGACTCCACATTGACAATGTGAATGTTCCCTCTTTCCGTGCCCACGTAGAGCCATTTACTCTGAAACGGCAAATGGCAAAACGTGATCCTGCCAAAAGACAAAGAGAGAACTGACCTTAATCAAAGTGAAATATTCACTGTGATTATCTCATACGATGGTGAACATTTGACTGATTTGTGCGTCGTGATGCATTAAGGATGAAATGGCAATAGCAGAGTGAAATCTGAATGAGTCACGGTTGATAAATCAACTGGCATTACTGTGGACGACTGTGCATTACTGCCATTGTTTGTCTTATGAAAGGGACAGCAATCAAGTATATATATGAATTTAAGGACACTTGAGAACACTGTCCTGCCCTCTTGTCTCTGAAAAAACATTCATTTCAACCCTATATTCTGAGTTGGTCTGCTGATTAAGAGAAAATGGAGAAACTCAAATGGGCACTTTGTCCAGGTAAAGGTCAACTTTTGCATTTGCTGAATAAAATGTGAGTGGTGTTTGCCTGTGCAAATCTTGCTGCCACAATGCTAGAGTATTTTGGGTGGTTGCTGGGGCGTTGCTATGCAGCTGATAAGGTGTTTAGAGATAGCATGTTGCTATATGACATGAGCTGGGTACTAACTTATGCTGTGGCCACGGGGGGATCAGAGGCAACGTTATAAATAATTTAATAATACTATTATTACTATTTTTAGTATTAATTTAGTCTTAAAACTATTTCCACTACTACTATTATTTTTATTTGCCCTTTTCCTCGTCATCCATAACTCCAGATAACTTTCAGATAAAAATTGAGAGTGATTTTTTTTTTAAAAATCCAGATTTGTTGTAGGGATGCGCAACAGCGATTGAGTACTCGAGTACTCGACCGTGACAGCGACAACTGATCACGTAAACGATGATCAAAATGTTTTTTGTTTTTTTTCCCCTCCTGATTGGTTATAGCAGCACTTTGGGCAGCGCCCTGAGCTCTGATTGTTTAGCTTGCCACAGCATGCGTCAAAAGACGTGAGAGAGAGTGGCCTCGAAGTCACGTAGTGATGTCTGGCTTCACTTTGACAAGACAGATGAAAATACAGTTCAAAGCTGTGCAGCGCCAAGCTTTTATCTTGTGCTTAAGCAATAATCAGTGATTTTCATATGGTAAAATAACATTTTGGTTGTTCAGAAAGTGCAAATTGAATCCAAAATATTGCTGAAATATTAGAATAAATAAAAAAATTACAATAGTGACAGTAATGTAGCCTAATAGATTGTGAATTTGTTGTGCTTTTGTTTCGTTGGCTGCGTTTTTAAAGCACAATCGGATTTACAATTTCGGTCAAGCTCACGTTTGCATTCGTGAACTTTTTGCAGATGAAAGTTTGTAATAGCTATATTTGATTAATCTAATATAGTATGCGTTCAGATATCAACATTTAACATGCTTAATGCGCTGCATATCAGTGTTTAGTTTCATGCCCAAATGCAATGCCCAATATCTGAGTTATTTGAGACGGTCATATTGCTTTTAGATGTTTCTTTTAAAAATAAATAATTAAACAAATAAAAATACTGATGTTATAATAATGCAGCAGTGCTTTTTTCGTCATATTTGTTCAATGGCATAATTCGTATAATTCGCGTGGGTTCGAAAACGCGCAGGCGATTTATGGAATCACTTAATAATGTAGATGAAAATATAGCACAAATCTGCCATAAACAGAGCATTATAATGAGAAATTTATAGAAATCTATAGTAAATTCTGTCATTGCCCATGTTTCATTGCGCTGTCATGAAAGCGCATCACGGCGGGAGCTCTCTCTCTCTCTTTCTCGCTATAGCGCGTAACTTAAAGTTCACTGGCATTTGCTTGTTTTTTTGCAGATACCAGTTATAATGTTACGTCTATGTTATGTATCTAAGTTATCTGATTAATATCATAGGATGTGTCATAGAACGGGCTTCAGTTTATTGGCATAAAGTCACTCTTCACCTCAGGCAGCTATTCCTTTTAGATGCTTCTTTATTAATAACATTGCTGCATCATAATCATAATCTAACAGTGTTCTAATCACGTGTTCATGTTTTCATAGACAAGTTTTCATGTCATATTTTTATTTTTAACATTCATTTTCATAACAGTCTTCAGATATTTTCATTATTTCCATGACGGCCATGCCCCGCCCCCCGCACACGCCTCGCCCCCCGAGTACTCAATTACTCCTTTTTTAAACCTATCGATGATCGGAATGAAAAATTGCCAAAAATGCCCATCCCTAGTTTGTTGTGCTTGTTGTTAGGGCTGAAAATTTTGGTCACAATCTGTGATTACATATGAATATGGCTATAAAATAATAATAGCCATAGTGTTTATACTAATATATAGTATAAAAATTAGTAAGCATATTAATATTTAGTCTTAATTCCTTCATTTTCAAATGTTAAACCATCAAATATTCATTTTGATGGAAAAAAAACACAGCAGCTTTTCTTCTTGATTCTCAATACAAGTTTGGCAAGATAACTGGCATATGTTGCGTTCCCAAATGCACATTAAAGCGACCAAATGCAGAGCAGATGCAGAGATGAAGTTTGTGAGGAGCAGCATTTATTGAGAACCGAGCCGCTCTGAGACGCTGCAAACACCGGTGTATAATGAACTGCTCACTTTTAAATGAAGAACGCATTGCCAAACTTCACTCTAAAACATGCAGCATATTTATTTATTGTAGTGGTGCATGGTTTATTTGTATGCAGAATGCTTACCTCTCCCGATTAAATTTAAGAGAATGGAGAATGGCTGGAAGTTTTTGCCTCAGATTCCACAAATGAATACTGTCATCTGCCAAAGCGCTAACCAGTGCCCCCTATGGACCAAACGCACACACAAAAAAAGACAGCTCTAAATTTTTTATGCACTACATACTGAACATATTATTTATTTTAAAAGACTAAATATTCAACCAAAAGCTATAGGCAATGTCAGGAAGAGGGATAAAACCAAGAGAGAAAGTAAGAGAGAGGAAATGGCCATACAGATGGACAGGGCAGAACTCACTTCATTGACAAGAAACTCCAGCTGGATGACAGCCGATCCGCTCTCATGCTGGCAGTAACACTCCACCCCTGCTCTGCCGAATCTGCAGGCTTAGTTAAGGTACATACATCTCTGAACACCTCAGAGTACCTGTCAAATGTGCTAAATCCAGAATATAATTATTCTATAAAAATGCATTTCATAATTAAAGGGATATTTCACTCAAAGGTTAACATTCTGTCAGAATTCACTCACCCTCATGTAATTGCAACAACAGTATTTTTTTTCTTTTTAGATGACATTTTAGGCAGAATTCAATACGATGAAACTGGCTGGTGATTTTTCCCACCAAGGGGGAAAAAAAAAAAAAAAAAATCACCATAAAAGCAATCCATATGCTTTTAAGTCATATCCCGTCCCGTCTGTGTGCGGAACAGACTCAAATTATATTATATTATATTATATTATATTATATTATATTATATTATATTATATTACATTACATTTGAACGGAAAATAGCTCCAACTTTCTGACCATGACTCCCCTTTTGTGTTTCAAAAAAGAAAAAAATACAGAGTTGGATTACAATTGAGAGACTACATACTAGGGCTAAAAAAAAAAAAAAAAAAAAATCGATGCATTGTGAATCGAGAAATGATTCTGGATTGATTCTGATATTTTTCCGAAAGCATTGCGATTCTCTCTTGAATCGATTCTGAGCTTAGTTTTTTACCAGCAGATGGCACTGCGTGCTTTAGAAACAGCCGTGCGTCCAATTCCTTACACACACCACTTAAACTTTCTATAAATAATCATTCATAAAGTTTGAAAAGGTTGAAGCAAATTACAAGGGTGTTTGCATTAATCTTGCGTCATAAAAGCATTCTGAGGTGCAAGTACATTCGCAGGCCTAGTCCATACGTACACAGGTATTTTTATAAACTGCGTTTTTCCTCCTCCGTTTAAATAAAATAAAATCTTGTCCACATGAAAACGCAAAAACACACTATGAAGCGCTGTCAAGAACATGCCAAACCAACAGGTGGCGATATAACCCTAACCATAAAGCCATGTTGGCCAATCAGAAGCCTGGAAATTTTTTTATTACCGATTCTGGTTCTGACGTCACTAGCCAAAATCTCTGGTTTCACCGCCTACATGACAACACTGCAACCAGAGTTTTTGAAAATCTTCACACTGGCAGGAGTTTTCAAAAAAGTTCAATTTCAGTGGCTGGATACTGCGTTTGCGTGTGGACGAACGGCCAAACCGCATAGAAAAAGCTGCGGTTTTAAAAATACCTGTGTTTGTGTGGACTGGGCCTCAGACTCAGGTGAACGCACGAGCGCTCTTCTTCGTGAGCAGTGTGCAGTTAAAAACTAGCCTAGCATGAGCTTAGTTAAAAACTAAGCTCACAATCGATTCGAGAGAAAATCGCAATGCATTCAAAAAATCTCAGAATCAGTCCACGAATCGAGAAGCATCGCAGCCCTACTACATAATGTACTGTAGGACTATTTAAACGAACTGCAAAAAGTCACAGCACCTAAATATATGCATCTTACACAATCATATAAATTGAAAGAAAAAAAAAAAGTTCATATCCATGTTACTTCTCAACTACCCCTAGATGACAAAAAACAATGCAAGTAAACCAACAGAGTGCACTAACGGGAATCTGTGTTCCCAGAGGTCTGTGCGTCATATTACCGAGGGTCTTGTCCACTGACTTAACTAAAAGGATTATAGAAAGTCCCTAATCAGAGACTTAAGTCTTGTCAGTAAATGCTGTTTCAGCCCTCTGGAGTACTGTACTCTAAATGCTCCCATAAACCCCTTCTCCAGCAGGACCACAGCGACTGTCTACAGTCAAACAGTCATTCATTTCACCAGCACCATGTTGCACTGCATGCTTTCTATGTCCATTTAGAAACAAATGCGAGTACTATTCCATATCAGGTTGCAGATTCCAGGACTTCATAATGGGTGAAGAAACAGTTGTGTTGTTGTGCGTTTACACTAACAAGAGCTCTTTATATTCTCTGTTAGATCATAATATCTTTCAAACAATCCCAAATAAAACCTGCAGATACTTTACAGCCTGTATTATGTAAAATACAATACTGGTGAGTAAAAATAGGCTCTCGCTATAGCAATAACCTCAAATTAGAAAGCTAATTATCTGCCAAATTAAAACACTGCAAAACAACATATGGACACTGTATGTTGTTACCTCAGGACATCTAACACACTTCTTCACGCCAGAGAAGGAATTCTAAAATAGTTGACACTATAAACAGGAAATGGGTTTCTCATCCGTATTGAATCAGCGGTTTCCTGCAGCGATGTACTAATTTCCTCTCAAGTAACTTGCAATTGCGAAAACATATTTATAAAACCAGAGAGCCCTACAAGCACACACTAGCAGCTAACAGTATGTGAAGCTTAGTTGGTGTCTGATATGTTAACTCTGTTCTGTTCGGTCACATACGTCCTACCTCTTCCAGCTAATGTATCTCTGTTAAACAGATCAATTATGGTAAACAACATTGGTAGGGCTGTGCTCAGGAAGAGAGCCATTACACAGAAGATGAACTCACCTTGCTGACACAACGGTTTGCGAACAAGACAGCACCAGAGAGTACAAGAGGGCAATAAACTAAAAACAAGACACAACTAATGCTTGTTCTATGCATTTAATCATGCTAATATTTCACTGGAACTCTTATGAAATGCACTAGAGATTCACAGACCAGAAACTTGCAATTTGTCAGCCACTATTATATTGGATTCAAATCCCTAATTCACCGTACCTATTTGTATAAATTTATAACATTACATATTACAAATTCAGGGAGTAACAAGGCACCAGCAAATCATAAAGAGGTGAGCTTTTTTGACTTTGCTGGAGCCCTATATCATAGAGAAAATATGAGAATAACTTAGATATATATTATGGACATTTTAAACATTTTGGTGGCAATTTTTTATTTCTTTATTTATTTTTGCACAGGCCAGCAGCACCATATTCGATGTGACAGATAACCAATACTATGGCAAATAATATATATCAAAATTGGTTTAGTCTGTTGTATAGAACAGTGTTCACAACCTCTAAAATTGACTAAATAATGCAAATTTAAAGAAAACTGGACACAGAAATATTTTAATGACAGAGAGGAACATTCAGTGCTTTCCTTACAGAAAAATCTGATAATAAATTGGCTGAAACAGCAAAAAATAAAACTATTTGGAACGTCGAAATCATTGATCGAAACAGTGACATATAATTAGCACTTCTCTGATGATGCGTTTTGACTGTTTTAGCATTTAATTGATGCACACAACCTAGATAATAATAGGTAAACATGTCAGCAATGTGGACCAATAATGATGCAATGAGTATCAATATGTAAAATTTGTTCGGTTGAAAAACCAAGAACATAACTCGAATTTCTAAAATTCATGAATTTATTTTTGGTTTTGGGGTAAATAAAAACTTGAATTTCAGTTTCTGTAAAAAAAATAAATAATAATATTTCATTTTGGTGCATCATAGCATTTTGCGCTCTCTCACGTCCTATGTCTTTACATGCCTTGATGGGAAACCAAACAAGGATGTTTACACAGGAGGCTTGCCTATACCATATTTGGCAAACGTTCTGAATAAATAATAGAGGGCTGTTATAAATAAGTTGCAGTGGACCACTGACTCATTATTTATTCATAAGTGTAAGCATCAGGCCCTTGACCAGCCAGTTTCTCCTCAGTTTAAGCTCTCTGTGACGCTGGATCAGAGCCCAGGGTCAGACTCAGCCAGCAGCTCTCCACGTTCCATGGGAGCCGGAGACCAACCGAACAAACAGATTGCTGTTCGATTCTATTACTGAATATCTTGTCTGCACTCTGTGTGGACAACAGATAACACTCCTTCAGAAGAGACATAGAAGGGGCAAAACTCATAAGTGCAGGGATATATAAATATTAGGGCATTTAAGTGATTAAAAAATTTAATCTATTTAATTACGAGATGTTGCGCTTAATTAATCTAATTATTCTCAAATTAATCGCACATCAAATTTGGCTGAGAAATTACCCCCTAAAGATTATTTAAAGTCATTATGGTGTTAAATAAGAAAAGCATCAAATAGACATTACAAAACGATAGCATAGAATTATTACATGTAAACTTTTAGGGTACAACGGCCATGAGGGTGAGTAAATGATGACAAAATTTTCATTTTTGGGTGAACTATACCTTTAATTTTTTTATTATTATTATTAATATGTAATATGAAATAATTTTTTTAATGAAATAACACTCTACATAAGAAACTAAAACTGCCAGTAGGTGGTGGTAAATGTCTAAATGAGTAAGTCATTGGGCCCTATCATACACCCAGTGCAATTACTATTTTAAGGCAACTGAAATAGACTGTGCCATTGACCAACTGAAACCTGGTCTAAAGTCAATGGCGTAATGTTTGTTTTGTTATTTAAAGAGCGCATTAGTAATAGCACACAGAGATGCGCAGCAGCACACAAACATGCCAAATATTAAAAATAAAAGGATTACAATGTAAAATATTGTTATTGTGTGCATAAAGATAAAAATGCTTTGGTGGAATCCGGCTTTTCCCGTAGATGGTCTGCTAACGCGCTTTAACCTTGTGCACGAGCAGATCCGTTTCCTCACTAGAGAAGTGAGGCTTGCAAATTCCTCCATGTAAATAGCGAATCCGCCATGGTGCGAGCGCAACTGGCTTTTAAAGGGAATGGGAGACGAGACTCTGATTGGTTTATTGCACGTTACGCCCAAAACACACCCATGACTCATTAAGAGAATAAGTACAACACTTTTAGACCATGCGTCGGGCACATGACCATTTTTCCCGTCCTTAAAATAGCAAAAGTGGATTCGGACACACCGTGCGCTTTAGACCGTGCACTTCGATTGTTAAAGTAAGGCCCATTGTGTCATTCATTCATTCGATTCGTTCAAACGGCAGAATCATTCAAGAATGAAGTAAATTGGCTCCCTTTATGAATGGACCATTGAATCATTGGTTCACACGATTGATTCGTTCAAAACGCGAATTCATTCGGAAACACCGCTGTGTTGCTCAGAGATGTACAATCGTTCTGCTGTGGCTTTATATGTAATATTTTTGTTGATAAAAACACAATATTGTGTCTAAAATATAACAAAAATATGAAGGTATTATTTATTGAACTGTTGTATAAAATCAATTTCACATTTGCACTTGTGCTAGTCGGAACAAAAACAGCACTCATGTGATATTGCACTCTTTGCTCGTGTGATATTGCTTAACTATATCATATGATGAGGCAAAAACTTTTGGCCCAATATCTTGAATTTTAAGGACATATAACTGCAATTTATTGGCTACATCACACAGTGAGTTGTTGCACTGCATTATGTTCGTCACCATCAACAGAAATGTCAGATGATTTACGTGGGTCTAGGGCGGGTGCATTAAATATGTTAATAATTTTAACACGTTATTTTTTTCCCATAACAAATTAAATTAAAGTGTTAAAGGGATAGTTCACCCAAAAATGAAAATTTGATGTTTATCTTCTTACCCCCAGGGCATCCAAGATGTAGGTGACTTTGTTTCTTCAGTAGGACACAAATGATGATTTTTAACTCCAACCGTTGCGGTCTGTCAGTTGTATAATGCATGTCAATAGGAATTCCATCTATAAGAGTCAAAAAAAACATGCACAGACAAATCCAAATTAAACCCTGCGGCTCGTGATGACACATTGATGTCCTAAGACACGAAACGATCGGTTTGTGCGAGAAACCGAACAGTATTATATCATTTTTTACCTCTAATACACCACTATGGCCAACTGCCTTGAGCGCATGCACGGCATCCGGTGTGTGAGGTCTGAATGCACTCTGATGCCAGAAGTGAACGCTCACACTCATTGACATATACACGCGAGAGATCACTTCCGTCATCAGAGCACGTTTTTAGACCTCACCAACCGGACGCTCAAGGCAGTTGGACATAGTGGTGTATTAGAGGTAAAAAATGATATAAATACTGTTCGGTTTCTCGCACACACCAATCGTTTCATGTCTTAGGACATCAATGTGTCGTCACGAGCCACAGGGTTTAATTTGGATTTGTCTGTCCATGTTTTTTTTACTCTTATAGATGGAGTTCCCATTGACATGCATTATACGACTGACAGACCGCAGCGGTTGGAGTTAAAAATCTTCATTTGTGTTCTACTGAAGAAACAAAGTCACCCACATCTTGGATGCCCTGGGGGTAAGCAGATAAACATAAAATTTTCATTTTTGGGTGAACTATCCCTTTAAATCGACAGCCCTAATAGATACACACACACACACGCGCGCGCGCGCGCACATAGAGAAAGAGAGAGAGTTTTTCAAGCAGCACATCACTGTAATGCATATTACTACGAAAACAAAATGTAACTGTGAACAAAACTATTTTGGCCAACTGAAAATAAAATACAAAAAAATGCATGCAAAAGAACAAATTTAAAAAGTATGCAAAACTAAACTGCAGTTACAATGTGCACTTCATTATGAACCAAATCTGAGCAAAATGTATTTTCCCTATTTTTTCAATGAATGGCTACCACATTGTTGCACACTGGTGAATTATTGTTGTATAAAAATTCACCTATAAAATATACATTTAACATATGTACAGGGAAAAGCTAACTGACTGGTTGTGTTAAATGTCAGTCAAATGGTCCTTTTCTGTCTAAGTGGGCAGTCCTTGGCCAGAATACACCATAGGCTGGCTTGTGAGACTAAACTAAAACAGACCATCCAGCAAACACAGGCTTGAGATGAATGCTGGAAAAGATGATTATGTGTGCAAATGTCAGGACCTGGATTCACTAAAATTAAACATTCCAGCTGGGTTCCAGAATAGGGACACTTTAAAATGAGTAAACACAACAATCGCTGTCCTGTAGTGCACAGCTATGCTGATCTATGGTGTATCATCTGTATAAAACAGCCTAGAAAACACAAAGGTGCTCTTCTGTACACATTCTTTAACTTTTCCATTGCTGTCTCAATCTTTTTTGTGACATTTGTTTTCATGACAATTTCTCAAAAGTAATTAATAAAATGTAAAACTTCATTGTAAAAGCATCTATGCTGATTTATATCAAAAGAATCTAAAGCAGTACAACAATATTCACCCTGACAATGATCAGCAGACTTCTTTCTTTCTTGATTTTAGGATAAAATATGACCTGGATGTGTTCTTGACAGGTTTCATGAGATTCACCCTAAAATCCTTTTGATTAATGTTTGATATTTACATGCAACACGGTTTGCCATAAAGTACAAACGAACAAAGCTCTGTGCTAATGTTTCAGATGAGAAATCCACACAAAAGTTCTACTTTCTAAAGCGTCATATTGCCGACCACAGTGGATGACTCACTTCAAACAACAGGGGCTTCCGTTGAGAGCAAACAGACGTGCAATCTGATAAGGTGCTGTCATACTATATGCCCTAATAATACAGGCCTCAAGTGCAAAAGATTACAATGCAGCTGAAGCAGACAAACTTGTTAACGGTCCCTGCAAACGCTGACATTTGTTACTGGAAACTGAACAGTGCCAACAAGGCAGTAAAACAGCTCTAAAAAAGAGAGAACAAAGAGGAGAAGAGCAAAACAGAGTAGCTATGAATGCTGACGAGTCAAGGTGACTAGTCAGAGAAATATCCACACACATGTAGGTTTTGCACAGCACGAAGTTGTACATCTATAATAAAACTCATCAGAGCATAATTAAAATTCTCTGTCTGGCCAAGACCGCTTGATTAGTTCATTAAAGAAGACTCGAATATATCTAATGAAAAACACAATCTATTAACTAGAAAGTGAAAGCAAGTTCATCCAGACAAATTCTGATTGTTGGTTTAACAAAGTATTACCTGAAAGCTGAAGTTTGGAGGTTACATACAGCTCAGTGAGAAAGACAAAGAGATAGATAATAGCATTGCTAAGTGTTGCAAGGATGCTGATAGGTGGTTTAACCCTCTACGGACACACTGAAACTCACCATTGGCAAGTCATTTATTTTATTTTACTCACCAGACTTTTTACATGGAACGCAAGAACAATGCAAATGAAAATAAATCTACATAAATATAATATATACATTTTAAACACTATTAAAGTCAAGTAAACAGTCTACAATAAAACAAGGTCAAATAAACAAACTACAAGCAATAGCACAAATAAGCACAAAAGAAAAGATGCGAAAAAGACGTGAAAAAGAGCTCAATTTAGTTTTTGTGTGCTGTCAGACACGGTTTTCTGGACAGTTTTGTGTGGCGCACACAAAACTTCTCACACAGAAAGTTATCTTTTCAGTCTTCCTGCACTTGAATGTTTAAATTGGCAAAGAAAAAGGTTTAATAAAGTGCAAAATGATAAACTTTCATGACAACGCAGCACTGTTCCAATCGGGACAGTGACAGTTCTGTCAACAAACCATTGGCTAAAAGTAGTCGCCTCTCGTGAAATTTGGTTGCTTATGCGACTGATTTATTCTCATTGTAGAGGATTGTGGTTGCTAATCTTTTCCCACAGCGCGGCTAGGTGGTTGCTAGGGTGTTGCTAGGTGGGTGTTAAGATGTTCTGGTTGCTAAGGTGTTGACAGGCAGTTGCTAGGGCATTTCTAATATTATAGAGAAAGACAAACAGCTAAATAATGGCATTTTTAGGTAGCTGTTATGGTGCTCTGAATGGTTGCTAGGACACTGCTAGATAGATATTAAAAATATTAATATCTAATATCCTCCAATCTACAGCAGAATCTTGCATCCTTCAACATGCTTCTGAAAACAGACATACACATAGCACACTCTTAGTACACACAAGCTCTTTGTGCAATGAAAAAAAAACAACATAAAATTATAGAGCTATTTGACTCCACGGCTTGCACTCTGCCTCCCTGTTCAAGTCGAACTTGAGCCATTAGTAGGTTTCAGAGTGATAAAGTAGAGATAGGATCTGTCCAAACAAGATTAAGAACAGTAATCAAACAGGCCCTGGGTGCCTTAAACAAACTGGAGGAGTCTCAAACGGCCGTTATTTAAAGCACTTGGAGTCGGATGCTGCCAACAGCAGCCTACAAGAGGAGCAGAGAGGAGAGGGTCATAGATCACAGGGCAATCAACACTGAAACAGCACTGATGATGCTAAAAATAGCACTAATCAATTCAATTTATACTGTGCTGAAGCCTAATAAAAAATTCTTCAAGCATGAATTGTAAATAAGCATGAAGAGAACTGAAAATTATATCAGGTTTCAGCACATAGCTCCTGGGTGGCACTTCCTCATTCAGATATGTTTCTCAACATTTCTTACTCCACTTGAGTGGTTTAATTTACTGTTGTATATTAAAGGGGACCTATCATGCCCCTTTTCACAAGATGTAATCTCTGGTGTCCACAGGATGTGTCTGTGAAGTTTCAGCTCAAAATATCCCACAGATCATTTATTATAGCTTGTCAAATTTGCCCCTATTTGGGTGTGAGCAAAAACACACCGTTTTTGTGTGACCCTTTAAATGCAAATGAGCTGCTACTCCTGGCCCACTTTCCAAAAGAGGGCGGAGCCTTAACAGCTCACATGTAAGTTGCTGATCAACAACAAAGCTGGAGAATCTTACGCAGCCAGAATGACGATTGTCAGTAACGGTGTTTAGTTCAGATGGAGAGACTTGCTTACTGAACCAAGCAACAACAAATCTCTGAGGAATTCTTCTAGATGCCTCAGGACCAACCATTTGGATGTCATCTTTCGACCTCCAGGTAAAAAGGATCTCCATGCATCTGATCACTGAAACTACCAACCATGCCCTGATGGAATCTGCTACATTTTTCAGCATTTTCTGCATCAATCTTAGTGGGAAAATCTGTGAAATTCTGTGAAATAGACTTATTATGATAAACAGAGCTGAGAGTACTACATTCTTGTTGGGAGATGAAAGCATTATTAAACGAGTAATACTGAATAAACAAACATGAATGATGGATGTTTACATCCTGAACAAATTCCTTTTCACAAGTCACCTGATTTGAGATATCATTTATGTCTGCAGAACAAACATGTGGACTAAGTTACACACCAATGTTTAATATTTTGCATTTTAGTGTATTGAATATTTTTATCCAAGTATGAACTATAAATTGTAACATTTGGCCTTACAAACACTTATACTTTATAACCCACAGCAGCAGAGACAAACTGCACCATTCATACACTTGTACACTAATACACTAATGTACTCTTTAGGTCTTCCAAAATTACTCAAGAACCCATGTATGAGGAATGACCTGGCTCAGTAAGCTAGTCACAAGCTTTTTAACCCTATGACAGCATCACCTGACTGGTTAAAGACCTTACAACATTATGCAGTACTCGTCTTTAGTGACACGGCTGCAAAAAAAAAAAAAAAAGATGAAAGAAGTTGCATTCTAAAACAAACTTCCTCATTTGGTAAACCACAGTGGTTTGTGGTGTTTCTATCCACAAATGCAAAAGAGGGTTTCTCAAAATGTGAAGCTTGAATCAGACTCAAGTTTTGCACAAACCTTTTTGTGTTAAACACAAAAGATTCAGATTTCATAAAGAAAAAATATGCATTAAACCTAAAAGCTTAATCGATTATACTGCCAATGAGCGTTTAAGAAAAAAATTAAGTCTTTGTTTTAGCAAGCACAAAACTTTATCAGATCACATAGTATAATCAGAACAAAAAGAATTCAACAAGAATCAATTTGTAAATTATTCATGCATAAAACCTAAAAAATGTTTGCTCCTTAGTGCTGCAGTTTGTAAAAACACTACCAAGCAGCGATGAGACTGCATGTTAAAGAGCGCTTCACTGTTTTTATGCTGCCAAACATCTTAAACTGCTAGTATTTATAAGAAAGCCAAGACAGCTGAAACTCCACCAAACCTCCTGGATGTCTTGCAAGGCTTCTATATGAACACACAGATTGAGACACAAGGGACCAATCACGTAAAATTAGATATTTACTGTTAGTAAACACCTCATTGAGTTTGTGTCTGCTGAGCTGTGCCGGTGTTTCCCAATGCTGGGGCCAATGAGGCAAATCGATACATCCTGTCTTTTGATAAATAGCCCAATCGACTGAATGACAGTAAGCCCATCAGCTCTTGCTGCACATTAACACATCCAGGCAACAGCTGAGCATGAGGACTGAGCCAATCAACTCAACTACACAGCAGAGAAGACTGACCTGGTGGGTGGCTTGCGACTTTCCACAATGACAAAATGCCATTGATACAGTCAAGTCATGGACCATCTACTGCACAGCATTACAAAAGCACAATACCAGTGCACTCCCACTCTCAAAACTAAAATCTGACAACACCACGTCTGGCCTTGCAACCATACAACCTTTTTGGTAGGGGTGGGTGGTATAACTTATATTATACAGACCGTATGCATCAGAGAAACCAGACCGTAGCGGTCTTTAGAATTTTGTGTAAGCCCTGAAGGCATTTTTAGAGTTGTTTTTTTCTGAGTGACATACACAAAAGTAAAGACTCATAACTAGGTATCGATTGATAGAAAACTTCTTAGAGGAAAATTTTAGAGGAAAATATTAAATTATTTTATTACATTTGGACATTCTCATGCTGAGAAACTGCTGATAAAATACAAAAAAATATATAATTTTTTATTGTAATTTTACATATATTTCTTATTTGACATGCAATAACTCAGGAAAAAAAGGAGGACAATTCTTTTTTGAAGTTCCCCTACATGTGAGCTGCATCTAGATCAAATTTTGTGGTGACAGCATAAAGTAATCAAAAGTTACAGCATTTGGAACCAAGGTTGCCTTTTTGTTTAGTCCTTGACACCCCCTAATGGACATTTTTTAAATTGTTCCTCCATGAGGAATAAGGTGATTATGTTTATTTTGGACTCATTTCAGTCAGGAGCATCCACTGTAAGTAATGATGTACCATTTTTCTATGATCTATGCATGTTTCTTGAAGTTATAATCGAAAATGACACGTGAAAGCTACATCTGATTTTAGTTAGCGTCTGTGCGCCTGTTGAGTTTTATGTGTCGTAATTCCATGAGGAATATCTCGTGATCGACTCATTGTATTATGTTTGGACTAATTTTAATCAAGAGTATGTGCTGTAAATAATGTGCATATTTCCACAATCAGAGTATGTTTCTTGAAGTTACGAGCGAAAACGTGACATAAATGCAGCATTGGAATATTATTTACATATGGGTCTTGCGAGGCTTCACGTACAAAAACTCGCTCAAATTTAGTCAAAGCAATTATGCTTGTTGTATTCTACTCCACGAGACCTTTCAAATGACACATGACTATCTGAGCTGTATGATGTTTTTGACACTGCGGTACATAGTACAAAAAATATTTCATAAAATATGAAAACATTTTTTTATTTTTCAGCGAATAACTCAGCACTACTTAGGAGTTAATCAAATTGGCTACATTCATTTGTAAAGTTCAGACTCTAAACTTTCAAATGACCTATTGTGTGTTGATCAAGGCAGTAGTTTTGAAAAATATGATTATAAATTTTTTTGTAGCTAGGTGGCTCCCGCGGGCGGTACACTCTGGTTTAGCGGGATGACTCAGCACTCATTAAGAGTTGAACAAAATGGTTGGAAGTGATGTTAATTTCGTTAACGAAATCTATGATGAAAAATGTTCGTCAATGAAGTTTTTTCCCCTAAGACGAGACGATGACCAGACGATAATAAAGCCATTAAACGATAAGTGTGACTATATCAACATGCAATATTGTTGACGAAAAAAAGACTATAATGTAGTTAAAAGAATGAAAACTTTACCAAAACCTTTTTATTTTTGTTGAAAAAAAGAGGAGCCAAAACATTTCAGACTGCTGTACAAGACTATGGAGTACCTCAGGGATGACATGTTTTTGTAGGCCAACCCGGGTTACCTTAATTGAAAGCCTATGCATTTTTCCCATAGACTTTTGGAAAATCACAAAAAAAAAGCTCTGTGTTTAACAAGGGGTTATGACACTTACACGTTTTGTCTATCAAGATAATCTTTACAAGTTAACACAACATTTATATATTTTGAAGCCTAAATAAAGTCGTCAGATATAAAAAGCTAACAGTAGGCTATAAACGGACTACAGCACACCATGGTCGCGGATCAACGTCACCACCACCAAGCTTCCTCAAACTTTATTTAGAAAACAACTTTATTTAAAAACATGCTCGCTGATTATGATCTGCGCTGTGTATGAATACTTATCCACTTTTTCATGAGAAATGCTGTCCAAATGTCCTGTTTATCATGATGACGTCTAAAGTCCCCGCCAAAAGAAGTAGTCCCTTTTAGCAATTTGTTAGCAACCGCCGTTTTTAAGACACAATAAAGGTTTAAAAAAAATCACAAGCGGGTTATAACTGGTGTGTTTTATGTCATAGATCAAAATGTGAAAATATTTAGAGGCTTTGTTAACCACAGACCTTATTTCAGGCGATTTAGCAAAAACCCATTCAAAAAACTCATAGACTTAAGGGCGATGGAACCGGAAGTCCTAAAATGCTAACTCGCTTCTGGGTTTTGCCTACAAAATCACGTCATTCCTGAGGTACTCTATTAGGCGGGCGTTCATGTTTGTGGTTGCCAGATATTAAGAGCTCAAACCCCCCAATCAGAGCTTTTCTGTTAAACGGATATGTGCCTGGCTTTTTGCTTTATACAATCTGGCAACCATTCGCACGCCCTCGCAGGCGCCATGATCTGAAAACACTGATATACTTTACTGAACAAGTAAGCTGGAGTTCAGCGATATCCATTTAAGGTATTCTGCTTAAATGAAAGTGTCATTCAGCCAGTCTGTGTTCTGTCATGGATCTTGACTGTATTGTTTGCGATTGTGTTTGCTGATTGTACTTAAGCAACCTCTGTGTGGCAATATGTAACATACAGTCTTTTTTTTGCCATTGTTTTAATAGAGAAACATTAATACAACTTGGAATTAATGGAATTACTATTAGGAAATTCTCTGTTATAATATTTGAGAGTAGGTTTTTGTTTTACCAGTTTTCATGATGTAGACAGGGCGAGTGTATATCTAAAATCTTTGGTGTTTATTTAGCTTAGGCTATAATTGATAGGCTTTCATAAATCTGTACACTAGATGAGGTAAAATAAATCATGCAAGAATCGATATTCTGTTGATTTGTGCCTATTGGTGAAAGAGCATCTTCTGATGAAATGTAAAAATAAATTTCCCAAACGACAACAATCATTGCAATTAAAAAAATATTTTTTTATCATTTTAACCATTATACAGTATGACAGAAATATGATGAAAATGTGTAAGTTTCCATTGACTAAAACGAGACTAAAATGCTCATTTAGTTGACTAAAACTTGACTAAACAAAAGCAGGACAAGGTTGACTAATTATGATAAAAAAAAAAAAAAAACTAAAAATTACATTTGACACAGGACTAAGACTAAATTAAAAAATAGCTGACAAAATGAACACTAGTTGGAGGCATTAAAAAGCTGAGTTTCTAAGCTTTAAAATGATACTATTTTGTGTCATTCCTGTCAGTGGTTGCTTAGTAATTTGATTATGAATTTTTTCGCGGGGGGTGGTGTCCCACCAGTGGTACACTTCGGGCTTAAAGGGTTAACTTCAGTTTTTGCGGCAGCTGTGTACATTTCTATGGCATTGCTGTAGAAGAGTAATTAGCTGATGAAGTGGATTTACTTATTGTAAAGTTAACAAAAATTATCATGAGCATTGTAATGTTTGAAACGGATATTATAACAAATATCAGTAGACTGGGAAGATTTAAAAACGAGCAGTTTGTTATAAGCAAAAAAGGGTTAAAATACAAACATTACATTCTCAACATAAAACAACTGATTGCTTACTATTTTAAAGCAGAAATTGAAATGACTAAATTAAAAATGATGAACAAAAATAAAAGCACAAAATGTTAACTTGTACGAGGTATGAAGAAGTGTTTGGGAAGTGGACATGCTATACTCCAGAACTATTTTAATGATGAACTCAAGAAACTTTTTAATTTATTTATCACACTGCACAACAATTTAAAAATGAAGTGAAGTGGGAAAAAAGGTCAAAATTTTGTGTGACCAGTTACAGAACATAAGATGTACACTAAAATAGATATTAAGCCACAAGAGTGGTACAGAATCTCAACGAGTTAACAAACTTCTTCCGTTGTACAGTATACACCACCCAGCTATAGCCATGTTTCATTTGACAGAAATAATGGTGTGGTATATATCTGAAGGTGAAAACACTAAGTTGGACTAAATAAGCTGGAGCAGCTTGGCTGAGTGTGTGTGGCTCTAACAGACGTGCCCAGCAGGACCGGCGATGTTTCCAGCACGTGCGAGGTGGCATTCTGGCAGATAGTCAGCAACACCAATGATGAGACAAGCTCTGCAACATATGGCAACAGAGCTGCTCATGCCACAGTGGATATCATTAATGAGCGCAGCTCCTCTAGGAATAAAGACCCTGCTTCTAGGAAATGTGCCTCTGAAATGAGGCTGCTCGTATACATGACTCTGTGAGAAACGGGCTCCTTTGATTTTTACCGCCTGGAATCAACTGACCTTCTCATTGATGACTGAGCATATGAAGCACCACTTTTGAAATGCTCAATGTTTATATATTTATTTGGCATTTTAGTCAAGCAATGGAGGTACTCTAGACATGCACAATTTATCGGCTAGGCCATTGCATATGTGAGAATTTCACCATTGGCCAATAACTCTGCCTACTTGTCTGAATATTAAACTGTGAACATTTAAAAACATAGCAGCACTGAGAATAAATGCATGAATACTGCTGTTTTACTACAGTTAAGGGCGTTTTACCAAAATAAAACATCATTATTGCCTTAATGTCATATTTCTGCATTATCAGCCACCTTGCCTTCACATCACATCAGTCAATCAATCAATAATACTAAGCATGTTGATTTCTAGGCATGTTTTAATCATGTTCATTCTAACTTTGCGACAAGCTTGGATGTTTTTCCTTTAGTTTTCCTTTAGTTGCGTTTGGCCTGTAGCTCCTATGATGGTTCTCTAGGGTAAATATTCATATCTCTTGGGGGAACAGAAAGACTCTTAGAAGCTGATTTGCCAGAGGATGTTGTTACTTGTATTTTGCAACTTACATAATCAAATGTTTGTGTGGAGGTTAGTAAAAAAAGAGCTGCACATGCTTTGAGCAAGTCAATTACTATGTGCAACAATACTTCCAACACAGTAGGGTGGGAGGACTGACTTTGTTTAAATATACACAAACAACACATCCGCAATTGACACTTATTTTTCCTAAGTAAATTAGGCTAGCTATGTTGCCAGCTCTTCATAAAAAAAGGATACAGTCTTAGGGCTCCGCTCTGTGTGCCAATAGCCAGAATTTTCTGTACAGGGTCAAAAGCCATGGAAGAGGGTTGATAGGGAAAGCCATGTCGCAGTGTCTGTGAAGCAGAACATGATTTGTATTGAACTACAAACATGACAATGGAGTTCTTAAAGGAATAGTTCACACAAAAATGAAAGTTCTTAGCTGTCAATGTCTATCAAGTGCACAATATTCTAATTCTTCTGAAGCCACTTTAAAGAGAAACTGACAGAAATTTAAGTTGTTATTTGCTGATAACCTTCCCTGTGACCAAACACAATGCACCAATTCAAAGATGTGGAATGGATATAAAATAACCTATATTCTAATCTGTCCCTCATACAGCCTCAGAAGACTAGAATATGAATCATGAATCATCAGCTTTTAATGAGATTTACAGACATGTTATTATATGAAAAAGATCTGCGTAAACATGTACAAAAATTCTCCTGTTGTGTTCCATTGGGAACACTACATGAAGAAGGTCAGTAAATAAAAATAATAATTTTCATTTTTAAGGTGACTTAATTTTTCCTTTGGAAAATATGCAGGACAGATAACATTATTCCATGTCAATCATTCATAGCAAAAGAATCTCTGAAAGACTTGAGCAAAGAAAACACGATGTTAATTAAACATTGCCTTTGTGGAAACATCCTTAGGTCAGTGCATAATCATCATGATATACTTTGAATATGTCAATATACTTGAGGTAGATTGATCAAAGAAAAACAAAAAGGAACAATATATCAATAAGCCATGTGGAGGAATACAAACAAGTAATAACAATTCACTCCAAATCAAAACACAAATCATTGTGTTCAAAAATCAATTTAAGTCAGCAAGGCCTTTCTTTTTATTAGCGATAAGAACTTTTCCACCATTATCAGTTTCAAAAAGTAGTCACGTGCTAACTAATGTTACAGTAATACTGTTTGTGTGTACTATATAACAGGATTTGAACAGGGTGCGGGATAGTTTTGCACACAATTTTAAACGGTCCCTAAAATTCTGCAGCCACAATGCAGCAATTCCCAAATGCACAAACATAAAATAACATTTCAAGAGTTAAAAAGTTGTTATATAAAGTATATTTACAGTTTATGAAAATGAAAATACTATAATATAATTAGAAAATGTTAAAAATATATATTTTTGTTAAATAGTTTTATTTATCATATGTTCTCATATTTATTACATTATGTGTGTTTGTAAGGTAATAATTCTATTATTATAGGGTTATTCTGTGTCATAATAATTCAGAAACTCATTTCAGAAACTTCCCCATTTCAGAAACTTCCCTGGCTCAAATTATTGATTTTGTTAATATTTTTTCATATATATATCAAATAGTGATGGAAGCCAAAATATTAAATGTCATGGATGCATATTTACTGAGTAATCCACTATTTTGTAGAGAGTGGGTATCTTAATTGTCCTTTTGTAATTTTAGGTCATTTTGACCCAGAGGTCCCTGGTTGAGTTGATACAGAATGACCCAACATTGTTTTAACCTGTTTCCTCTTTGCAATAGCTACAATTGACTATTTTTCATAGTGTGACTTTTAGTGAATTGTATTAAAGGCAGTTAGGGTCAGTTTGACCCACAAACATCATAATAATTTTAATTATAATAATAATATTAATAGTAAATGGAACCCACTAAAATTAAAAAACAAAACATTTCAATATTTTGACTACTGAACTTGGAAATGTCCCTGGTTTTTCCAAAATATGCTCACCCTAAACTGTGGTCACATTTTAACGGACTTATCTCAGGGATGAACCGTTTACGTTTTTTAACAACCAGCATCCATTCACACTAGTAAAGGAGCCGTTTTGTTCTACAACGGACAAGAGATATAGGCCATTTCTTGACAGACAAGCATGACAGAAATTAGTCCGTCATTCTACCTTGAATCAGTTTCCCTTGTTTCATAATAACCTTGAGAAAATCAACAGTACCATCATTAGAGGATGATTATGATGAAGATCCACCATCACTCATCGTGATGGCTTTTCACAGTGACACTCAATAATATAATCAATATCAATAAATAAATATTGAATCTTGAATATTGAATCAATATCAATAAATAAATGGTATCAAGTATTATTTAAAAATTAGTATTTTTATTATTATGGTTACTATTATTCATTGTAATAATAATAATAATAATAATATCAAATATTTAATAAACAATACAATTTCATTTATTATTTTTAAA
Source organism: Ctenopharyngodon idella (assembly GCF_019924925.1). Taxonomy (NCBI): domain Eukaryota; kingdom Metazoa; phylum Chordata; class Actinopteri; order Cypriniformes; family Xenocyprididae; genus Ctenopharyngodon; species Ctenopharyngodon idella. The sequence continues at coordinate 2,021,080 of NC_067236.1, forward strand.
TTATCGAACGATATTTAATTTATTTTTAATAATAATATATAATATTTCATACTAATTTATTATAATTATTAGTTTGGCTACTACAATTTTCAACAGGCAGCGAACTAGAGCATAAACCTGTTCTGTTCTAAAATCCGAATTAAACTGCTAGTCAAGATATTAAACACAAGTATTTCTTGACAGACGAGACTTGACACGCCTTCCGGTATGATAGAAATTAGTCTAATGACTCATTTTACCCTCATACTAACTAATCAGTTTCTCTGTTCCAAAAGTGATTAAAGAGTAAATGAATTCCTCTTAAAATAACCCCACCGATTAGTCAACTGTCAATTCGGACGTCACACGAGTGATTTATCTCGATTAACCGACCTGTGGATGATTATTCCAGTCGGTGACTGTTAAAAACGAGTATGGGGTGATTTAACCGACTGAGTTGAAAACCATCGATCGTTGGCAAGCTGCTTTTATATGCGTTCTCGCGCGCATTAAAATATCATTAGAATATTGAGGCGAGTTGGCGCCACTCACATCCACACTCACCCCCCCCCCGAATGAGATCACAGTAACTAATCCCACCTTGCAGAGCTGGAAATGCTCTGACTGCAGGGTCTCCTGAATCATGTCATTCTCCCTGTTTCCCGACTGAGGGGACGCGGCAGCGGCGGAGGAGGAAGAGGACGCCGCAGTCAAGCCGTCCAACACCTTCCTGATATTAAACTTCTTCATATTACCTCCAGCAAATGCAAAACGAATGCAAATTGTGCATCAACAGAGCGAGCATAAACAGAAGGTGACGGAGACAGCCACAGAAGCGCACTGTTGTTGTATTCGTCCTGATGTCTCACATGTCAGGCAGTGTTGTCATCCCGTCTCGTGCCCGAGCGAATGTCATAATCCCATGCTCATTTCCTAAACAAGGCCGGAGGATCAAAATGTCACTTCTTTTTCATTTTAATCGCGACACAGACAGCGTAATCCAGTTAGATTTGGCCAATCTCGCTGTGTTCCGTTCCCTCCCCTCGGCTGGTTCCCCCCACTGCTAACGCGGAAACGCAGAGCGCTGCAATCACCGCGACGAGTCTGCGCTGTCGAGCTGACACCCGGATGTGCAGGAGAAACGCCGCTGCGGCGCACTGACTCAGGATCAGTGCGATTGGTCTATGGCAGTTATCTATAATAACCTTCAGCAAAGTCAACAGTACCAACATTAGATGGTGATTATGATGAAGATGAGGGCAATCACCCACCGTGATGGCTTTCCTCGGTTTTACTTTTGTACACTCAATAACAATAGCCTACAGTTAAACTGAATCAATATAAATGAATGGTAATGAAATAATAATGAAACAATTCGATTTATTTTACAATTAGCCTATTATTATTATTATTATTATTATTATCAAACAATATTAATAAACAAATACCATTTTATTTATTATTAGACCTATTATTTTTATCCTCATCGTCATCATCAAACAATATTTAATAAAACTAATACTTTTTAATTGTATATTTATTATTATTATTATTATTACTAATATTATCCAACAATATTTATCCTAATAAAGTAATACTATTTATTTAGGAGACTAAGACTAGAAAATCATGCTTTTCCACTTTTAATATCCAGAAAAAAGATGTTATTTAAACACACATCAACGCTTTCTGACAACATTCCTTGAAGGCAACACTATTTGCAGTAGTTGCCACAATGGGAATCTGCCATTATACTATTATAGTAAATGATAGCCTATTAAACTAGAAGCAAAAGAAGCAAAGAACAAGTCATGAAACAGCAATAGAAATATCCATTCATTGATTTAAACTGTAGCCTATAAATCTAACATATAAAACACACATGACAGCCTTCCCTGATATTAATGTGGCAATTTGCCCCCAGCTAAAATGAGTGAAAAACACTTTACCTATACATAAAAAACTACATTATAACAGACTCATGTTTTTTTAATGTGGTTTTACTGGTTTTAGTTTGACCGACCCAATTTTCAACACAGTTTTGATGGCAACTAACAGAGAAAATTTTAGTGCAACTGCCTGTTGTTTAAAATAACCTATAGCTATATAAGCTATATTAATTATTTTATTAAATTAGTTATAATTACATACATTTACAACATATTTCATTCAAGATTCCAGCTCACGAAATGGGATCTTGTAGTTTGTGAGTTGTTTTCATCTACTTACTTTTGGATTGTGGATATTTTTGTTTTGTTTGTTTTTTGTCAATGTTTAATTTGTATTTTGTGAAAATTAATATATTGTTTTTAAAAAAAAGAAAAGAGTGGAAAATAAGACTATAATCAGTTTTGATTACACTAATTAATTAGCTACTAATTACATCTTCAACAGTGTAATTAGATTGCTGTACTAATTTCTTTTTCTAAAAAGTATTGGATTACTTATTACTAATTAGCCTAGTTTTTAAATCCCATATCATCCTCGCACAAGATGGCACCTGTAAGCTTCGGCGCAAACAAATCACCCGCATCGCTTAATAAAATTTAGGTTAAACCACATGGAATACTTTTGGGGCTTGAAAGTGGTAGTTGTGTAGCTGTCAATGAGGGGACAGAAAGCTCTCAGATTTCATTAAAAATATCTTAATTTGTGTTCCGAAGATGAATGAAAGTCTTACGGGTTTGAAACGACCTGAGGGTGAGTAATAAATGACAGATTTTTCATTTTTGGGTGACCTAACCCTTTTATCAACTATTGTTTATATAGAATTGTTCTATATATAGGCTATTTAATGCGATTATATCAAAAGTAACTGTAAATATACAGAAGAACTAAGAGTAATCCCTTACTTTACTTTTTCAAGGGAAAAGTAATTAATTATACCCAACACTAAGTATAACTAACTAACTCAATTTCTGGATATTATCATCTCTGGCAACAGTTTTTTTTCTTTGAGACATGAGTGATCACAGTACTGAGTTTATCAGATCATCTGGGAGCCTTCAGTCTGGGTACAAAATATTCTCACTGAAGCTGGTGGCAGACACATTTGGCACTTCCCTCCTGTAATGACTGGTGTTTCCGGATGCTTGGTAACACAACAGTCTCAAGGGTTTCCTCTCAGTGTCTCAAGAGTTTAATGATGCAATTTTCAATACAACACTATTGTGTTGCATAAAATATTATAAAATGCTAAATAATATTGTTCATATTCAATTACTGCAGTATATGATGCAGTTATAGTGGATCCAAATATAATTTGTATATTAGTTGCTTCATCACAATAGCTTCAAACTAATCTCAACTGTACTTTTTTTTTACATTAAAGTTTTTAACATTTCAAGTCAAGTCACCTTTATTTATAGCGGTTTATACAATAAAGATTGTTTCAAGGCAGCTCAGTTCAGTGTTGATTCAGTTCTGTTGCAAAGATCATCAATTATTAAATTAGTTAATTTCATCTATAAAGCAGTTTGGCAAAAAAAAAAAAAAAAAAAAAAATGTTATCATCCAGCTCAGTTCAGTTCTCATATAACACCATCAGTACAGTCAGATAAATAATAATATTGTTGAATATTAAGTGTCAATCAAAGCATTCACTATGCTCTCCCAGCTAATTAGGTGCAGAGACCTATATATCAATTTACAAATACAAAAAAGGTCTGCACTCTGAAGCACTTTAATCATAACACACAGGAGATAAGATTAATGTTTCGGCTCTTTGTCTTCGTCAGTGTAACAATTTCACTCACTCTCAATAAAACTATAGGAAATGCACTACAAGTCCTTAGGTGATCATGATCATAATTAAGCAATCAGATAATCCATCCACAGACTCCAGTTTAAACACTGGAACAACAAATCATAATTAAGGACAATACTAGGAATACATCTGGCAAAAAAATGCCATTCATAAACATAATACCAAAAAAAAAATAATAATAATTAATAATAATGATAACAATAATAACAACATGAAAGGTATAGCTCTGAAAAACAGACAAATAATGAGTATTAAGTGTCCCCAACTAAGCAAGCCAGAGACGACAGTGGCAAGGAACCCAAACTCCATCAGGTGACAGAATGGAGAAAAAATTCCATCAGGTGACAGAATGGAGAAAAAAACCTTTGGAGAAACCAGGCTCAGTCGGAGGGCCAGTTCTCATCTGTGTATGTGAAATACCTCTAGTTTTGTTTTCTTCCAGCTGCACTCTTTTTTTCAAGCAGCTCTCTTGAGGGCCTGAGTGTGCTTGTTACCACAGCATCTGACTATTTTCCTTAATCTTCTTTAAACGCAAAGGAGCAACCATGTCTAAAGTGCTGGAAAAGAGAGAGTCAGTAGTTTCTGTTGCAACATTGAGTTCTTCTAAGCAAGTGGTTCTCAACCTGCGGCCCGCTTACAAGCAAACACTTATAAGCACGCTTTGGCAGAATTCCAATTGTAGCTATTATTTTTTGAAAATTTAGGGATCAAAATGGACAAATTTGTTATTAGAGGAGAAAAACAAAATGAGAAACATACAGTGGCAAGAAAAAGTATGTGAACCACTTGCAGAATCTGTGAAAATGTACAAAATTTTAACAAAATAAGAGAGATCATACAAAATGCATGTTATTTTTTGTTTAGTACTGTCCTGAGTAAGATATTTTACATAAAAGATGTTTACATATAATCCATAAGACAAAAAATAGCTGAATTTATTAAAATGACCCAGTTCAAAAGTTTGTGAACCCTTGATTCTTAATACTGTGTGTGGTTACCTGGATGATCTACGACTGTTTTTTTGTTTTGTGATGGTTGTTCATGAGTCCCTTGTTTATTCTGAGCAGTTAAACTGAGCTCTGTTCTTCAGAAAAAATCTCTAGGTCCTGCAGATTCTTCAGTTTTCCACCATATTTGAACCCTTTACTTAATGATTTTGAGATCCATCTTTTCACACTCTGGACAACTGAGGGACTCAAACACAACTATTAAAAAAGGTTCAAACATTCACTGGTGCTTCAGAAGGAAACACTATGCATTAAGAGTCGGGGGGTGAAAACTTTTGAACAGGATGAAGAGGTCCAAATTTTTCTTTTTTCACTTGAATATCAATTTTTTTCATTTAGTACTGCCCTTCGGAAGCAACAGAAGATACTTTCATGTTTCCCGGAAGACAAATTAAATACAATTTACCTTGATCTTCAAATTCCAAATGTTTTCACCCCCCCATCTATTAATGCATCATGTTTCCTTCTGGAGCATCAGTGAATGTTTGAACCTTTTTTTAAAAGTTGTGTTTGAGTCCCTCAGTTGTCCTCAGTGTGAAAAGATGGATCTCAAAATCATTCAGTCACTGCTGTAAAGGGTTCAAATATGCAAAAAATGCTGGAAAACTGAAGAATCTGCAGGACCTGGAGATTTTTTCTGAAGAACAGAGCTCAGTTTAACTGTTCAGAACAAACAAGGGACTCATGAAGAACCATCACAAAACAAAAAAACAGTCGTAGCTCATCCAGGTAATCACACATAGTATTAATAATCAATGGTTCACATACTTATGAATGGGGTTATTTTAATAAATTCAGCTATTTTTTTTGTCTTGTCGATTATATGTAAACATCTTTTATGTAAAATATCTTACTCAGGACATTACTAAATAAAAAATAACATGCATTTTGTATTATCTCCCTTATTTTGTTAAAAGTATTAACATTTTCACAGATTCTGCAAGTGGTTCACATTCTTTTTCTTGCCACTGTACATACCAATTAAGGAACACATTGCAAACAAGAAGAGTAGTAGCATCAGCAGCGACGGTAAGAAGAATGGAAGAATCAGTTACTGTCAATGAATGAGATGGGCAGCCTTTGTTTGCTCTGTAGTAAAGTACTTGGCATATGCAAAACCTACAATGTCAAATGACGTGAATTCGATGTGTTTGTTTGATGTACTTGTATTTTAAATCGATAAAAATAACCGCATCGGCGCACATGCAGCTGCTTGACAGAATGCTTGATATCGTAAGAGATTGTAATTACAATGCGCTCAATGTTGCTTGTAAAAAGAGTTGAGAAACATTTACTTAAGGCGTTTGTGACCTATATAACATTTTGTCATTGTTTGGTGATTGCTACAATGCTGTTGAAGAGAATTTACATCCAGAGTTAAATAGTTACTTAAAGTGCTTAAAGAAACATTTTCCCCCAGTTTCACAGAAAAGGCTTAAGCTAGTCCTAGACTAAAATGCTTGTTTTAACTGTTTTAACTGAAAGAAACTTGTACTGACATATCTTAAAATATCTCAGTGTCATTGTTTTGTCTCAAGATGCACACCAGTAATGTATTTTTCTAGTGTTTATAAAAGCTACTTAAATACCCTAATTGAACTAAGACCCAATCCTGGCTTAGGCTAAGCCCTGTCTATGAAACTGGGCCCTTATGTATGTACTGTAATGCTAATGTCAGTAAGTTAGTGTTTATTTGGTGGAATACACTGTTCTCATTTTCTGTGACATATATATCAGGGGATTGTGTAAAGTGAGTTTATTGAACAAGAGTTTCACTTTGATATGAAGAAATCACACTGCCAGCCATTTCAACACACTGTGAAACAAAAACAAATTTCTTATACAACCTGAATTCCGGAAAAGTTGCGACATTTTTAAAATTTGAATAAAATGAAAACTAAAAGACTTTCAAATCACATGAGCCAATATTTTATTCACAATAGAACATAGATAACATAACAAATGTTTAAACAGAGAAATTTTACACTTTTATCCACTAAATGAGCTCATTTCAAATTTGATGCCTGCTACAGGTCTCAAAAAAGTTGGCATGGGGGCAACAAATGGCTGAAAAAGCAAGAAATTTTGAAAAGATTCAGCTAGGAGAACATCTAGCAACTAATTAAGTTAATTGATATCAGGTCTGTAACATGATTAGCTATAAAAGAGATGTCTTAGAAAGGCAGAGTCTCTCAGAAGTAAAGATGGGCATAGGCTCTCCAATCTGTGAAAGAGTGTGTAAAAAAGATTGTGGAAAACAATGTTCCTCAACGTCAAACTGCAAAGACTTTGCAAATCTCATCATCTACAGTGCATAACATCATCAAAAGATTCAGAGAAACTGGAGAAATCTCTGTGCATAAGGGACAAGGCCGGAGACCTTTATTGGATGCCCGTGGTCTTCAGGCCCTCAGACAACACTGCATCACTCATCGGCATGATTGTGTCAATGATATTACTAAATGGGCCCAGGAATACTTCCAGAAACCACTGTTGGTAAACACAATACGCCGTGCCATCTGCAGATGCCAACTAAAGCTCTGTCATGCAAAAAGGAAGCCACATGTGAACATGGTCCAGAAGCGCTGTCGTGTCCTGTGGGCCAAGGCTCATTTAAAATGGACTGTTTCAAAGTGGAAAAGTATTCTATGGTCAGACGAGTCCAAATTTGACATTCTTGTTCGAAATCATGGATGTCGTGTCCTCCGGGCTAAAGATGATGGAGACCTTCCAGCGTTCAATTCAAAAGCCAGCATCTCTGATGGTATGGGGGTGCATAAGAGCATACGGTATATGCAGCTTGCATGTTTTGGAAGGCACTATGAATGCTGAAAGGTATATAAAGGTTATAGAGAACATTTGGCACATCATTGAATGAAAAATACGTCAAAGACGACCACAGACTCTTCAGCAGCTGGAAACCTATATCAGGCAAGAATGAGACCAAATTCCAACACCAAAACTCCAGAAACCTCGATGCCCAGACGTCTTCAAACTGTTTTGAAAAGAAGAGGAGATGATACACCATGGTAAACATGTCCCTGTCCCAACTATTTTGAGACCTGTAGCAGGCATCAAATTTGAAATGAGCTCATTTTGTGCATAAAATTGTAAAATTTCTCCGTTTAAACATTTGTTATGTTATCTATGTTCTATTGTGAATAAAATATTGGCTCATGTGATTTGAAAGTCTTTTAGTTTTCATTTTATTCAAATTTAAAAAACATCCCAACTTTTCCGGTATTTGTGTTGCAGTATTTGTTGATTTTGCAGAGTGTGACAGAAATAAAATACCGTATGTGCCACCAGAAAAAAACGCCTCTTCTGTGTGTGCAACATCTAGGTATAATAACAATATTATCTGCTAATACCATAATATTAAATCTGATTGGTTTTCATTGGTGACATCATATGTAAATGATATGTAGCCTGTGAGACTTGCACTTGGACCATAGTGCAGCCTACTGGAAAAAAGTTTGAGAACCACTCTTCTAAGCTATGTGGTATGCTGATGAGAAACTGATCAGGAAGATTATTTATAAAGCAATATTTAGTGGTAGAAGTGATAGTTCTACCATATTTGTAACAGAGAGATGGTTTTGCAGCCTTGGCTAAATGGAGTATACACTAGACTAGATAATGATCTGAGATCATTAGGGCCGGCCTGTGGCATAGGCAGAATAGGCAAATGCTAGGGGCACCAAAATGAGTGATTTTTTAAATGTTTTAAAATGTTACTAATACTATTTTATTGCTATTAATTCAAAATATTACAAAAAAAGCAAAACCCTCACAAAAACTTAACTACATTACTAAGTCACCCAACTTATCTCAGTCCAACCTGTCAATCTTCCCCCACCCAGCGAGTGCTTAAAGTATGTTAGAAATAGAATGGGTCATCAGTTTAACCTTCAGGAATTTGTTGTGTCGCTTTGTATCACGTCGCATCCAGTGTAGACAGCATTGCTTTCGTTTGAGGGAGCTAAGCCCCCGTAGAACCAGGCCTGGCTGATTGCATCTTTTGTAGACACGGTGAAAGTTATTGTGACAGATGGCCTAATTCAGATGATTCAGAAATTAGCCTAATTTCTGCCTAATTCTGAAATTAGCATTATAGTCTGCCATAGATAGCCTACAATGTCAAAAAGACCAAAGCCCTCTGGTGCAGGGAGAAAAAAGTAGAAGAGAAGAGGAAGAAAAGGGGGATAAAGACAGGTAAAATGATATGTAATGAATGAACAGTTCATCTAATTGCATAGAAGTACTAGTAACGTTTGCTAATTAACAGCAGTTTTTTTTATATTTGATATTTTGATAGTTATGATATTTATATATACAGGTTTATTTAAAATAGCAACATTTTATGTAAAATTCACTTTAAAGAAGATCCACATTTTTCAGTTTCATTCATGGTGAAAACATGAAACGTGCCATAGTTTAGTGGAAGATTGCTGTCATCCACTGTAAACCAAACACTTTTAGGTAGTTCTCACTGAATAGTTTGCGCATGAATGCTAGATGTAATTACTCTTGCTATTTGTGTTTAGGCTGTAATGTGGCTTAGGTGCTATTGTTTTATAGTGCCACCATCATCAGCTCTTTTGTTGATAATTATGAACACAGTGATGGGGTGGAATTGACTGTGATGGAAAGGACACCAGGTAAAATCTTGCCTAGGGCAGCAAATTGGTTAGGGCTAGCCCTGGCAGCCAGTATTAATTCCAAAAGAAAATCAGCAAATTCTTTGATAAAGTCTGTATGGTGCCCTGGTGGCCTGTATACAGTAGCCAGTACAAATGTCAAATGGGATTTATCACTTACACTAGATAGCATTACATAAAGCACCATCAATTTAAAATAATTATACTTAAAACTTGACCACTGAGTAATACTGGAAATATTACTATAAATTTACAGCAACACCTTCCCCTTTGCCTTTCAGATGAGGCTCATGTTTATAATAGTAATCTTGGGGGGTAGACTCATTTAAAGTAATGTAAATGTCTGCACTGTTAAAAATGTTAGTGTGAAATTACAGTATATTCCAGGTTAATAATTGCATTACTTTCATAGTAATTTCACAGTAGAACTTCTCTTGTATCTAATTTCACTCTCAGAATTTTATTGTAAAATCTACAGTACTTTACTGATAATTTCAATCAGGTTTTTACAATTGTACTGTAAAAAGCTTGGTTTTACTGAGTTTACAGTATTGGAAAACAAAAATTACTGTCAACAAACAATATCATATTGTATTTCTACAGCACATATGTACTCTGAGGGTACCCAGCATGCAATGCAGCATGAATAGGTTATGCTGTAGAGTTTTTTCTATATTTGTTGGTTATATTGTTTTAGTGTCACCATTGTCTTTTGGTGTATTGATGTATTGATGTCTCTGCATAGGTGATGCTTATAAGAAAATAAGTCTTGTGTTGCATGATGATGTCACACCTTTTAAAGATAAATCTCAGCAGTTGCTTCACCATTGTGAAAGATCAATCTACAGTTATGAATTTGAAATAAATTTTTGGTAAATCTTCATGCTAAAATAACACTAAAACGAAATCATCATGCTAAGAATTGTGTTACGAAACTGCTCAGAGACTTTAGGGTTAAAGATCCAAATGCAGCTTTATTGGTACAATCCAGAACTGTAATCCAAAATATAGGCAATGAGTCAAACATAGGCAATCAGTTCCAAATAAACGAACACACAACAAGGCAGTGAACATGGGCAAAACATTAATCCACAAACAGGCAAGAAATCCAAAATACCAAGAGACATGGAACCAGGCAGAATGTTTAGAATTGCAGTGTAACTACTAACAAAACCTTGCAGTGAATGACAAATTGAACAGGGTTTATATACAGTAGGCTGGGCTAAACAAGGTTTATGAGCAACAGTTGAATGTAATGAGTGCTGATGAGTCCGGGCAAATGTAGTCCTTGATGGTGTGGCAATAGTCAGGGGTGGAGTGCCCTCTAGTGGCAATCACAGGCTCTTTCACTGGTGATCATGACAAATAGTTTGACTAACTTAAAATCAGCCAGTTAGCTTATTTTATATTCTAGCTTGTCATTGTTTTAACAAATGTTTTCATTTGTCACACTTCTGAATTTGCTAGATCAGAAATTTGAATATGAATATACAAGGTCCAAGATCCCAAGCAAAAGGAACACTAATCACCATTATGGTGACTTCAGAATAATTACAGTGGAAAACAATATAATTTCTTACAGTGGCATGGTTAAATACAACTTTACAATGTGAATTCACAGTGAAAAAAGAGCAGTAAATTAGAGCATGCATTCATTTCACTGTAAATTTCTGACTACAGTAATTTATTGTCAGGGATGCAAACAGGTAAGGGGGAAAAAGGTGAGAACATTGCGCGGGGTGGGGGCATGCTGTGCACTGAATTATTTTTTTTTTTTTTAAAGTTATTTGCTTTACATGCTCATTTGTAGTTACTTTAAGGGATTTTTTCATTTATTTTTTATTACCCTCTATGTCCAAAACTGTAATTTTTAAGGAAAAACATTTCGTTAAGATTTTAACCAAATCAACACTGGATCTATGCAAATCCCATAGGGTATTTTGATCTCAAAAAGGTGAGTTCTCACTTAAAGGTGAGGAGTTTGCATCTCTGTATTGTAAAATAATAGTCTTTAATTCTGTAAATACCTGGCATTTTTTTACAGTGTAGTTTTAGCCAGGTTTATGTCAAACACAGCACATCTAGGTTATGATTTGTGATCACATCATTTAAAGTGCTTTTGTAGAAAATTGTTCCTCTGTATTATTTCTGTTTTTTTATTTGTTGAGCTTCAATTAAATTTTTACCCTTAAATGGGTCTGGGAGTTTTTTGTATTTCCTAGTCCAAGGATCAGACACAGTCTCTATATGATGATAACTAGGTGAAAGGGTCTCTGTGTTGGGATTTATCCAACTTCTGTGATGTGAGACAGCTAGCAGACGGTCAGTTTAGCTGTCTTCCTGACCTAGGGTCCAGTTAGACAAGTTTCGACTACAATGTGCCATATTACTAGAGAGAAGAGGGACGAAGACCATCTTTTCTCAACAGGTCAGTTCTGCCCCCAAAACTTTTCCAACTGTCTATGAACCCTATAGGGCCTACTCTGCAGACACCACTTACATTTCTGTCCACTTAACATTTCTGCTATACTGTGGCCAAAAGACAAACCTGTTGAATTTTGCAACAAAGTCAGAGAAATTATTAATTTACTACAGCACATAAACTCAAGCAGCCTACACCTGGGAATTAAAGGCTGGTATGTGTTTTACCCACTAGATGGTGCCATTATCCTGCTTAGATCCCCAAATTAGCATTGCCAGAGATGAGGTTAAGACCAGGTACATTGTATTTCCACTCCCTCATATGCTGGAAATTAAATGAAAAGAAAACACTTTATTACAAAAGATGATGACTTATTTATAGCATCACCAGCAATATACTGTAATGTTTTTTTTTTTCTGTGTGCAGTAGTGAAAATGATTTTGCATATTTTCAAGTTAATTACTATCAAATTATTATCAGCACATTTGAGAGATTTAAAAAAAAAAAAAATTAAAACACCTTTCTTAATTTTATGTGAAACCTTTCTTATTTTTTAATCCTAAAACTTCTTTCTGCTTATGAAAATCCCATATTTTAATGTGAACCCCACTATATATACATTTAATGGCTTGCCAAAAAAATAAATAAAATAAAATAAAAAAATACAACTGAAGTGCAAAAAGGTCATGTTTGGTTTGCAGTAGAATCATTTGCACCGGAGCTCTTCAAGCGCGTCCTGTGGATTCTCTTCTGTCCAGCATCCCTCCTACTTGTGCAATTCTCAGGCTCTGTACGTCAGCAAAGTCATCATCCGCTTCTCCATGAGAGCCATCTGCTCACACACATGGAGCTGCCGCTTTACCCATCAGACACAAATGCAGTGCCTTTTGTGTCCCATTGTTAGGGGGTAAGCTGTCATGTGTAAAGGGGAAAGTTGATGGGAATATGTAAATGATTTACAATCCCTTATTTTGCTGCAAATTATTCACAATGACTCACAAATCAGAAAAAGATTTAATATTCAGAACACAATTTCCCCTTAATTTCAGACAGAGTACTGACAATGAGACTACAGTGGGTACGGAAAGTATTCAGACCCCCTTAAATTTTTCACTCTTTGTTATATTGCAGCCATTTGCTAAAATCATTTAAGTTAATTTTTTTTTCCTCATTAATGTATACACAGCACCCCATATTGACAGAAAAACACAGAATTGTTGACATTTTTGCAGATTTATTAAAAAAGAAAAACTGAACTATCACATGGTCCTAAGTATTCAGACCCTTTGCTGTGACACTCATATATTTAACTCAGGTGCTGTTTATTTCTTCTGATCATCCTTGAGATGGTTCTACACCTTCATTTGAGTCCAGCTGTGTTTGATTATACTGATTGGACTTGATTAGGAAAGCCACACACCTGTCTATATAAGACCTTACAGCTCACAGTGCATGTCAGAGCAAATGAGAATCATGAGGTCAAAGGAACTGCCTGAAGAGCTCAGAGACAGAATTGTGGCAAGGCACAGATCTGGCCAAGGTTACAAAAAAATTTCTGCTGCACTTAAGGTTCCTAAGAGCACAGTGGCCTCCATAATCCTTAAATGGAAGACGTTCGGAACGACCAGAACCCTTCCTAGAGCTGGCCGTCTGGCCAAACTGAGCTATCAGGGGAGAAGAGCCTTGGTGAGAGAGGTAAAGAAGAACCCAAAGATCACTGTGGCTGAGCTCCAGAAATGCATTTGGGAGATGGGAGAAAGTTGTAGAAAGTCAACCATCACTGCAACCCTCCACCAGTCGGGGCTTTATGGCAGAGTGGCCCGACGGAAGCCTCTCCTCAGTGCAAGACACATGAAAGCCCGCATGGAGGACTCCAAGATGGTGAGAAATAAGATTCTCTGGTCTGATGAGACCAAGATAGAACTTTTTGGCCTTAATTCTAAGCGGTATGTGTGGAGAAAACCAGGCACTGCTCATCACCTGTCCAATACAGTCCCGACAGTGAAGCATGGTGGTGGCAGCATCATGCTGTGGGGGTGTTTTTCAGCTGCAGGGACAGGACGACTGGTTGCAATCGAGGGAAAGATGAATGCGGCCAAGTACAGGGATATCCTGGACGAAAACCTTCTCCAGAGTGCTCAGGACCTCAGACTGGGCTGAAGGTTTACCTTCCAACAAGATAATGACCCTAAGCACACAGCTAAAATAACGAAGGAGTGGCTTCACAACAACTCCGTGACTGTTCTTGAATGGCCAAGCCAGAGCCCTGACTTAAACCCAATTGAGCATCTCTGGAGAGACCTAAAAATGGCTGTCCACCAACGTTTACCATCCAACCTGACAGAACTGGAGAGGATCTGCAAGGAGGAATGGCAGAGGATCCACAAATCCAGGTGTGAAAAACTTGTTGCATCTTTCCCAAAAAGAGCTCCGTCGAGTTGATTCCTAATTGCTTGTTTTTTTTTTCTCTTAAATTCAAATTTATAACCTATAATTCTCTCTTTTACGGCGGGGGAACACATCCCCGACACTATTTTATATAAAAAACACTCCGATTGCCTTGATATCGCTAGTTTTATCCGACTTCTCGAACATTCGCTACTAGCTTTAGCCCGTTAGCAATAGCGGCGTGGTCACCCTAGCGTTTGTACTCTTCTCACTCACAATATTATTGTTCATCTATACTAATGGCGAGCGTATCGAATGTGTCTCTATCTTTGAGTGCAGGTGAGGACACGTTCGAGCTGCATGCGGTGCAGTTGGAGCTGGAGGCCGTGGAACGACAGATCCGAACCCTTCTGGAGAAGCAGGCCGAGCTACGGGAGCGGCGAACAGCGCTGGAAACATCCCGTGCTGACGCTCACCAATCCTCGGTAAGTTTGCAGCGCGATATTAACATTCCTGCTTCCTCTACGCCGTGTGCTTCTCTGCACAGGGCCCGAGCACCCAGAACGCGTTCATCCCAGCCCTCGTTCACTCCGGCGCCGTCACACCAGGGACCTTGGGTTCTTCAGCAATGGAAGGCGTGAGCCAGGCCTCGGACCAGGACCTCTCCCCCTCCGCCGCCCCCGGTCTTCGAGGTCTCGACGAGGAACCGCTTCCCCCCTCTTCGCGAGGCAGAACGCGACACCGTGGTCATCGGAGACTCCATCGTCCGTCACGTCCACGCTACCACAACCAAAGGTAAGGTGCGCAGTCACTGTTTTCCTGGTGCTCGTGTTCTCGATGTCTCTGCGCAGGTTCCCGCGATCCTGAATGGCGCTGAGAGCATCGGAGCTGTTGTTCTGCACGTGGGGGTGAACGACACCAGGCTGCGGCAGACGGAGGTGCTGAAGCAGGACTTCAGGAGCCTGATCGAGACGGTACGAGCCACATCGCCCGCGACGAGGATCATCGTGTCCGGACCGCTTCCGACGTACCGACGTGGACATGAAAGGTTCAGTAGATTATTTGCTTTAAATGAATGGTTAATGTCTTGGTGTACTGAACAGAAGCTGCTCTTTATAAATAATTGGAATCTTTTCTGTGAGCGACCTAGGCTCTTCCGTGCTGATGGCCTGCACCCCAGCAGAATCGGAGCTGATCTTCTGTCGGAGAACATCTCCAAGACGCTTCGCACCGTATGACTAGTAAGTCAAACCTCAAATCACAGTCTGTGTTCTACCCACTTAATTGATAGAAATGTGAGTGTAATACAGTCTATAGAAACTGTGTCTATTCCCCGAATAGTGAGGTTTAACAATAAAAATAAAGGATCTAGAAAAAATCTGATCGTGATCAAACCAGAAATTCGCAAAATTACTGAACAAAAACAATTTCTAAAGCTAGGGCTACTAAACATTAGATCGCTGACACCTAAGGCGGTCATTATAAATGAAATGATCACAGATAATAGTCTTGATGTAATTTGCCTTACTGAAACATGGCTTAAACCAAATGATTATTTCGGTCTTAATGAGTCTTGTCCACCTGGCTACTATTATAAAAATAAATGCCGTCCGGTTGGCCGTGGCGGTGGTGTTGCAACAATCTATAGAGAGATTCTTAACGTTACCCAGAAAACAAACTACAGGTTTAATTCATTTGAAATTCTCGTGCTAACCGTTACACTCTCAGATATAAGTAAAAAGTCGCTACTATCTCTTGCTTTGGCTACTGTTTATAGACCTCCAGGGCCTTATGCTGATTTCCTAAAAGAGTTTGCAGACTTTCTCTCAGACCTATTGGTCAACGTTGATAAAGCGCTGATTGTTGGAGATTTTAACATTCATGTAGACAATACAAATGATGCGTTAGGGGCTGCGTTTACAGATTTACTAAACTCGTTTGGGGTCAAACAAAACGTCACTGGACCCACTCACCGTCTTAATCATACACTAGATTTAATTATATCACATGGAATCAATCCTACTGATATAGAAATTCTACCGCAAAGTGATGATATCACTGATCATTACCTTGTAACATGCGTACTGCATACTGCTGATATTTGTCAAATTGCGCCACGATATCGACTAGGTAGAACAATTCTTCCGACAACTAAAGATAAATTCACAAATAAACTGCCTGATCTGTCTCACCTGCTCATTGTACCCAAACACACAAATGATCTTGAGAAAATTACTAGCAGTATGTGCACCACTTTCACTAGTACATTAGATACTGTTGCACCGATGAGATTAAAAAAGTTTAGAGAGAAAAATACTGTACCATGGTACAACAATATTACTCACGCAATCAAAAGAGAAACTCGTAATCTAGAACGCAAATGGAGACAAACTTGTTTAGAGGTCTTTAGAATCGCGTGGAAAGACAGCTCGTCCCGTTATAGAAAGACTCTAAAAGCAGCCAGGGCCGAGCATCTCCGCAAACTCATAGAAAATAACCAAAACAATCCAAGGTTCTTATTTAGTACAGTGGCTAGATTAACAAATAAACAGACATCACCAGAACAAAACATTTCATTACAGTTTAGTAGCGATGACTTTATGAATTTCTTTACTGAAAAAATCGAAAGCATCAGAAATACAGTTGTAAATGTACAACCCTTGACAGAGTTTTATGATTCAGCCTCAATTATCGTCCCTCAAGAACAGTTGCAGTGCTTTACAACTATAGGACAGGAAGAGCTAAATAAACTTATCACAGCGTCTAAACCAACAACATGTTTATTAGATCCAATACCCACTAAACTACTTAAAGAATTGTTACCTGTAGCAGAAGAGCCTCTTCTCAATATTATTAACTCGTCTTTATCTCTAGGTCATGTTCCAAGACCGTTCAAGTTAGCAGTTATTAAGCCTCTCATTAAGAAACCACAATTAGATCCAAATGTATTGGCAAATTACAGACCCATTTCAAATCTTCCATTTATATCTAAAATACTAGAAAAAGTGGTGTCGGTCCAATTGTGCTCCTTCTTGCAAAAAAATTCTATTTATGAAAAATTTCAGTCAGGATTCAGGCCTCATCATAGCACAGAAACTGCGCTCGTTAAAATTACAAATGACTTACTTCTAGCTTCTGACCAAGGCTGTATCTCAATACTAGTGTTACTTGATCTCAGTGCTGCGTTCGACACTATAGATCATAAAATACTCCTAGATCGATTACAGAATTACACTGGTATCCAGGGACAGGCATTACGGTGGTTTAGGTTGTATCTATCAGACCGTCACAATTTTGTTTATTTAAACGGGGAAAAATCTAAGATAACGATAGTAAATTATGGAGTGCCTCAAGGATCTGTGTTAGGCCCTCTGCTATTTTCAATATACATGCTGCCACTTGGTAATATTATAAGAAGACATGGAATTAGTTTCCACTGCTATGCCGATGATACTCAATTATATATTTCAACACAACCAGATGAAAACTCTAAATTATCCAATCTGACAGAGTGTGTTAAAGAAGTAAAACATTGGATGACTAGTAATTTTCTTCTATTAAATTCAGATAAGACTGAAGTATTACTTATTGGGGCAAAAACCTGTACACAGAATCTCTCAGACTACAATTTGCATTTAGAAGGATGTACTGTTACTCCGCCCTCGACAGTTAAAGACCTGGGTGTTATATTAGACAGCAACTTGTCCTTTGAAAATCATATTTCATATGTTACAAAAACAGCCTTCTTCCACCTGGTTGCCCTGCTTCCTCAATAAACAAGCTACAATTGGTACAAAATGCAGCTGCCAGAGTTCTTACCAGGTCAAGAAAATATGATCATATAACACCAATTTTATCATCTCTTCACTGGTTACCTATTAAGTTCCGTATCGATTATAAAGTACTGCTAATGACCTATAAGGCTCTAAATGGTTTAGCTCCTGTGTACTTAACCGATCTTTTATCGCCCTACAATCCTTCACGCTCTTTAAGATCACAAAACTCTGGACTTCTGGTTGTCCCTAGGATAGCTAAGTCCTCTAAAGGAGGGAGAGCGTTTTCACATTTGGCTCCTAAACTCTGGAATAGCCTTCCTGATAATGTTCGGGGCTCAGACTCGCTCACCCAGTTTAAATCTAGATTAAAGACACATCTCTTTAGCCAAGCATTCACATAATCCATCTCATATCAGATCAATTGCACATGACTATCTTTGCTTAATGTTATGAACAGCAGCTATGCTAATTATTCTCCATTTGCTTTTCTGTTTTACCTCGGGACGCCCGTCCCGAGGTGACTAGAGAGTACATCAGTTTCAGTTTGGATCCAGCCTCTTAAGAAGACCTCAGATGACTAAAACTTTGGAAGAGACGGCGCCAACTCCTGCGATGACTTCAGAAGATGCAACATCTGGATCAACACGCACATTCGCAAATTTCTATATATCCTAATTATTGTTAATATGTAATTCATTTTTCCAGGAGCTCTTTGCTTCTACCTTCAATTAAATTGCTAACAGTGATTGTATATTAATCGCCTAAATTATTACATTATTAGCTAACTGCAGTCTCCAAATTGTAATGTTGACATGCATTCTCTGTAAAGCTGCTTTGAAACGATATGTATTGTGAAAAGCGCTATACAAATAAATGTGAATTGAATTGAATTGAATAAATACTGAGCAAATTGTCTGAATACTTAGGACCATGTGATATTTCAGTTTTTCTTTTTTAATAAATCTGCAAAAATGTCAACAATTCTGTGTTTTTCTGTCAATATGGGGTGATGTGTGTACATTAAAATGAACTTAAATGATTTTTAGCAAATGGCTGCAATATAACAAAGAGTGAAAAATTTAAGGGGGTCTGAATACTTTCCGTACCCACTGTAATATAAAAGTATTTTATGTTGTTTTATGATCCACTGACACACTTTACCCCACAGATACCAGTTTGGGCTTCATTTAATAATTCATGGATTTTTAGCCAGACATTTTTTTAATGGTTTATACATTAGAAAGTCTGTAACATGTATAAAACATGTATCATGTATATAAACCATGTAAATTATTAATATGATTAAACTGTAAACCCTAATGCTCAAAATACTTAATTGTTTTGAGTAGGACAAACTTAAATTTAACAAATTAGTATTTAGAACTTTCTTTTTCCTTTTGAGTTCACAGCACTGACATATTTCAAGTAAACTGAACTGTTTCATTGTTTTGAGTTGTATGAACTCATTTTTTTTTTTTTTTTTTTTTTTTAACTAACTTAAGTTTAACTTAAATTGGGCTGGGATTTCATTTCCCAGCATGCTTTGCCCATGGCACTCGAAAAGGGAGAGTAAATGCTCAAATTAAGTGTTATATAATGGTTTTTTGTGCAAAATGAATGGATATAGGAGATTTAGTAGTGATTAATGTTTTGTTATGCTAATTTAGAAGAGTTTCTGTTAATGTGGGTTTTTAGAGAGTTACCTTCATGGTGACGCATGCAGCTTGGTTTGAGAGCAGGCAAGTTACATGTTTTATGTTGCTGTACTCATTCAGTAAGTGTTATACCATGCTATGGTTAACATGTTAGCAAATTAGCAAGTTGGCATTTTCTGATTTTTTTTATTAGGGTTTACAGTGAAGTAAATAACTCATTTGATTTGGAAGACCTCAAAATAAAAAAATTAATTAACTAAATATTTTATGTTAATTGCTATCAAAGTGTATGAGTTAGCTAACTCAGTACTTCAAGTTAGGAGCAATTATCATGCATGAGTACTACAAACTCAAAGCTTGATAGTTGCTTACTTAAAATTGGGAACATCATAACTCAAAAAATTTGATGTAACTGATTACCTCAAATTTTTTGAGTTAGCCCAACTTATTTAGGTTTACAGTGTAAATGACTTACTGTCAGGATATATACACACTGGACAAGAAGGTAAGTTTAAATCCAACACTTTACTTGGTCACAGACTGGGGTAAACTCAAGCAGGTGCAGCTATAACAGTAAGGACTGGAGCAGAGTGCAGAAGTACTACTGTTGTTGTGTCACGGAATGTAGTTTTACATGTAGTTTATAGGTGAGAATATAGTTATTTAGACCTCAAATATGTGACTTATATATAAACATAGCTCCAGGCCATCAGCGGCCATTTAGCGCTCATGTACCTACTGAGAACAGCTATTTCTCGGCCAGTCCTTCAGGAATTTGCTGCTGGCTCTTATATAGATAATGTTTAAAAATGAGACATAATTCATTTTTGGTATATCAAACGGGCAATTTTTGATCTTATTAATCTATTACTTATTACATAGCAAATCAATTTGGCTAAGGGCAAAGTTCATAACATTTTTTATTTAACTGAAATCCTGAACTATAACTAGCGATATGGCTCTATCAGCATGGCTGTGATTGCCTACAGCACTTGGCCAGAGCCGAATCACAGCCATGGTAATATAGACCTTATGCGCCAGAGAAACAAGTGCACCGCCATCTTTATAATATTGTCTTTGAACTTCCGTTTTTGCGGTAGCTCTGTATATTTCTATGGCATCGCTATCAAAGAATAACTAGCTGGTGAAGTGGATCTACTTGTTGTAGAGCTAATGAAAGTTATCACGAGCATTGTAATGTTTAAAGCAGATGTCTTAACAAATGTCAGTAGACCGGGAAGATTTTAAAACGAGCAGTTCATTCATAAATACGCAAGATCGCTGTGGAAAGACAAACCGGAAGTCAAAAGGCAACAAGCGCAGCGCTGAAAAGGGGCGGGGCGGGGCTACATGGTCTATAGAGCCATATTGCATGGCAATGAGTGTGATGTTGCATTTATACAACAGTTCGACAGTACAAGTTTGTAAATAAATAAGAAACAACAACAGAGTGTCTTTAAAAACCCTCTTTTGTTCTGAACTCCTTCAGTCATGAATTCAAATCTCAAATTAACAATTTAACATGTCAGCGCTTAGTCAATGCATTTGTAAGTTGCATCTTATAAGATGTTGCTTAAAGGGGTCATATCATGAAAATCGGACTTTTCCCGTGTTTAAGTGCTATAATCGTGTCTCTGGTGCATCTACCAGCACAGAAAATGTGAAAAAGGACAACCCAGTAACTTTGTTTTGGTAAGCCTTTCTCTACAAGCATGTGAAAAATCGAGCTGTTCTGATTTCGCTCCCCTTGTGACATAGGAAGGGAATCTTATTATAATATTACCGCCCGCTGAATCTGTATGTTTCCACCCACGGTGCCGCCATTGTTTTCGCAAGCGAGAGTAACACTGGTCCTGGAGTGCAGCAGCAGCAGCTGTCCCGCAGTTTAGCTACAACCCTGATCAAACACACTTGAATGTCTTCAGGATTACTAAAGCTACGTGAAGGAAGGTGAGTTGTGTCAAAGCAAAACTCTGCAGGACAGCAGTACTCAAGAACGACTATCCCTGAGCTTGTGATATGTCTCAGCTATGTAAACATTATCACTGATCTGTTAACGGCTAAAATAGCAATTCTGTATTATGTATGCCTCAGTGTATTGAAATGATGAGCGAGCTTGGGGGCGGGGAGCACGAGCTCATTTGCATTTAAAGCAAACCACCCACAAAAACGGCTTGATTTTGCTCACACCCAAATCGGGGCAAATTTGACAAGCTATAATAAATGATCTGTGGGGTATTTTGAGCTGAAACTTCACAGACACATTCTGGGGACACCAGAGACTCATATTACGTCTTGTGAAAAGGGGCATAATAGGTCACCTTTAAAGTATTCTGTTCTGACCAATTGCGTAGTTTGAGCAAAGGCTTAACAGATAGTGTACAACTTAAGAAATGAACTCCAGAAAGCAGTCTTCATAACTTTAGTGACTTTACCTGTGATTTCTCTTCTCAATATTTTTCGGCTGAACAGCAGTTCTAGAAGAAAATAGTGTCAGTTTGAGTCAGTTCAGTGTTGATTTAGTGCCGTTGTAAAAAATCATCAGTTATTAATCTAGTGCATTTTATCTATATATATTCATCTATATAATATTGTTGAACATTAGGTGTCCCCAACTAAGCAAGGCGACAGTGGCAAGGAACCCAAACTCCATCAGGTGGCAAAGTTCCAGTTCTGCTCTGGTCAACAAATGAGTGCTGTAAGATTATGATTCAAGTGGCATCACAATTCAGAAGTCAGATTGGGATTGGAGCCAATCTCGGAGCATTCAAAATATTTAATCCAGTTCCATCTGGTTGAAGTTTCATCACTCCAGAATGGAGACGGGTTTTGCTGAGGATCTGTGCTGATGGCTGTCGTGCCAATGAGGCCTTCACAGGGGATTGTCTAGTTGACACGATCTCTGCTGACATTCAAGGCTGTGATGAGGTCATGTCTACAGGTGTAGGTCCACCATCTGGATATGGACCAGATCCGGCTGACTGTGGCCACCTCGGGATCAGGGTGAGACAGACAGACTAATATTAGCATAGGTGCCATTCTTCTTACGATGTAACAAGTACATTGGGTGTTATAAGAAGTGTTCCCGGTTCTGGTTGACCTAATTTATGCAGCCTAACTATCATTTAACTGATTTGACTAATAGAAATTGATAATGTGTTGTGTCTATGCCAGGTTAAAGAGATGTGTTTTTAGTCTAGATTTAAACTGACAGAGTGTGTCTGCTTTCCAAACAAGGCTAGGAAGATTATTCCAGAGGTTTGGGTGCTAAATAGGAAAATGATCTACCGCCTGCAGTTGATTTTGATATTTTAGGTCAGTGGTTCTCAAACCTGTTCTGGAGTACCACCAGCCCTGCACATTCTGTATGTCTCCCTCATCTATCACACCTGATTTAACTCATGAGCTCATTAGTAGAGACTGCAAGACCTGAAATGGGTGTGTCAGATATAGGGAGACATACAAAATGTTCAGGGCTGTGGTACTCCAGAACAGGTTTGAGAACCACTGTTCTAGGTATTACATGAACGCGCACAGCAGTGAGTGAAAGCGTCAAGAGAGGTAAATTACCTCATGTCTCAAAGCACATAACAGTACAATAATAATGAACATAAACAACTTAAAGAGCTCTGACCTGTACCACCTGACTGCTGCAGATTCATTTCGGCGTTGGTAGCGTTGCCACTGACACGCATAAATTCGAGTCACAGACCGCCCCTAGTATAACGTCACAGGCAGGGGTTAAATTGGGCCGGGGCCGTCCTGGGCTGAGCTCTGGCACATAGGCTTACGAGGGCTCGACATACGCTTGTCCGAGACCGCGGGACAAGTGGATTTTTTTAAGTGAAAGAGAATTTTACTTGCCTGACCAGGTAAGTAGCTTGATTAGCCTAAAATATCAATAACAACCAAAACGCGAGAATCATTAATTTAGCTTAAGTGGCGATTGATAGTGGATAGTAGTAATGTAGCCTACAGTAATGTAGCCTATCACTGGCGGTGATATTGCGCTGTTGAGTCTTACGTAATCTCTTGAGGAGAATTCAAAACAAATGAGCTCTGCTCACACAAAACTCAGTTATCATGTTGCAATAAAAATGGAATATGTGGGGTTTTTATAGCTAGCTATTTACGACATATGATAAAGTTAAGCATCACACGACCGAACGTGCTGAATTCCTGAATATCACCTCAATTGAAATTGACACTAATTTCATACAACAGTTCAATAAACAAGTAGTTAATATTAATCACTTACGTTTTAGGTGCAATATTGCATGTTTTTTGTTCTATTGTAGCACAAATAGTTCCAAACAAAGCAGAACCAGCGAATCTCGCATCTACGCTTAGCCGTTTTGAATGATTCAGCGTTATGAACGAATCGGTTGAGTGAAGATTCAATGGCCCATCCTTCATTCTTGATTCAGCCTTTTGAAGGAATCGTTTGAATAAATGACTCAATGGCTCACTCATTAAGACGGTCACTTGCCGCCATCTACTGGCGGTTTAATTTCATGTTTAAAAGTATAAATGTCCCACCAACATTTCTTATTTGTATATTCAAAAATATTTAAAGAATCTCATAACACTATTGAATTCAGTTGTACTTTTACAGTGTAAATTATTTAATTTGGTAACAGCCCTATAGTGTCTTACTATTTTAATTTATCAAATGTAAGAATTTGAAATAAAAGATGAAACAAATTTAATTAGATGGGGGGGGGGGGGGGGGGTTATAAAGGTTATAAAGGTTAATAAAATGCCCCCAGGGTAAATAAATAACAAAACTATGCAGATTTAAATATGTCACTGCTGATAAAACACTGATCAGCATTTTACTGTTCATAGCAGAGGGCTCTCTCAACTTGTTATATTTTACAGTTTGTCAAATGATACGATTTTGTAGTCTTTGTATACACATGCACCCCGCGAAAGCCTGAAACCACAGAGCCCCCCAGCATAACAAATCCCAATTTAACCCCTGGTCACGGGTTGCCATCTCTTAATTACGGTAGTTATGGTGTGAGCAGAGCATAAGCTCATTGTTTTGGTTCAGGAGGAACTATGGTGCATTCACACGGGGAGTTGGTGTCAACGCTTGATGAAGGGCGTGTCTGAAGCTTGGCGCTGACGCGACCGTCATAGTGACAACAGCCAATCACATTTCCGGTGTTGCATGAATGCAATCTGATTGGCTGACATTTGCGTTGGCGCTTGAAAAGTTGAGAAATTTTTAGGCTTGTTCAAGATGCATCGGCACTGCGCAGACTGATCGGCGTATGACATCAAAGTACCACAAGAGCGATTGGAGAGCAGACGACTCTTTATGCTTTTGAATCACCCTCTCAGTACTGTGATGTCTGCACAGCACCAATGCATCTCGAACAAGCCTTTTAACCTCTGCCATGAGCAACACGAGTGAAGCGACCCACAATTCAGTCACAATTGCATGACGTCACCTATTCAAAGTAAACGAGAAGTGTTAACGCCGATTCCCATGTGAATGCACCTTAAAAGGTGGCTGCTGTTTCAGTTGCTAAGTTTGTGACCGATGTGTGTCTTACTTTGCATAGCAAGGTCAGAAGCAGGTAAAGAAGCTGCTTTTGTGCTCAGTCAAACTGCTTTAAGGTAAAGTATGTAGTAAAATATAATATCAGATATTATTCACTGAATGTCTTTATAGGACAGAAGATTAACGCAAATAACTAAAACTTGTGAATTGACTTGCTAGATAAAGCATGACGTGCGCTGTCTAGTGATGCACGGATCGCAGTTATATCCACGGGCGCTGCAGATAATCCGTGGACAGGTAGGTCAAGTAATAAAAAAATAACATTGATTAATTGAAAACACATTCGGTCATGTCTTAAATGAATGTAACCATAAGTATATTCGGTCTGTGCATTCGTTCTTAAAGTGACAGCAGCCTAATAAACCTGCTGCCGTCTGTCATTATTGTTAATCAAGCAACAAAAAGACAAAATCACTCACTGCTCCTGACTGAATAACTTTAGTATCTTTATAAGTGTAATTGTTACAGTGAGCACTTCAGATGATTGCGTGTAAATTTTGTTTTTTTGTATTTTCAAATAACAAATTACTTGTTTTTTTAATTAAATACATTTTTTACAGCAGTATTTTGTATTTTATTTAAATACATTTGATGAGTATGTATTTGTAATTTGTAACTAAAAATACTTTGTGATGTATTTGTGCCCATCTCTTTCCATACTAGGAATGCGCAGTATACCAGTACTGGGAAAATACCAGTATATATTTTATTTCAAATGGTACAATATCATGATTTTGCTCATTTCTGTATATGCTGCTGTTCCGAAGTTCACCGCTTGTGCTACCCAAACTGACACGAAACCGCAATTGAGATGACAGAAAAAAATTAGATACATTTCTAGTTTCAACATTATTTGTTCTTCAGATATTCCTCTTTAAAAGAAAAAAGTATCAGCTGTATGCATAGTGACCTACATTTGGTTTTTGACCATTGAAAATGTGTACAATTTACCATGTACTCATGGAGCCACATTAACATGTCCATATCTCTGGGATCGTATCACCATGCCTTTAAAATGAAGATACCAAAAGAAATGTTTGTTAAAAAACAAAATATAAAAGGATATTAAGATATCTTTAATACTTCTTGAGTTACAGGCATGCAAACTTGAGGCAAAAAACACAAGAAGTGCTTTTTGCCATTTTTGAACTGTCACCATTGGCATGAAACAAAGATTGCTAAAGTCAACAGATTTTACTAATAGACCTACCTCTGTGTAAAAATAGAATAATTATGCTGCCATCTTTCTGAAGTCATTTTTACACCCCTGTAAATTGGCTCTATATCCAATTTATCCAATAGTGGATTCAGTAAATATACATCTGTTACATTTAATATTTTGGCTTTCATCAATATGTTTGTCTTTCTACAGAAAAAATATTAACAAAATCAAAAATTTGAGACGGGGACCTCTGGTTGAGTTGACACGGAATGACCCTACTAGCCTATTACACATGCGATGACGGATACTACACTATTTTTAATTCACGTAAGACATAACCGACTGTGTTTATGTTAATACTCACTAAGACGGAAATTTTAACATAATTTGGTGTGAATTTGACCGTTTAAGGTAAAACGACTCAATTTGGAATACACAAGCTTTTTTCCCAACAGGCAGAGGTGGAAACTAACTAATTACAAATACTTTCGTTACAGTACTTGAGTACATTTTCGTTTTTTTCTACTTTCTTAAATTGTGGTACTTTTACTTGAGTTGAATGAAAATAAAGTATTCAACTTCGCTACATTTATTTTTCACCAAAAGTACAAAATACTTTGACAAAGGTGCCGAGCAACAGGGCTAGCTTGCATTTGACAGGCACTTTTCAAACTACTGCAGTGGAGCCCTGCAATTCAGCCAAAAACAGACAGGGTCTGACTCAGGTGCAAAACCAATCAAAACTTCCAGTTCTGCTGGAGGGCGGGGCATTCTAACCGCGCTTTGACATTTAAATCATTGGCGTTGGGGTTTTGAATCAGTATCGCTAACGTTTCAATATTGTAACGAATGTAAGTGAGCTATGCTCATATTCTGATTTTAAATTGTAATTTTGGTAGCTTCTGAAATGAGCCATACCACTGATATTACCAGAGCACTGAGGAGTTTAAGTAAATAGAAAACTCGGCTCATACAAGGACGCAGTTATTGCATGGATGGGGCAAAGCTTGTCCTCTTTAACAATGCAGTTAAATTAAATGTACGAATCAAACTTTGTACGAAGCTGAAATAAATTCAACATTAGCAACAACTGTGAAATAAGAGCGCATGATTTATCTGTCAATCAGATGCACACAAAAGTGTAGTTTATTACAATAGCAACAGTGGACTCCATTTTCGGTAGAACGAAAAAAAAAAGCGTTTTATTTTAACATGTTAACCCATACCCCACTTCTTTATTTTTTTTTTTACTGGCACTTTTCTATTCATGTTTCATCAGTCAAAACGTCTCTATCTGCAGGTCTGATGTCCATATAAGGGATTTGCTGGACTCAGCTGTATTTCAAATACACTGTTTGGAAGTTAGTCGGCCGATACCAACAACAAACACGTAACCAATCAGCATTAGGGGGCGTATGATGGTTGAGGAGTGAGGAGAGAGAACAAGCAAGAGGGATATTTGAAAATAAGGAAAAAAAACCTGCAGAACAAGAAATGGGACACAATACAAAACAGCTCAAAAGAATATCACTGGAATGAAGGTTTATGCCTGGGTAAGCGCTTTAGGACCCGGATATTAGAAAAGCTTTCCAGTGCTGGAGAGAGCTAAGTGGGAAGGCCTGAAAACAGATGCAGAGGGTGCTTTATCCCGCTATTCATGTGAGTACACTGGGTTTTGATTGTCTGGGGATGGTGTGCTGTTTGCGACTAACAACGAACACTTTGTATTTACTCTTGTGTTCTGTACGTTCATTTTTTGTGCTTCCTTGTCGTTCGTCCATCAACTGTGCTTTATTTTTTGTGAAGCATTTTGTTGCGCGTCAGCTGTGATAAACAGACATCCCCTCTCGCATTGCATGTGTAACAGTGGCCAGATAGTGAGAGTTGTGCAGGTAAACCACTGCACACTGATGACCGCTAGAATGCGGTCTTTAGTGTCATTGTTAATGCACTTGCCTCGCATGCCAGCAGCGATTGGGCCGGGGTTCGAGACTGACTTGGAGCAGGGTGGTTGGGATTGGAGTGTGAGTTTTGGAGGCAGAGCAATGAAGAGAGGGGTGGGTTTGTTTGGGTTGATTTCAAATATCAACAATGTCCAACAGCGTTGTTCAAATTCTACTTAGAGCACCTTTAAGTTTAATACTTCTGTGAGTCTCACTTGTGGACTTTCTGCACGAGGGCGCCCTCCAGCTTCCAGAGAATGAAACAGAAATTACATGAGAGTGTTTAGCTCCATATTTTTTTAACATCGCCTCATTTTGGGTAAAAATAATACTAAAGTACTTTGTAATGTAGTAACGTGAGTAGTTTTAAAGCAAACTACTTATTTACTCTTACTTGAGTCATATTATTTTTCAGTACTTCTACTTGTACTCAAGTAAATTATTTCTTAAGTAGCAGTACTTTTACTTAAGTATAATTTTTTAGTACTGTTTCCACTCCCAAGTACTACTGACTGATATAAAATCACTTGGATGTTCAAATTGGCAAGGTTTAAAAAGACGTGGGAAAGTGATTTCCACCAGATGTCCCAAAACGCGCACAAGAGTTTTGTATTACAGCGTGCAGCTTGCTTTTATAGTGCAGGCGCGATGTGTTTTGAGGTCAGAAGCAATTTGCTAATTTTGAGAGCTAGAGAGGGGAGAAACTTCTCACAAGTCAAGTCAAGTCAAGTCACCTTTATTTATATAGCGCTTTTTATAATGTAGATTGTGTCAAAGCAGCTTTACATTGATAACTGGTACATTATTTGGCTGCACAGCAGCTCTTAAAGAATAGTGTCAATGCAGGCAGATCAAAGCACTGTTGAATATCAAATGTCAAGTCAAATGTTAAGTGTCCCCAACTAAGCAAGCCAGAGGCGACAGCGGCAAGGAACCCAAACTCCATCAGGTGACATCAGGTGGCAGACAAGTGGCAAATTGGTGTTAAAATAGAGAGAGAAAAACCTTGGGAGAAACCAGGCTTAGTCGGGGGCCAGTTCTCCTCTGGCCAACAGTGCTTTGTTACAATTCAGGTTGCTATCATAAGTCCAATAGGATCGCAACATTAAAAGTATTTATTCCAGTTCCATCCAATTGAGGATCGTATTGAGGATCACGCCGGTATGGACGGTTGTTGAGGAACTGTGTCGTGGCTGTCGTGTCGATGAGGCCCTCACAGTGGATGATCTAGTTGACTCAATCTCTGCTGATACGTCAGGGCTGCGTTGTGGTTGTGTCAAGGTGCAGGTCCTTGGTCTCACCTGGATACGGCCCGGATCCAGTTGACTATGGTGAACCTCGGGATAAACAGAAAGACTAATATTAGCGTAGATGCCACAAGAAAGTTTTCAAATTACACTGATTTGATGTGATAATCTGTGTTGATTAATTTACTAATAAACATTTGCGATAATTTCCCACTTTATAAATGCAAAACCTGCAAGAATGAGTACAATTAGGTGCAATACCCACGGCAAAATTCAGACCCTGTATAACATCAGTTTAATATCAATATTTCAGTATTAGATTGTGGTACCGTACCGAAGCCAAAATTTTGGTATCGAGCCGTCCCTACTCCATACTGAACTTGTGATCGGTATGATACCTATTCATTTACTGCTACAAACTTATTATGGTGTTATCAGTTATCATGATTTGAACCATACCAATGCAGTTCCACTAATGCCAATGTAATTTTCGAGTCTATTCAAAAGAATGTTTTGGTCCAGTAACACTAATAGAGAGATACAACCACGATCTGATGATAAGAGCAAATCATCTAACTCATTTGTAACTCTCATTTGTAATGAGAGCAGTCTCAGTACTATGGTACAATCTAAATCCTGACTGGAAATCCTCGCAGATACCATTTCTTTCTAAAAAAGTAACATAGCTGTGATAATACTGCCTTTTCTAGTATTTTTGACAGAAAAGGTAGATTTGAGATTGACCTGTAATTGACTAATTCTCTAGGATTATTTTGCATTTTTTTTTTTTAATAAGAGGCCATTATTATTAATAATAGCCAACTTAAAAGTTTTCAGTACATATCCTTTAAAAATGGGGGGTATTGAAATAGCGTTTGAATATGTGCTTGTGTTTACTTTCGCATGTAGTCTGTGAATAGGGAGTGGTGGCAACCGTTATCTAACTGAATTAAATGGTTTTTATTTCTATAAAAAGCAAAACGACAGTGAAGGCGTAATGTGTCAGACACAGACGGGAACAAGAGGGTAAGTATACAACAGGTGGTTTATTTGGAATCAGAGGCACGAACACAGGAATCACAGATGAATGGTAAGCTGATATGAACACGTTGAGCAAAGTCACTTAGCTGAATGTTAACAGAGTTCTTTCTGATATGTTGCAGGTTCGACGAAGGAAGACAGGACGAGACGAAGGAGTGGAGACATGGGAACATCGGAGGAGAGGTAAGGAGTCTAGGTATGTGTAAACAAGAC
This sequence comes from Ctenopharyngodon idella, assembly GCF_019924925.1. Lineage (NCBI taxonomy): Eukaryota > Metazoa > Chordata > Actinopteri > Cypriniformes > Xenocyprididae > Ctenopharyngodon > Ctenopharyngodon idella. The sequence goes on from NC_067236.1 coordinate 2,051,912, forward strand.
CAGACACTGAAGTGCAGGAAGTGAGAGTTCTTATACTGCTGGTGTGATGCGGTGCAGGTGCAGCTGATCAGTATTCTGGTGATTGGGAATGAGTGGGCGGAGTGTGGAGATCCGGTGATTATGTGTTGTGATTGTTGGTGGTGGGAACTGACTCCTTGACAGTACCCCTCCTCCATGGGGCGAGGACGACGGGGTCTACCTCGACCCCGAGGAGCAGGGCGGTCCGGATGTTCTTGATGGAACGGTGTTAGAAGAGAGGGGTTGAGGATGTCGTGACGGTTTACCCAGGAACACTCCTCGGGGCCGTAGTCCTCCCAGTTGACGAGGTATTCCAGCGCGGGACCCCGTCGTTGAGAGTCGAGGATCGCCCGCACCCGGTAGATGTTCTCCTCTTCAGCGATGTCGGGAGGAGGAGGTACTGCATCGTCACCAGGATCTGTGGAGGGAGGAGACAAGGGTTTAGTGTGAGGTTTAAGCAGTGAAACATGGAATGAAGGTTATATACGGTATTCTGGAGGTAAGTTGAGCCGGTAGGTGACTTCGTTGAGCTGCCTCTGGATGGTGAATGAACCTATGTACCAGGGACTCAGCTTACGACAGGGCAGCCGGAGACAGATGTCCCGCGCCAATAGCCATACCTTCTGGCCAGGTTGGTACTGTGGAGTTGGGCCTCTTCTGGCATCCGCGTGCTGCTTGTGTCTCCGAACTGCCTGTTGAAGGTGTGCTGAGTCCCACACTCTCTCGCTCTGCTGGAACCAATGGTTGACAGCTGGAACCTCGGAGGGCTCACCCGACCAGGGGAAGAGAGGAGGTTGGTAGCCCAGGACGCACTGAAACAGGGTGAGCCCTGTGGTGTTCTGCCGGAGGGAATTCTGGGCATACTCCGCCCAGGGCAGGAACTGGCTCCAGCTGTCCTGGTTCTGGTGGCAATATACCTGCAGGTACCTCCCGATCTCCTGGATCTTCCGCTCAGTCTGGCCATTGGTCTGAGGGTGGTATCCTGAGGACAGGCTGACGGACACTCCTAGGAGCTTGAAGATCGCTTGCCAGACGCGGGATATGAACTGAGGACCTCGATCTGAGTCGATTTCCTCTGGGATTCAACATGTTGTTGAACAGGGCATCAGCGGCTTCCAGCGCTGTGGGCAAACCCTTAAGGGGAATAAGCTTGCATGACTTGGAGAACCGATCCACAATCACGAAGACACAGGTGTAATTGTTAGAAGGTGGGAGGTCTGTCATGAAGTCGACTCCAAGGGGAGTCCAGGGTCTCTGTGGTATGGGCAGCGGGAGGAGTTTACCCCCTGGAAGCTTCCTAGGAGTGTTGGCAATGGCACAGACTGAGCATCCTTTGATGTGTCGGGAGACATCCTGGGGCATGGATGGCCACCAGTACTGTTGCTGCAGAAGCGAGAGGGTACGTGAACTACCTGGGTGTCCAGAGCCTGGAGAGGAGTGAGCTAAGTCCACGATGGGCCGGTGGAACGTAGAGGAGCCCCTCAGGACCTCCCGGCGGAGCAGGCTCAGTGGAGTTAGCCTCAGAGATCTGTTGGTTGATGGTCCATTGGATGGGGCTTACAATCATGGCTGGAGGGAGGATGTATTATGTATTCTCTGGTTCAGGCTGGAACAGACAAGAGAGCATCAGCTTTACAGTTCTTGCTTCCAGGGCGGTAGGTGACTGTGAAGTTTAACCTTGTGAAGAATAAAGCCCAGCGGGCTTGGCAAGGATTGAGTCTCTTAGCTTCTCTGAGGTACTCGAGGTTATGATGGTCGGTAATGACCTCAAAGGGGTGAAGTGCTCCCTCCAGCCAGTGTCTCCATTCCTCCAAGGCTAACTTAATGGTGAGCAGCTCTCTGTTTCCAACGTCATAGTTTTGCTCCGCCGGCGATAGCTTCTTAGAGAAAAAGGCACATGGATGGAGTCGTGGTGGATCACCCTGCCGCTGGGACAACACCGCTCCAACCCCGGTGGATGAAGCGTCCACCTCAACGATGAAAGGGAGTTCTGGATTCGGATGGACCAGGATCGGAGCAGTGAGGAAAGCTTCTTGTAGCTGATGGAAGGCTTCTCGGGCGGATGGATTCCAGGACAGAGACTTGGGCCGGCCTTTGAGGAGTGATGTGAGAGGTGCACTGAGGAGACTGTAGTTGTGAATGAAATGTCTATAGAAGTTGGCAAATCCTAGGAAGCATTGTAACTCCTTGACTGTAGACGGAAGGGGCAAGTTGCGGATGGTGTCCACCTTCCTCTGGTCCATCTGTATGCCATGCTGATCGATGATGTAACCTAGGAAGTGAACGGAGGTGGTATGGAAGTCGCACTTGTCCAGCTTGAGGTACAGGTGGTGCTCGCGTAGTTTCTCTAGGACCTGGGAGACGTGTTGGCGATGGTCGGCCAGGTTCCGGGAGAAGAATATCATCGATGTACACAATGACGAACTGGTGGAGGAACTCCCAGAACACCTCATTCATATAGTTCTGGAACACATAGGGAGAGCTGGACAGGCCTGTACGGCATAACCCGGTTCTCGTAGTGGCCAGATGGTGTCACAAAGGCAGTCTTCCACTCATCCCCCCTGCGGATACGAATGAGGTTATACGCTCTCTGCAGGTCCAGCTTGGAGAAGATGCGAGCTCCCTGTAGCTGTTCCAGAGCTGCTGGGACCAGAGGAAGGGGATAAGTGAACTTAACATTCTGGGAATTCAGATGATGGTAGTCTATGCACGGCCTCAAGCCTCCGTACTTCTTGGCCACGAAAAAGAAGCTTGAAGCGGCAGGGATGTGATGTCGATGACGGATAAATTGCTGTTTTAAGGCTTCTTTGACGTACTCCGCCATGGCCTTTTGCTCCGGGATGGACAATGGGTAAACTCTACCCTTGGGTAGAGTAGCCCCAAGTAGCAGGTCGATGGCACAGTCCCATGGCCGGTGAGGTGGAAGTTGTGTAGCCAATCACTTACTGAAGACATCCTGGAATGCCCGGTATTCTGGAGGAATTTCAACTTTCTGATCAGTTTCTGGACTTTCGATAGAGGTAGAGAGAAGAGGAACATACTTGGAATGGGAAGAGGTAGATTGGGACTTTGCAAGTGGTTTCTTGATCGGAGATAAGCAGGATTGGTAACAGTTTTCACCCCATTTCAGGATCTCCCCGGTGTTCCATTGTATCTGTGGTTGATGTTGCGTTAACCAGGGACGTCCCAGGATGATGTCAGCAGTGGATCCTTCCAGCACCATGAACGTGACCTCCTCAGAATGCAGGGAGCCGATACGGTTCGTCAGTGTGGGAGAGAAGTGTGTGATGCGACCACGGGCCCAGCGGCTTTCCTTGGACGGTTTGGATTCATAGATCTTGTTGACATCGTTTTCGGCGTACATTCAGTTTTTGAAGAACTTGGGTGCTGATGAAGTTTCCCGCTGATCCAGAGTCTAGGAGGGCTTGTGCTGAAACACAGTTTTGAGAGTTTAACAGTGAGAGTTTAACAGTTGGACATTAGTTCTTGTAAGAGGTGCAACACGGGCTGGAACTTGGATGGTACTCACCGCTGGGCGTGGTAGTCGGATGGGACACATGGCGATGACATGTCCTTCTTCCCCACAGTAGAGACATAGCCGTTGTTGAATTCTTCTCTGACACTCTGCTCGGGTGAGGCGGAAGGAATCTACCTGCATCTGTTCTGGTGCTGGAAGGGAGGCAGGCAGAGAACTGGCAGCGGGTGGAAGCACAGAACACGCTGAGAAGCGTTGAGCCACACGTATGGTTTTCTGAATAAGGTTTTCCAAACCCATTGTGTTATCGTACACGACCATTAACTGCTTAACTCGAGGAGTGAGTCCTTGGCGGAAAGCTGTAATAAGCGCCGTTTATTCCATCCACTGGTAGCCGCCAAAGTGCGGAAGCGGAAAGCATACATACTCACGGTTTCATCGCCTTGGTGTAGATTAAACAGTTGGTCAGCAGTGCTTTGTCCGAAAACCTTTCTGAAATGGCAGAAGAAATCATTAATTGGCTGTTACCGGAGCGTTAGATTCCCAGTGGGGTTGAGGCCATTGCAATGCTCATCCAGACAGCAGAGAGATGATAAACGCCACCCTGGCGCATTCTGTTGCGAAAAGATGAGACTGTGCTTCCAGATATAGCGAGCATTGAAGTAGAAACCCTCTGCAGTCCTCCGCTGTACCTGAGAATGTCGCTGGTCGGGCCATGGGACTGGCAAGATGTTGCAGCAGGTGCTGGTTGAAGGAGTGCATGATGAACAGCGTGCACAAGGTCGGAAGTGGCTGCAGGTGACGTGCTAGTGGATGGTGGTGAGAGGGAGGATCGTACCGGTCACCAAGGAGGTAAACGGATCCAGGGTACGATCCTCGTCTGTGTTCGTGGAGCTCTGCATACGGTCTGGTCTTCTTTCAGACATAGACGGGAACAAGAGGGTAAGTATACAACAGGTGGTTTATTTGGAATCAGAGGCACGAACACAGGAATCACAGATGAATGGTAGGCTGATATGAACACGTTGAGCAAAGTCACTTAGCTGAATGTTAACAGAGTTCTTTCTGATATGTTGCAGGTTCGACGAAGGAGTGGAGACACAGGAACATCGGAGGAGAGGTAAGGAGTCCAGATATGTGTGAACAAGACCAGACACTGAAGTGCAGGGAGTGAGAGTTCTTATAGTGATGCGGTGCAGGTGCAGCTGATCAGTATTCTGGTGATTGGGAACGAGTGGGCGGAGTGTGGAGATCCGGTGACGATGTGTTGTGATTGTTGGTGGTGGGAACTGACTCCGTGACATAATGTAAACAGAGCGGTGGCATATTCTATACTAACTTCACCCTCACACTCCGTCATGGCAATATCGCGAGACAGCATTTCACCTCAATGAGAAATCTATATCTAGAGAAATGTGTCCTTGGCTGACATTAATGCTAATCAAAATTAAATAAGTACCTTAAAGAGAGTAGAATTCTGAAGTTTTTGAAATACATTATACATGTAATATTATTGTGCTTATTGTTCAAGGATTTCCCACAAATATTCCTTCACTCTGCCTCTGAAACTAGGTCTGAAGTAGGACACAGGCTGTTTTCTTTGATGTTTTTCCTCTAAGCAAAATATCCACTTCAAATGCTACCAGAAACAGTTATAATGCATGTGCATCCATCAGAGTAGAACATTTCAAGCAGTATAAATCAGTCACATTTGATACAAACTACCAAAGAAATGCTAAAAGTTTTATGTGCTAAGATCAATTATAAAGACTCTCTGCTTTATCAGGACAGATGTATTCACTCCACATTATTTGTAAACAACTGCAGCGGAAGGGCTCAAATAAGTGGTATGTAGAACAGATCCCTAGACGCACACCAAGGACGCTACAAAGTAAAACTACGGGACAGTGTGGAACAGATGGGAGATTAAAAATATCTGCCCTCCTATACACACCATGTCAGCAAAAACCTGCCTTCAGGCACAGCGTTTGCATGAAGAACCAGAATAAGACCACCACAGTAATGATTTAGTCCAGAATGAGACCAGCACAGTAATGAGTCAGACCAGAATGAGACCAGCACAGTAATGAGTGAGACCAGAAGGAGACCAGCACAATAATGAGTCAGACCAGAATGAGACCAGTACAGTAATGAGTGAGACCAGAAGGAGACCAGCACAATAATGAGTCAGACCAGAATGAGACCACCACAGTAATGAGTGAGACCAGAATGAGACCAGCACAATAATGAGATCAGAATGAAACCATTACAGTAATGAGTGAGATCAGAATGAGACCATTACAGTAATGAGTGAAACCAGATTGAGACCACCACAGTAATGAGTCAGATCAGAATGAGACCACCACAGTAATGAGTGAGACCAGAATGAGACCACAGTAATGAGTCAGATCAGAATGAGACCACCACAATAATGAGTGAGACCAGAATGAGGCCAGCACAGTAATGAGTGAGACCAGAATGAGACCAGCACAGTAATGAGTGAGACCAGAAGGAGACCAGCACAGTAATGAGTCAGACCAGAATGAGACCAGCACAGTAATGAGTCAGACCAGAATGAGACCAGCACAGTAATGAGTGAGACCAGAATAAGGCCAGCACAAATACCAACACAATAATGAATCAGAGCAGAATGAGTCCAGCACAGTAATGAGTGAGACCAGAATGAGACCAGCATAGTAATGAGTCAGACTAGAATGAGACCAGCACAGAAATGAGTCAGACCAGAATGAGACCACCACAGTAATGAGTGAGACCAAAATGAGACCAGCACAGAAATGAGTCAGACCAGAATGAGACCAGCACAGTAATGAGTGAGACCAGAATGAGACCAGCGCAGTAATAAGTGAGACCAGAATGAGACCACCACAATAATGAGCGAGACCTGAATGAGACCAGCACAGAAATGAGTCAGACCAGAATGAGACCATCACAGTAATGAGTGAGACCAGAATGAGACCAGCACAGTAATGAGTCAGACCAGAATGAGACCAGCACAGTAATGAGTGAGACCAGAATGAGACCAGCACAGTAATAAGTGAGACCAGAATGAGACCACCACAATAATGAGTGAGACCTGAATGAGACCAGCACAGAAATGAGTCAGACCAGAATGAGACCATCACAGTAATGAGTGAGACCAGAATGAGACCAGCACAGTAATGAGTCAGACCAGAATAAGACCAGCACAGTAATGAGTGAGACCAGAATGAGGCCAGCACAAATACCAACACAATAATGAGTCAGAGCAGAATGAGACCAGCACAGTAATGAGTGAGACCAGAATGAGACAGCATAGTAATGAGTCAGACCAGAATGAGACCAGCATAGTAATGAGTCAGACCAGAATGAGACCAGAACAGAAATGAGTCAGAACAGAATGAGACCACCACAGTATTGAGTGAGACCAGAATGAGACCAGCACAGAAATGAGTCAGACCAGAATGAGACCACCACAGTAATGAGTGAGACCAAAATGAGACCAGCACAGAAATGAGTCAGACCAGAATGAGACCAGCACAGTACTGAGTGAGACCAGAATGAGACCAGCGCAGTAATAAGTGAGACCAGAATGAGACCACCACAGTAATGAGTGAGACCTGAAAGAGACCAGCACAGTAATAAGTGAGACCAGAATGAGACCACCACAATAATGAGTGAGACCTGAATGAGACCAGCACAGAAATGAGTGAGACCAGAATGAGACCAGCACAGTAATGAGTGAGATCAGAATGAGACCAGCACAGTAATGAGTGAGACTAGAATGAGACCAGCACAGTAATGAGTCAGACCAGAATGAGACCACCACAGTAATGAGTCCAGAATGAGACCAGCACAGTAATGAGTGAGATCAGAATGACACCATCACAGTAATGAGTGAGACACAAATGAGATCAGCAGTGATGAGTGAGACAAGAATGAGACCAGAACAGAAATGAGTGAGACCAGAATTGGACCGGCACAGAAATGAGTGAGACCAGAATGAGACCAGCACAGTAATGAGTCAGACCAGAATGAGACCAGCACAGTAATGAGTGAGACCAGAATGAGACCAGCACAGTAATGAGTGAGACCAAAATGAGACCAGCACAATAATGAGTGAGACCAGAAGGAGACCAGCACAGAAATGAGTGAGTGAGTGAATAAGTGTCAGAGGATGGAAATAGGTAATTTTAGAAGAAAATCTATGTGCAGTACATTGAAAACTGTGATTTCCAAGCCTGGAAATCATGGAAGAGTCATATAAATTGATTAAATCCTAAAAAGTCAACATTTTTTAATTGACTAGAAATTGTTCTTTTGAGAGTAATCTCCATATAATCATTTTATAATTCATTAACAGCAGTCACAAATATCTGGAAAAGCAATGGAAAATCTTAAAGCATCACAAATTGCCCTCTTTAACACATTTTAGAATATCTGTAGAATATCTGAGTGCATTTGCATATAATGTGTTTTAATGTCACATTTCAGTGTTTTAATGTTCAATCTAATAAATATACAGCCTGAAACATTGTATGCTGTATTTATAAAGTACAGCATTTTTCATTTTTAACCATAAATTAACAGTGATTTAACCATATTTACCATTTAATTAAAAGTGTATGTTCATTTTCAGTATTTGCATATTCATTAACTAAAACTCTGGGACAATACAATGACATAAGTTATTCATAATTTTCCTGCTCTCATTATTGAGCTAATTAATAAACAATCCACTTTGCACTGAATTTTTCAATGAGTCACAGCTCATCTTCATCAAAACACGAAACACAACAGTGCCTTCTCGTTTGCTCACAATACTCGCATGGAAATCTGCCAAAAAATATAAAGCGCTACACCTGTACAACCTGTCTGGCAAAGCTAACAGATGGGAAGCACTTATGGCCTAGACGGGAACACTTCCTGTGCCACTGGGGGAACACAATGCACACACAGTGCACAATCAGACCTGTACTACTAGATCCACGGCTGTGTACGAGCACATAAATGCATTGAAACCCGCTCTTCCATCCACAGAATACAGAATCTGCTGGCAGCTGATGCCTACAGTCAGTTCAGGCTGGTATGGAGGCTTGAACACAGTATTGTTTGCTCAATATAGTACAGATCTCTGGGGGGAGTATCAGAACGCCAGAGTTCTTAACATTCCCTCAAAAATGCACGGCAAAAATGGGTCATGCTCGGAACCGTTTCCTATTTCTGTGATTTCAGCCATTGTGTATGGAAGCTGTGCATCATGCTGATGTGTTTGATCGCTCCCTTGACCTGGATAATCATTATATGAGGGATATTTCACTTCTATATTTTATATTTGATCATTTAATAAACTGAATAAATAAAGTAGGGCAGGGCATTGGGCTATATTAGAGTCTCTTTTCTAACTTCTCTATTAAGATTGCAGAAATGTATGAAAATACTGATGCACTGAAATAGAAATTCTGACTTATTTGTCAAATAATGTAAAAAGAGCTTTAAAATCAGAGAGATTTATTAGAATGCCATCTGACTATATTCGGAGGCATTTACGCTTGACGGGAAATTAATTTTGTAGCAGAGAGGCTCTAAGCCCTGATGAAATATTTGAATTTTACCCTGAAGTTACATTTATTTTTCATCAACATATATATTTTATCTCAAACCTGTTTTCTCTTATTGCTATTTTCCAAAGAAAACAAACTGACAGTTATATATGAAAAATATAGGCCATGTCCCTGTGCACAGTCCTTTCTGAAGAGAGAAAAATAATGAATCTGGCATCTTGACAGTGTTTCTGTTCATTTGATGAAATGTTTTATTCTGAAGTGTGTACAGTGGATTTCAGTTAGTCTCCTTCCATGCTGATGTATTTAATAGCCAGTGAGCATGTAGTGGATTAGCAGTGGAAATGAGACACATTGCAAGTGCCACAGGGGTATTTATTAGATACTCACCATGGTACTTGGTCATGGCCCCAAAATTGTCTAGACAAGTAATAATCATTGACAATAAAATAAAATAATAAAACATACAAATTTCAAAAAGATATATTGTACTGAAAGAATGATATACTAGAGTTGGATTGTAAAATCATCAGCAGGCAGAATTGATCTTTGTCTGCTGTTTCAGGTTTATCTGCATGTGCTGCTCTTCTTCTTTCACTGACTCCTCATTGGTCTGGAGAATGTGCTTCACAAGGTATTTAGCAGCTTCATCCACGTTGATATTCTCCTAAAGCAAACACAGCAGACACAAAACACAAAACTCTGTTAAATCGAATTTTAAAGCTGGACAAGTATGACATTCATGTACATTTTGGATCACATTTTATATATTTCTTATAAAACTATAAAAATATATTGATACAAAACATAGTTACATTTTTTTTCTCACCAATACTGCATTTATTTGATCAAAAATAAAGTAAAAAACAGTAATATTGTGAAATATTATTACAATTTAACTGTTTTTTTTATTTCTTATACAATGTCATTTATTCCTGTGATGTCAAAGCTGAATTTTCAGCATTATTACTCCAGTCTTCAGTGTCACATGATCCTTCAGATATCATTCTGATTTGATGCTCAAGAAACATTCCTCCTTATTATTATCAATGTAAAAAAATAAAAAAACTGTTTTTGATGCTTAAAGCTACAATATGTAAATTTTTCGCTGCTAGAGGTCGCCTATTCAAAACAAAGGTGTAGTTTGATGACTCAAGCAGAAATCATGTTCATGGATGAGATTATTAACGTTACTGTAGTATGAAGCAGAGCAGGGCGAGTGATGTTGGAGCTGAACGAGGTTGCTGGAGAGATTGCTAATGAGAGATGAACGCGACACACGCCTCGCGAGCAGTGGAGCTTTTATTATGCTGCAGTCGCCGGCACTGCTTCTTCCGGTAAAGCGTATAAGGTAACACAGTGCTGTTTATCACATTAGATACATTTGCGTTTAAAATAATGTTATAATGTTACTCTGAGCGTTCGCTAGGCGGCTGCTGTGAGACACTTGTTGCACACTGCAGTAAGCTAGATCGATTTTAGAATATCATATTAATAAATGCGGGGTGGCTTGTGTTGATAAGTGGCATGCAATTAACTTTAAAACATTGTATGATGGAGAAAATGCTGTATTAGCTACTTGACAAAATAGTGTTTTTCTCTGAGGCATGGTAAAAGCATGGTACTCTCGGAAAATCAAGAAAACTAGATTTAAACAATAAGACTAAACGTGCTGAGCTATATAACAATAATTCGTTTTCTTTCTATAAATGTAACCAAACAGTTGTTCCCTTGTCTAATAAAACATGTAATATATTAAAGCGTCTTTAGTGTTTCCATGGTTTCTACAAAATAAAACCGGAAACCGAGGGTAACGTAGATATGACACCACTGACTCCTGTACACGTCCCGTATCCTTGGTTAAAATCACGATTTTCTCATGATTTACAAATAGTTGGAAACATTTGGGATATTGTAAGTAGTCAACTGAACAAAATATATAACACTGGCCTAGTGGTTTTTGGATATTTTACTGCAAAAATCTTACATATTGTACCTTTAAGGATTAGTTCACCTAAAAATAAAAAATAATGTCATTTATTACTCACCCTCATGTCGTTCCACACCCTTAAGACCTTTGTTCATCTTCGGAACACAAATTAAGATATTAAAAAAAAAGACTTTTTAACAATATCTATTTCAAAACACTGCTTCATGAAGCTTTGGAGCTTTACGAATAGAATCAGTGATTCGGATCGCGTATCAAACCGCCAAACTGCTGAAATCATGTGACTTTGGCGCTCCGAATCACTGATTCGATTTGTAAAGCTCCGAAGCTTCATGAAGCTGAAGTGTTTTGAAATAGATATTGTTAAAAAAATCTTTATTTTGTTTTTTTGGCACACAAAACATTTTCTTGTCGCTTTATAATATTAAAGTTGAACTACTGAACTCACATGAACTGATTTAAATATTTTTTTAGTACCTTTATGGATCTTGAGAGAGGAAATACCATTGCTGTGAATGCAGGCCTCACTGAGCCATCGGATTTCATCAAAATATCATATATATAAAAAAAAAAATATCAATATTAATTTGTGTTCCAAAGATGAACGAAGGTCTTACGGGTGTAGAACGACATGAGGGTGACTAATTAATTACATTATTTTCATTTTTGGGTGAACTAACCCTTTAATATTTTTGTGGAAATCCATGATACATTTTGTGTAATACCATTCAAAAATTTGGAGTAATATATAACAATAAATAATTAAATAAAAAAATAAAAAAAGAGTACTTTGATTATTTATAGGGTAATTTAGGATACTTTATTATTTTATAAAAGTTTAAAAATGAAAATATATATCAAATTAAGTTTGACAAATAAAATAAAATAAAACATTGTTACATTGTAACTATGTAAACTATGTATAATAATGTAAATTATGTAGTCTGGGTGAGGAGACCCTGGTTGGGTGAAGGTTGAAAAACCCAGCTTCTTATCCCAAATGTTGTCTAAATATGAAAACTAGTATGATAAAAAATCCAGTCACCTTCGCTGATGTCTGAAACCATCCAATAAAACCCTTCTCCTGGCAGATTTTCTCCAGAAGAGAGGCATTCCTCTGGCACACTTTAGTCTCATCACATTTATTGGCCAGTAGAACAGCAGGAATTGGACGGCCATTTTTCTGCAGTACTTGGCAATCAAGTTCATGTTTCCAGTTCAGAGCTCCGTCCAATGTTGACCCGTTTGTCATGTCATACACAACAAATGCGCCACTGGATCCCTTGAAGTACACACGGTTCAGTCCCCTCACATGCTCTTGACCTAATGAACAACAGCAAAAAACAAATGATTTAAAAAAAGAAAAAAAAAAAAGAAAATATGGTCCAAATTCTCTTCTTGGAAAACAGAAACTAATCAGCTTACATGCATTTCGGATTTCATGACATGTATTTCTTGCTTGGTGCTTTATATTCAATAAATATGAATATGAAAATGAAACTGTCCAATGAAATGGTTAAGAATTACTCTTCATTAGAAACAATGGCACTAAAAACATTTTTTTTGTCAAAGTTTCATTTCTGTCCTATTCTGCTTCTAATAACATTTTTTCTCATGATGCACATCAACACTATTAATTTCATGTGTAACACTTTACAATAAGGTTCATTAGTTAACATGAATTAAAAATTATCAACACTTCTACAGCATTTATTAATCTTAGTTAATGTTTATTTCAACATTTACTCATACATTATTAAAATCAAAAGTTCTATTTGTTAACTATGCACTGTGAACTAACATGAACAAACAACAAACATATTTATTTTTTAATAGCTAATAATATTAACAAAGATTAATCAATATAGCTATTGTTATTTCATGTTAGTTAGTTAATACATTATCTAATGTTAACAAATGAGACCTTATTCTGTTTTATGCATTGATGATCTATTATGACAAATCAAATGTAGACAAATGAAACTTAATTCTATTAAACTAATTTCACGTTTAAAATACGACTTACCTGCTATATCCCAAAGCTGTAATCTCACCCGCGTGTGACTGTTCCAATCGATCACCTTCATAGAAAAATCCACACCTATAGTCGTTTTCAACTCCTCGTAGAATTGATTTCTCACATATCGTTTAACAAAGCTGGTTTTCCCAACTTTATAGTCTCCAATCACTAAAATTTTAAATAAATGTTCAGTGAATCCTAATTCTGAGTCTCCTGACATTTTCCTTGTTATAACATATCTCATCTGCAACAAATGACCTAGTTCAGATTTATTCTGCCGTTGAAATCCCTGTTTCGTTTTCCAACTACCTACCACAGACAGTTTCCAGCATCAAAATGATAAAACAAAGAATTTACATAAAACAAAGAAGTTACATATAAGGTATAAAAGGACATTTTGAGTATTTCAAATGCAAAAAGCGCGCATAAAGTGACAGTGAGACAGACGAGTGTTGTAGACAGTTCTTTAACATTGTCATATGAAAGCAATAACTAGTCACATTTTGGGAAATTATTAACTAAACATCTACTTCAGCAACAACCCTGAGAGCTTATTTACAATATGTACAATATTTATCATAAACCCAATAAAACATGCTCAATAAAATGATAAGCTAAGCAATTTCTGACAAATGTAGCAGAACTATATTAATCTGTAGAAACATGTAGTTTATCTACATCTAGGCTATATACGGTAGCAATGATTCTTTTCAAAAATATAATAGAACAAATGTTCTCTTAAAGCTAAAGTATACTTTCAAGACTATATGCTATCTGACAAGCTCAGAAACAAACACATATTGCACTGCGACAGAAAAAAATAAAACTTACAGCACAATCATTTTAGATAATTTCTAAAAAAGTTACAGTACATTTCTCTACAATTGCTTAAAAAGTTAAAATTCTATAATAATTTAGTAAACATCATATCATACAAGACTTAAATGGTCATAACAACTAGAGGATAGGTATGCCGCACACATATGAGGACTCGTGATACATTCTGGTGAAACTGCCGTCGGTGGCCCTGTTGAGCAAGGGGTTCTAGAATCTTCATTTACACACTGACTGTATAAAGCATATAAGTGTTCGGAACTGATATGAAAACATTCAACCAACAGTTACTAAATACAGGCATTGAAACTCAACAATCAATAATGTCTATTGAAAAGGTCTATGTAATAACACAAACTCTGACTTTAAGTTATGACCATTTAAATCCAAAGCTATACAATTACTTCATTACTTCATTACAAAAAAATCACATGAATGGAAGAAAATGAATATATACACTTTCTATTGTACTTCAAACACAACTATACAAAAATTACATCAAAAATAACACAGCATGGAAAAATACAGTTAGTATTGACATTGGCACTTAAACATTATCCATTTAAAGCTACATTGTAGGCATTGGTTATCTACACTTAGTTTACAGCATACATACGCTGCATGATATGATGCTTTAACTAGACCTATAACTGTTTGATGATCATGTTTATTTAATATATTCTCAGTTTTAAAATGTAGTTTATAAAAGTCATGTAGACTGATTGTATAAAACACATTAAACACATTAAATGGTCACTCATAGGAGTTGCTGCACATTCTTTGAAATTCTAAATCTTCAGGTTCTGCTACAATGGTTATTTCCTTTTAGTCCTTTAGATGATTTGATCTATAATTAAAAGCATAATCAGCGCAGAATATACAGCATTACAATGACTGGTGTTGGTTTCATGTCAACTACTGCTGCCATACTAAAGCAAGTGATAGTGACAGAAATCAAAGGGCTCCTGCATGTTTGGGTTTCTGCTTTTACTCAATCCAGCATTGACATTAAGGTCCAAAATTAACTTTTTTTTTTTTTTTTTTGCCACATTTGTCAATTGTGGGTGAATTGAGAAAATGTACCTGCTATTAAACAGTATTTTACTATTTTTTTCCTTTCATTTCTGGGTATTATTGTTAACTAAATCTAAAACCATAAAAAACTTTTTCCATTACTTGAAATAAAATAAACATTAACTGAAATAAAATATAAAAAATGTAAAGTTTATTTCAGCTAGTTGCCAATGCAACATTTCTCATTTTCATTTAGTTCAACCTGAAGTACTA
Organism: Ctenopharyngodon idella; assembly: GCF_019924925.1. Classification (NCBI taxonomy): domain Eukaryota; kingdom Metazoa; phylum Chordata; class Actinopteri; order Cypriniformes; family Xenocyprididae; genus Ctenopharyngodon; species Ctenopharyngodon idella. Next base: position 2,067,055 of record NC_067236.1, read on the forward strand.
AATAACTCAAACAGAAATGAAAAGCGATAAAAACTAGGGTTACACTTTATTTTACAGTGCCGTAGTTACATTGTAATTACTCAAATAAGTACTGAGTACTATTAATTAACTACATGTACTTACTATTTGGTTGTCTGACGTCACGCGGCAGCGCTTCCGGGTTCAAACGCTCTATCTCATACCACAAGAAAACAACAAACGGTGCAAATATACACACACAATGTGGTGTAATACTTCCAAAAAATTATAATCATTACCTTTATCTCCATACCAAAATCCCAGATGGCCAGACAGTGATTCATCTTTTATAAATCGTTAAAATATTAATGTCTGTGACGCTGTGAGCATGGAGACTGTTGTATAGACTGTAAGTATTTTAAATGTTTAACTTTTTAAAATGTTAAATGTTTATTATGAATAAATAGCGCCCATAAACGGCCGTAGAGATGGCATTCTCAAGTGAAACGAGTCGAGGCTTGGACCCGGAAACGGCGTTCCTTATGTCACGACTTAACAAGCGGATAGAGTTACAGTTAGGGTTAGGGTTTGGTTTAGGGTTAGTTACTTGTAATTATGCATAATTTACTGTTATTACTATAGTAAGTATATGTAGTAACGTGTAACTACGACACTGTAAAAAAAGTGTTACCAAAACTATATAGAGATAAAAAAAATTACTAAATTATTTATATATATATATATATATATATATATAAGAAATTACTAAAACTTTAACTAAAATTAAAACTGAAAATAAAAACTTGCTCAAAATATTAATAAAACTATAATAGTGTACCAATGATACTAAAAAAAATAAACACTGGCTCATTGAAAATAAATATATTGTACACAAGCTTCTCCATGTCTATGTGAAACTTTAAAAGACATACTAGCAAATTGAACTTGCATTTGGCACTTGTTAATTTTGGACCCTGCTCAACATACATCCACTTCCATACAGTCTCTTTAAATGCTCTGCTATCAAACAAATATAATATTAAAGCTCTCCAGTGCAGGCGACTTAAGTCACATCATTGTACAAACTAGTAGCTATTATTTCACAAAACTAGCTGACATGATCTTCTAAAATAAATGTGTTTCAAAGGGTCGAGGAGCTTTGCTTATAGTCTCTGAGAATGACGGACGCGTACGTCAAACTCGGCGGCGTGCATAAGATGGACTCGGACACCGGGGAGTTGGCAATGGGGCTGCCCGAGCCGAGAGAATCACGAAACGGAGAAGGTGGCATCAGAGCCAGAGAGTCCTCCATTGCCATTTTGATCTGCACCAACTCCTCCTCGTCATGGATCTGTGCATTGTCATACATGTAGCCATGGAGAAGTCCAAACTGCTCATTTTCAACGTCCTCCAAAGGGGAGACGGGCTCATCTGGGTAAGCAGCCAGTTGCATGGGCAAAATCGGATGTGGATGCAATATTTGGGGTTGAAGTGGCAGCATCACCCTGTCGCCTGGCTCAGGCAGGCTTATGATCTCATCCAGATCGGGCATGTTTGAACTGAACTTGACCACCTCTTGCTGAAGGTGGTCTGCGATAACTTGTTGGGGAAGAACACTGTTTTTTTGTGGCACGTGTTGCTCAGGGGTGTAAAAGGTATGATCGGTGCCCACCTCCTTCATAGGCTTGCTGACAGGCGACTGCCTGAGAGCCATCAGAGGAGGGCTGCCCGAAGGATTGTATCTGATCGGGTCGCCCTCATCCTCCTCAGCAACATTGTACAGAGTCTTGGTGCTTAAATCGGAAAACTCCATGCCTGGGTTATTGTAGGTATTAGTTAGGGGTTTGATGACAGCCGTCTGATTGGATCCGGCTTCCTGCCTCTTCACATGTACAGACAGTCTGTGCCACATGTGTTCCCCTTTCGGAGGATGTCTTGAACCTGGTTCAGACCATGACACAGACTTTCCATTAGAACTATGAACAAAATAAAGACGACTGTTATTTCACAGGAACCGAGAAAGGTGAACACAAGAACAACATTTCTCGTTCGTGTAAAAAAATTGTTTGAACAAGCAAAAAATATGCTGAATATTATTATTATTCAGACATCTAGTGTAGCCTTAAAACATTTATGTTTACAGGTCAATAGAGGTGGGAGGTAATCTTATATGACCAAAATATTTCACAGACTGAACAATTATATATCACGTAACGGTATACAGTGGGGTCCAAAAGTCTAAAGCCAACTTAAAATGTGGTATTTTTTCCACATAAACCTGTATCATGTGACTCTGTACAGACAGATGTTTTTCCAATGAATGCTCATTGAAACATGAAGAATATGATCATCAGGTTTCGTTCACATTAGCTCCAGTCCCATTGTCATAAAGTAAAAGTAAAACTAAATACTAAGATTTTGAAATTTTTTGTAAAATTCAATTAAACTTTTTACTCAAAAAAATATGTTAAATATATATATATACATATATATATACACACATATATATATATTACAGCTGTCAAGCGATTAAAATTTTTAATCCAATTACATAATTACCAATTAATTAATATAATTAACCACACATCAAATTTAGCTGAAAAATTACCCCCAAAAGATCATTTAAAGTCATTAATTGTGTTAAAGGACAAAAGCATCAAATAGACATTACAAAAAGTAGCTTTAGAAAGAAATATTTTATTTGATTCAACATAGAATTTATTACACATAAATGTTTAGGTTACAACGGTCATAATTTTTTTCAGAAGCTGCATCTGAATTGGTATTTAGATATTTACATTGGTATTTTAGATTCACAGACCAAAAGTTTGGTTACCAACATTCTTCAAAATATCTTCTTTTATGTTCCGTAAAAAGAAAAGTCATAAAGGTTTGAAACGACACAAGTAGTTTGGGGGTAAACTATCCCCAAAACATGAAATTATAATGAAATGAAAAACAAACAAACAAACAAACAAACAAAAAAAACCTAAAACTAAAAACTAAATAAAAAACTAAAACTTCCAATAAGGTGGTGGTAAATGTCTAAATGAGTTATTGAGTCATTTATTCATTTGATTCGTTCAAACGGCTGATTCATTCAGGAATTAAGAAAATGGCTCTCTTTATAAATGGGCCATTGAATCATTGATTCATCCAAATGTTTCCTCAAAACTTTGAGTTATGTATGTAACTACTGTTCCCAGAAGGAGGGAAACGAGGTACAACACATGACTATGGGATATTGCGCTCTTGCGCGATTTGCTGAAGACACCTTTATTCACCTCTGAAAGGCCAATCTCACATGACAACGTGGGCGGGGTTACCTGCTCACAGCATATAAATGCAGTCGCATGCATCATTCCCTTTGTTCTTCAGGCTCTTTTGTACCTCGTTTCCCTCCTTCTAGGAACAGTAGTTATATACATAATTTAACGTTTCCATTCAGTCAGTTCACTCGGTACAACACATGACTATGGGACATATATTTACACCCCACAAAGTCCGCTGAACTAAACATAAAGGGACCAGTACCACCACATATCCCCATGTTTTCAGTGGAGCGACAGCCCCTGGCTTAAAGGTCCTGCGGTAAGCACGGACTGAGTCACCGAGTGACATCTATTTGGTAAAAAGTTGATGTCCAACGTGTCACTGCACAAATGTCCTCTACAGACACTCCTCTAAACAATGCCCATGACGTCGCCATGCCTCTTGTGGAATGCGCACGCACCCCTGCTGGCAGAGCCAACCCTTTACTCTTGTATGCAATAGAAATCCCCTCCATGATCCAATGTGAAAGACGATGTTTAGATAGCGGTTTCCCATGAACAGGGTTGGCAAAACATACTAAAAGTTGGTCAGAAGAACGCACAGCCTGCGTCAGCTCAATGTTCCTGCATTAAATTTGCACAGGGCACAACGCATTGAGACCACACTATACGCCCCTGACATGACTTTAGGTATGTACGTTGTTGGAGGCAACACCACTCTGTACCCATCCAACGCAAACTGGATGCATGAGGGATGCACTCACAGCGCACAAAGATCACCAATGCATTTCGCTGACCCCAGTACCAGCAGCAGGGCTTTTTATAAGACAGCATCCTTAGATCCAAGGATTCCAAAGGCTCAAATGGAGGTTCACACATAGCCTCGAGAACTACAGTGAGGTCCCCTGATGGCACCATTGATTTTGGAACAGGCCTTAGATGCCATGCCCCTTTAAGGAACCGAACGGCAAGCGGGTGCATACTTGCACCATTAATGCCCTAATGACAGGCCGAAATGGCCGCCAAGTAAACTTTCACCGTGGAATGTAAGTGACCTTCCTCCAATAATTCCTGCAGAAAACTCATAATACCCGCAATCAGCCATTGATATGGCGATAAGGATCTTTGCCCACACCAATCTTTAGATACGCCCCACTTCAATGTATAAAGCCCCCTTGTCGATGGCACCCTAGCGCTCTGTATCATGGCCATGACATTGATTGGGTAGGCCCATAGAGACCACATTTCCAGCCGAGGGTATAGAATCTGCCCCCTACCTGGGACAGCAGGTTCCTGCATACACTTAACCCTGCCCAGGGGGATTCCCTCTGTCAACAGAGCCGAAGTCCTCCAGGGGATCAGAGCGCGAATGCACAATGTCATTATTGTCATTTGTCTGTTTAAGTGCCACGTGGCATTCAGACCAGAACTCAGTGCCCATCTCTGGAACACATGCATAAGGAGGAGTCCCAGCTGAACAACCGCTTGAGGCCATGAACCCCAGAAGTTTCAACACGGTACAAAAACGTACTCGCCTGCCCAGTTGAAAAAGGCTCAGGCAGCTGCGAAAATCCTCGGCCCTCAGTACTGACAGCATAGCTGTGTTCTCTAAACCAAGATACAAAATCCATTGACTCAGAACTAGGGAGCTCTTCTTGAGATTTATTTAGAATCCCAGAGCTCGTAAATGGGAGATAAATGCTTGTGTTTGCTACACTGCTTGTTCCCTGCTCCAGCCAGGAGCAGGTCATCCAAATAGACAAACACTCTCATGCCCCGATGACGAATGCGTGAGCCATTTCGTGAATACGTGTGCCGCTAGGGACAGCCTGAACAGCAGGACCTGAAATTTGTATGCAGTCCCTTTGAAGGAGTACCCCAGGAATTTTCTGTGCCCTGAGTGGATTGGTGATATGCAAAATATGCAAATCCACTGATGTATACCATTCCCGGGGATGCAGAGAGAATAGCAGATGACGTACTGTAAGCATTTTGAACTTGTAATGTCTGAGGTGCTTGTTCATCTGGCGTAAATTGGGAGAAGGAAGTAACGACTATTTCCTCCATCTTCCATTGTGGAACCACCTGAATTGCTCCTTTCCTGAGGAGAACACAAATTTCTTCCCTCAACACTGGGGAAGCCTCTTCCGACACTGAAGTCGTGATTACTTTGCCGAAACAAGTTGGGCATGAAAGGAACTGCAGCTGATAGCCCCAATGAACTGTGCAAAGAACCCACAGTGTTAGTGTGCATGCGCACCACTGCTCAAGACAGACAGCGAGGATCCCCGGCATTACCTGGGGAACAAATTTTTTTGTGAACATTGCTGGATATTGCATATCACTGCATTTTCCTTCTCTCTTGCCACATGGCCCAATTATGAAGTTAATGGTTTCAGTGCATTTTGATTGTTTTGACAAATCAGCACATGAGGCATTGTATGCTAAATGCAAAGTTTTTTTATTGATAACGAACTTAAAGGTGAACCCGCTCTCTTGCAGTGTCCTTTTTGCACTGAGAGAAGAAAGCCTCTGGGCCGACGCTCTTCCCCCATCTGCGAGCTAGGGAGCTGACTGCCCCTTCTTTGCCGTAGAGAAATGTCTCCCTTTCTCTGGGGGTAGACCCTTCTTTCCCACCCCCACCTGTGCGCGCCCATCCGTGTTGCATGCAGTATGTAGTCGGCTGTGGATCGTACTTCCCCAATGAGCTTGTCACATGGCCTCCCCCTTGACTCGGCCTCGTTTCACCCTAGCAAATAGCCTGGTAAGTCTGCAGTAAGGACATAGTTCTTAAATCTCTAACTGTGCTGGCCTGATCACTATAAATCCTGCTGAGCTGTTCTCCTACTCCTTTGAATTTGGTGAACTTATTCATCCCTGGCACTGGAGGAGGGGGAGACATGGGTTTCGGTCACAAAGTCGTAAGCTCCGACACACAATCTGGGTAAAGGAATGGAATGCTGTAGGAATGCTCTTTCCACTGTTTGCGTGGAAGACAAATAGAAACCGGCCAAAGCGCAAACTTTTCTGAATCGGAGGAGGGGCAGGCCGCTCCACCGACAGCTTTCCTGCCGCTCTCTGATACAGCTCAATTAAAAGGATCCTCAATCACATCCTTTCCACCCACCACCTCTGAGGGCAAGGGGGAAGCTGTGATTTGCCCCGCTTGAAAAAAGTCATCAGAGAATTCCTTGCCTGCATCAAGTGAGACAGAGTCATTCTCACAACACTCAAAATCCTGATTAAACTCAGGAACAGTCAGAGGAACATTGTCGAAATCACCCACAACCTCCTCTGCTTCCACACGATCGCCCCAACTCCCAGAAGCCTCCCCGAAAACAACTACAGCAGCATCCGGATCAGTCCCCGAGGACAGAAGCACACTGTGCCTGGCCACTGCCTCACCGAGCACACGCTCAACAAACACTATATGCTGCTCGAATGTCGAACAACAGAGCTGCCAGCAGTGCATACATACCCTGGTTTGGAGAGAGACAGCTTGGCGTGGACAATACCCAAACACAACGGGCAGTGCCTGTGAGTATCTTTTTCAGATAGTAAATAACCAAGTCATAGGACAGGGGCAAGAACCCTTGCTGTGTTTGGACATTCTGTGTAAGAAAAGCTTATTAGTCCTATGTTAACGAAGTTAAACTTGTGCTAAAAAGTTTCTCTTTTCTGCCTTAGTTTCGACAAGAATCACCACCATAGGCTTTCCTTCTTATGAAAATATGGCGTGATGGTGTTCTAGCAGCATGGTGATAAGCTTAAGAAGAAAAAAAAGGAATGATGCATGCAACTGCATTTACATGTTATGCATGTCATTTTATTCACGTTATTTTTACATAACTAATCAATTAAATTAACGCGTTAAAAGTCACAGTCCTAATATATATATATATATATTCTATGCACATATTATTAGTTAATTTTAATATATTATGTAAATAGAAAATATTACGTTAAAAATAGATAAATAGCAGCATTTCTACTAGTGCTCTCAGACTTTTGGTCCCCACTTTATACCACAAAACTCATAACAAATAAAAGGAAGTTCAGCTTATTTGATTATTTTCACATTTTACTTGGAACTTGACTCAAAACAAAAGACCAGATTATTCATAATAAATTAATTATTCTGGCATCAGTGCACAAACAGCTTCGCAAATTTAAATTGAAAAAAGACTAAAAACAGTAAAACTAATAATATAAAACAATTAGTTATTAACAAATAGCAACAGCAGACAGCAGATTTACATAATATGATCTACATTAAATGCAACAATTTGCAACCATAAACAACTAGGTGCAAAGGTCATCCACATCTTGACTTGTTTGGGACATGTCCTGCTCTGTATTTTTTCATTACTCATGGTTTTTTTTTTTTCATCTTTTTTTCACTACTTTCATGTGTAGATACCATGAATATATCTACTGTGGAATAAAAATTATAGCAAAATCTCTTCTGGCTGAAACACTTCCATTATCTGATATACACCATCAAACCACCAACAACTCAATAGTTGGTTGTAGAAGAATAATAAATCTTGCACTCTTGCACTGCATTTTAAAGCTACAGTCACACAGTCTCTCTCAGTCCTGCTGCTTAGACGCCCCTGGGTGCGCAGGTTTTAATTGTAGTTGACCTCCAAATCACAAGAAGTCTGAGAGAGCCGTTAATTGAGGAAGCTCCTGGAAATGGGATGATCCTGAGGTCAGGAGAGAAGCCGGAATTACAGGACTGGACCCATGGGCTCTAACGCAACAGGACTTAAAAAGACTGCGCTAATGTCGCTGAGCTACTTACTTGGCATTTCCAGAAGTGTTCTTCTTACGTTTGAACATGTTTAGCAGGCTGTTGCTCCTGCAAGCAATTTTTCCATCGCCTACGTGCATACGCACCACATCGGAGGTGGTGAACGCGCTGCGTACGTTCCTCTCGGGCTTAGCGATGATTATGTATATTTTTGGCGTGAACATGCAGCCGAGAGCCACCGTCACACTGAGACTCACGGAGAAGGATGTGGTGATGATCTTGTAGTTGGAGCCGAAGTAAATTGGCACAAAGGCCAACCAGATAATACAGGTAGTGTACATAGTGAAGGCAATGTACTTCGCCTCGTTGAAGTTGGCAGGGACATTGCGAGTTTTAAACGCATAATAGGTGCAGCTGAGAATGAGCAGGCCATTGTAGCCCAGTGGTGCCACCATGCCCAAATTACTGGTGTTGCATATTAGAAACACTTCTCGAATACTGGGGTAGGACTTGATCGGCTCTGGAGGCTCCAAGATAATCAACGTGACCTCCAAAGTCAGTTGCACACTGATGAGGATGAACGCGATCACCACTTGCGCCCAGGCACTCATGAAGCGCGGTTTGCGCGTGCATATCTTCTTCTTGCTGCCGGCCAGAATGCGAGCAATGCGGTTGGTCTTGGTCACGAGAGCCGAGTAGCACATGGAGGCAGAGAGGCCAACGAGGAGGCGCTGCAGGTAACATGAGGCTAGGGTGGGACGGGCGATGAGAGTGAAAGGGCAAATGTAACCCAGGAAGATGCCAGCCAGGATGATGTAGCAAAGTTCACGGCTGGAGGACTTGACGACTGGTGTGTCTCGGTACAGTATGAAGATGAAGGTGACAAAACTGGTCACTAGGATGCCCAGACATGAAAAGACAACAGCCGCAATGGATTCAGGATGACTCCACTCCAGGTAGCGAAGGGGAAGTGGCTCACAGACTAAAGAGACAAGACAAAATGATTATATCAATGTGAGACAATGAACACAATGCATGAAATTATGATTAATAACATTTGCTAAGGCAAGAATCACTATTATTATTGCTGTACTGTTGTAGTACTCAAGACCACTTTTTGAAGGTCTCGGTCTTGTCTAGGTATAGACTGCATTTGTACTCGGTCTTGTCTCGGTCACAGACTAAGAAGACTAGGGATAAGACCACAACTGCAGGAATATCACTAAATTGCCTGTGCATTATCTGATTTATTTGTTAACATGCTCTATATAGTGTCTTATTATTCTAACTGTATTTATTGATTAAATATAAGACATTTCTCAGGCAGTAAATGTGTATCTTTCAGGTGAATTTGAGGAGTGCTGGTCTGGTCTTGTCTTGGTCTTGGTCTTGGTCTCAACACACTCTGGTCTTGGTCTTGACTTTAGGTGGTCTTGACTACAACACTATACTGTGTTATTAGCAGTGTGCAATTATTTTTTAAGCATCAGACTTTCCATTTTGTCTGGTGTATAATAAAGAAAAAAAAATCCTACAGATTTACACTGAAGGGTGGAGCCGAGCCAAAAATACAGATCAGAATATCATAGGAAACCCACTTTGGCAACCACTTTGAACACCATAGCAACACACACACACACACACACACACACACACACACACACACACACACACACACACACATTAGCAACAACAAAACAACGTCTTGGCAACCAGCCACAAATTTTTGGAATGAGTTTTGTTGATTTGAACCAGTAAGTAACCACCTAGCAATGCCCTAGGCAACTACTTAGAATACCATAGCAACTGTATCATAACGCAACAAAAACCAATCAGATCATGGGGCAGTAAGTAACCACTTTAAACACCCTAGCAATTGCATAGCAACACACAAAAAATACTCAATGTCTTGGCATCCAGTCACAGAATTCTGGGATCAGTTCTGCTAATTTGCCAAAACACAAAAGTTGGAATTTTTTTTAAAACTTGGGCCAGTAAGTAACCACTTAGCAACACCCTAGCAACCATGTAGCAGTGCACAAAAAACACAAACACAAAGCAACATCCTGGCAACTGCCCACAAAATTTTGGGATGAGTTAGTAACCAGTAAGCAACTACCTAGCAATGCCCTAGCAACTAATTTGAGCACCCTAGCAACTGCATAGCAACACACAAAATACTCTGAACACTTAAGCAACCACAAAGCAATGCCTTGGCAACCAGAAACAAAAAAACTTAGAGGTTATTTTTTTTTACAGCAAGTAACAATTCTGAACACCCTAGCAACCACATAGCAACACACAAAATACTCTGAACACTTAAGCAACCACAAAGCAATGTCTTGGCAACCAGAAAAAATGTTTGGGATGGGTTCTGTTAATTTGGTTCAGTAAGTAGCCACCTAGTAACCACTTTTAAAATCCTAACAACTGCATAACAACACACTGAAATGCTTCTGAACACCTTTTTAACCACATAGCAGTGCCCTGGTGACCTCTCACAAAATTTGGGGCTCGGTTCTTTTGACTTGGGCCAATGTACAGTGCAGAACATATTCGACCAAACACACCTGCAGAGCTGTGTACTCAAATGTCTATTATTCATAGGATGTGACACATTATGAATTTATGCTTCCACCAATATGCAAACACTCTAAGAGGCCAACAGGGGGTTGAAATCAAAGCATACATTGTTGAATATGAAATCAAAATGGCAAAAGCATACACTTCGCATTGCTGCGTGTCTTTGTAGGACTGGCCATCTGAGTGTGACCAGCTCGCTTATGCACCAAGTGCTAAAGTAGGTTTCCAGCTCACCTAAAAATAAACAGCACCTCCACTAAGGGACCGGCCATAAGAAAGAATCAAGCCAAAGGAGACTTGAGAGACTGCAGCAGGAGAGAGGAAATGAATGCTTCCTCATAACCAACACCAGTTTTACGAAACACCCTTTTGCAAAAGATAAAACTCAAGGAGAGCTTAAGGACGCAACTATTTACATCTAGCAGGATATGAATAACTTCTTAAAAGATAAATAAAATTCATATTTTTTTTAGCATTCCTGACCATTGGCGCACACGATTTTTCTTGAGCTATGTTGAATCCGTGCATTACGGCAGTAACATAGAATGGAACTATAGAGTGAACTAATGAAAAATACATCGCTAGGACACTCTAAGCTGCTGCATTGACATTGACCATCATAGTGTATGAAAATAGGCCAGAGAAGTAGGCAGTGAAGTAGGGCTGTCACAGGCGATAAGTTGTACGGTGCAAGCAATCTGTAAAAATGATAAATGGCCTTCAAGTGTCATGGGAAACCTTTTGAAAATAGGACAGTGAAGGTCTTTTAAAGAGCCAAATCAGTTATAATGCAAGACTTGGAGAATGGTCTTCTGCATGGATGTTTGATGACGCATCTGTGATGCTTTGATTCAGACACATACTCAAAACATTTTAAGTGAATTACCAAAACTCTGTAAATCATTAATTACTGGATTTTGACATTTTCTAAAGAAAACAGACTGTGCTTGTCCATGCAAAAGTCACCACTGTAAGTCTGATTGCTTAGAAAAATAATATTACACCTCTCCTCAACAAGCCTGATAATTTCCTGTCTAGAACAAATGGTGACAGACACTGGTTTGTTTTAAGATGCAGACTAGCTTATACTGTATATTTTAATATTTAGTATCTTTAGTATCTCCATTGTTTCTCTAAGAGAGTCTCTTGATTATCAGATTTTTATTTATTTATTTATTGCTTGCTTGCTTGCTAAGAAAAAAAAAAAGTAATCTCACATATCTCTTCTACAGCTTAAAAAGAGATCTCAACCTCAAAAAGAAACCAAGATACCTAAGCTTGTAACCCTCAAACCCCTTCTACTTTGTCAATTATAGTCTCTATAGTTTCTATTTTCACTTCTCCTAAGTGGTACATTCAACAAAATGATTATTGCAATAAAATGATTATTGTATTGAAGTACCTTGCAGTTCTTCATCTGGCCACCATCCCAGCTCACAGGCTTTGCAGGTGAACTCATCCTGGACATATTCATTGTCCTTGCAGGCCGTACAGATCCAACAACAGCTCACTTCCCCTTTCCTGATCACCTGTGAGGACACAAAACCGCACAATTCACACATTTAACCAGTACACTACAATGTCTTTTTGTATTTTAAGGACAAGAGGATGCAAAATAAAATAAAGGCAACAATGTAAATTTCTTTTGCATAAGAGTTTTTGCTAATAAATATACAAACTTACCTTGATCTCTCCTTTGGAGCAGGGCTCACTGCAGACAGATCGAACCATCTCACTGCGGTTCATTTGGATCATATCATCATCAATACTCAGAATGCCTTCATGCCAAAAGCCGACGTTTATATAGTCGTAGACTCCAGGCTCTACATACTGCAGGTTCATAATGTCATACCTTCAAGAAAGCGAGATAAAAAAACAGAAGATCTTTTACAGTCAATGCAAGCATAATTATTATTGTTGCTCATGGTTACATTTATGCATTTTATGCACTCGACAGATGCTTTTATCCAAAGGGAAATTACACTGCATTTAAGATTTAAATTAAGTTTAAGTAAGAAAGTTTAACATTAAAGGGGACCAATTATACCCCTTCTCATAAGATGTAATATAAGTCTCTGGTATCCCCAGAATGTGTCTGTGAAGTTTCAGCTCAAAATACCCCACAGATCATTTATTATAGCTTGTCATATTTGCCCCTATTTGGGTGTGAGCAAAAACACACAGTTTTTGTGTGTGTCCCTTTAAATGCAAATGAGCTGCTGCTCCCGGCCCCCTTTCCAGCTCGCACTTCGGATACTCAACAACAACAAAGCTGGATAATCTCATGCAGCCAAAATGATGATTGTCAGTAACAGTGTTCAGCCTTACATTGTTCAAACCGAAGTTGGACACTGATGGAGAGACTCAGGAAGAAGTTACAACTTTTAGAATGCATCTGGACATTTCTGAACGGTTAGTGGATAAATTTATGTAGTTGTTGTGGAGTTGATTCAACTCATAGAATAGCATGTGTCGTCATGTTAATCTTTTGTGCAAATCCAGAGTTGAACTGAAGCAGTCCGGCATAAAATGATTTGCGCAAATATATAACACTTTACCGACTTTCTTCGGCACATTTCCTTCATAATTGAAATTCAACCACAGTGTCCTCAGTGGCTCGGAGGCAGAGAGTCTATGAAGACTCTTATGTTCGTTGGTACATCCGATAACAGAACATTTGTAATGCATTTTTGGTGCAGATATTGTATATCTCAAGCTGCTGTGAGTGTTTGCTGAAGCCAGGCCATTGGACTTATTGGATACACACTCCACAGTGGTTTAAAAATTAATTAATAGCTATTTTTGTGTTATTCATTTAGTGCATAAAACGTAGCTTTATTTAGGCCAGTAAGTAAGACTGACCTGCCTGGCGAGTCCCCGTTTTCATCGAACCACACATCTTCTCCAGACACGCCAGTAAAGGAGGTCTTGAGGAGAAAGTCCAGCAGTTTGCTGCCATCAATGGGGTCCATCGCCTCACAAAGTCCCACGTGACCCGGGCACAAGTCCTCATGCATATCATGAAGGCCGTGAGCCATGGCATAGATGGCATTAATGACAAACCCCATCTTACTGTCCTGGACATAGTTGTCCTCAAGGCTTTCATAACCTGCAAGAATCAGCAAACCAAACAGCAATTGTTAGAGTACCACTGCGACAACTTTAGTGTCTTAGTCAACATGAAACAACATTTGCAACCCAATTTACTTTCTTATCTAAACAGCTATTTGACTACTGGTTAACATTATCCAACAGCCTACATTGCCTAAGTGATGTTAGCTGAAAAGGAAAGTCTACAGATAATGAAGACAAATGCTTTTTCTTTGGAATAACGTGCACAGTAAAAACCAAAAACGTGCATTAAGAAAGTAAATAGGGTCGATTTTGATTTCATATTGACTACAGTAAATCAATTATCAAAACCTGCAAATTCTGCAAAATAATTATTCCACTTTTACCGAAATGAAAATCACTGTTACAAAAAAACAAAACAAAAAAAAAACACTGTAACAGTTGAGCCATATTTTCAGACCCCATTTTATAGAAATGTAATTTTTGAGCACTTGAAAGGGAACGATAGGGTGTCCAAAGACATTATTATTCCAAAGCCACAGATGACATGACAGTAAGTTCTTTCTATTTCCATTGGACAGTGAATCAAAAGACAGCAGGGTTAAAACAGAAGATCAAAGGAAATGCTTGTTGTTGCCATGGTGAAGCAAACATTTATGTAACCCAACTCAGAATTTAATTATTAATGGACATGATGGTGACATTATTATTAATTGAGCAAGGAAATTAATTATTCATCCATGTTCTCATTCTTGCCCATCTCCCTCATGAATCAGATTAAATGTGGCTGACAAGCGAAGGCAAAAAAAAAAAAAAAAAAATGTTCATCGTATTAACTCAAAGGAACTCGCAATGTCAAAGGACACCCTATCGAATCATTATCTGGTGATCTGTAACAAGCCAGCAGGAAGCAGTAACAGGCACTGTAGCTTATAAATATAATGAATTCGAAGATTAAGAACACATTTTCAAAGAAAACTCTCATCATAACATGGCTCTCACATTACATATGTGTAAATCAAAGGGCATTGCAGCAAGCAACGGGCAAAAGCTAAAACCTAGGCATGCTTTGCTGAAAATGCTGTCTTGGTTGATCCCTCATTTTTAATAGGCACAAACCATAATAAAGCAGTGACACTTTGAGGACAAACTGAAACATTAAATCCATGTTTTATTAATGATAGAGACAGTTTGCGAGAAGGATTTCTCAGTGTTTCTTACGCCCTGGATCTCTATTAGATCATTTATGTTCAAAAACAACATATTTTCTATGGTATGTCAAAAGTTTGTTTACATGCAAAGAGAAATATTTACGACAGAAGGCCTCAGTAAAGATATGATACTGTGCTATGATATTTCAACCTATATATCATCTCATCAAATAAGATTTATCATCAAATCTCATCAAAAATCCCATCAAAATGATTCCGATAATAAAAAAGAGACAAAAAGTGCTGTGCTGTGCTGTCTAATTTGAACTTTCTAACTAATTTTTAAATTGAGTAAATAAATAAGAAGTCAGCATATACTATGGCCCCATTTACCAAGTTTAAAATTCTGTGTAAATTTTCCTGGATAATAAGGTGTCAACAAAACAAAACACCAAACACTAAAACATTTTTTCCACCACAGTCACAGTATGACATCGATACAGTGTTTTTTTTTTTTTTTTTTTTTAGTTGTGCATGTTTAGCAGACGCATGTTGTAAGTGGAGCCAAATCTATAGAAATAAGAAGCGTGACCTCTTTATTTCTTCTCTCTGAAGGCTCTGATTCATATTAGCACAAGCAACTAAAAATGTTTGGAGCTTAAAAAAGTTCCCCAAAGGAACATGCAGCATAGCCAACTGGCATGATAGATCTAGTTAATGTTATTGGGATATAAAGTTCAAACCAAAGTGCCCTTACAGATGCCAATATTTTGGGGATAAAACATCCCAATAACTTCATATATTAGAGGTCAACCGATATACAGTGCTGCTTTGTGACCTTATTGTCAAGGACTGTCTTTTCTACTTAACCTTTACTAGTGATCCAAAAATGTAGAAAAAACACTTATGTTTTATACAGACACAGAATCATAGAACATAATTTCCTTTAAATTCATATGGTTGTACAATATCAGTCGACCTCTATCTATATTTCTGAAG
Organism: Ctenopharyngodon idella; assembly: GCF_019924925.1. Lineage (NCBI taxonomy): Eukaryota > Metazoa > Chordata > Actinopteri > Cypriniformes > Xenocyprididae > Ctenopharyngodon > Ctenopharyngodon idella. Next base: position 2,082,846 of record NC_067236.1, read on the forward strand.
TGAAGTGTCTCCACGTTAGCTCTTCAGAAAAATATTCACTTACCATCTTGGAGTTCTAGACAAAGAAATAATAACAGAACAGCACACTATGACTATCTCTCTGTTTGATTATTTGTAACAGTTTTCATTTTCCCTTATATTCATGTTGGATATAAAGTTAAAATGAACATTTAGCATCAAAATCATTTGACCTATACGAATGAAAGTTCACCTCTTATCTAAAACAACTAAAAAAGAAAACAAATAAATAAATAAGAATGATATAGCAAAGCAATGCTGTAAATAAAAAAAATATATATAGATGGACAGCTAACATGAAAACTGAAAACAAGTGGCATGCTTCCCTATATTTATACTTGCACTTAAATAAGTCTAGTTGTATAAAGGTTCAAACAATTAAATATCTATCACACTAAAACATAAAAATATATTGCACTGTGAAATAAGATGTGGCACTGCAAATGCAGAAAAGAAAGTCAGGTGTTATTTTGACAGCATGATTGTTGAGTGTTGTCTCAAAATAGTGCTTCAGCTGATGTTAAAGATCAACCCAGCCAGATAGAAATGTACCATAAAAAGAGTTAATTTACCTAGATCACCTTTTTCAGTCAGCAGAGAATGTTTCAAAGATACAAAAAGAGCAAAAACACAACACAAAAATATGCCTTTAAATTAGTATAAACCTAATAAGAAAGTATTTTACAGCATTTTCTTCTGTTTTGGGAAATAACAGCTATAGCATGCAAAATGAGTCATTCCTGTTGTGCAGTACCACTGTAAGGGGCCATTCACACAGAACGCGTCTTTGCGTCTAAAAACGCGAGACGCAGCGCTCAGGAATGGTTTTAAAAAAAGCGCAGCGTAAAACACGAAGGTCTCGAGACGCGCTTTTGAGACGTGATGCAATAACGACAATAACGGAAATAATACAAATAGGCAAACAGCAGAATTGATAGATATGAGTTTTGACATGGAAAAAAAAGAAAATAAGATAATAATAAGCGCCTCCTCCGCCATGTTGCCGTCAAATAAAACAGTTGACATACCAACTTGCTACTGTAAACAGAAGCTCGCAACGCTTGCCCCGCCTCCGAGTTCTTCTGATTGGTCCACTGTTTTGGAACTGACATTGATGAGCGGCGCTGCGTGTAAAAGTTGAAACTCTTTTAACTTGACACGGCGTTTTAAAAACGCGGCGCTCATGTGCGAGGCACTGTAAAAGACGCGAGACGCGAGCGTAACGGTCATGCACGTCCGTCAAGCGCCGCGTGTTTACATAGAAAAACAATAGGAAAGTAGCGCATTGGAATAGAAAAACGCGTTCTGTGTGAACGGCCCCTAACGCTGTAACTTTTCTTAACAATCTATATGCTTGTGTTGCAATTGCAATATAAGAAGATATGTACTCTAGTACTCTTGTATGTTTATATAAACTATATGAAAACATACTCTGCTCAAGACACAATAACTAAAAAAATAACAGCATGGCTAAGATGATGATGAGAGCATGTCAACTAATTAATATACAGTAATTTTAGAAATGTTGATATTATCAGACTGTAATTTCATCAAATGGGATGAAATGTTTTTACAAGACAACGAACTATCACCACAAAACATCAAAACAAATTAATCAAATCCATTGCTCACACTTACAAATGTTTGTCTGTTGTTTTCCCTCTAAAATGATGTCCCTTCCTGGAGGATGATTTCAGTGGCTTTTGGTAGTTAAAATGTTTTTTTTTTTTTTTTTTTTTTGTGTGGAGAAGTACAGTAAAAAATGACCATCTAAATTGTTTTCTTGTTGGGCAGGTTTTTATAACAACTGGGTGTAAATAGTAAGGCCATTTAATAGGGTTAGGTCTGGGTGGTATATCGAGTTTGTACAATACATTTTTATAAACAATAGACTATAGAATAAGGCAATATCATTTATATCAATACACAGTAGTTTGATATTATGACCGCATCTTAAAAATAACAAATAGCCTAGTGGAGGACACAAAGTGAGCTGCTGCAGGGAAAGTGCATAATCCAATTTGTCCTAAACATGAGACATGCTAAATTATTAGGAGCTTTAAAATAACTGGTAAGAAAATAGTTAACTTGTAGCCTATAATTTAACTTGACTTGCCCTGACCCTGTCAGATACTTGCGTTGTTTAATGTGGTGTTTTCCTCGGTGCATAACTTACATTTTACAGTTACGTATATTCTCTATCTGTTAATGTTAGAAAATCATGCAAATATTTCAGTTTTACTGTCAGGAGTGGATGAATCCCCACATCTGCTCCTGACAGCAAGCGAATCTCCACTAAACTTCACAGACTTCAGTGAACGAGCACTGCCGCGCAAATGCGCGCCAAACAGACGGAGTGCAATAGAATAGCGCAATAATTGTGACTAAAAGACACATTTTGATAAATATTTGTTGTTGGACATTAAGGGCCAGATTTACTAACAGCTTGCGGGATTTACTAAAGACACACAGTGATAAAATAGTGCTGAAAAGGCGTGGACACAGTTATTTTTGCGGCTGACCTTACTGCATATGGGAGGAGGGTATTTAAATGAATCACGCAAGGTGATTTACTAAGGTTTGCACTCGCAAATTTACTGGTGTTTGCGCCATTATTTACCGCCCAAAAAAGCATGTCTTAAACCAGACACTAACTGGTAGATTGCGTTGGTCATTATGGAAATGATCCGACTGCGTCTGTATTCTTTAATGTGCGCATCGTCAGTAGATCATGCGCAGAACTTTCCACTCCCATCAGCGTTTTTTTGGAATTTGCCCAAACGTGCCGCATGTAGATTTTTAAACCTACAAGTAAGTGTATTTTCATTATAGCAGTAACTGCAAAGTGATTTTGGGGGTAATCAATATAGGCTAATATAATTACTAAGCTCAGATGAGTGAATGTGTTCCTCCAACCAGTTAACATGTAGGGCCAGATTTACGAACAGCTTGCACCAGCGCAAACCCTCTTTTGGCATTAGAAAACTACTGTCGGGATTTACTAAAGACACGCAGTGCAAAATTAGCGGTGAAAAGGAGTGGACTGAGTTGTTTTTGCGGCTGACCTTAATGCATATGCATTTGTAGGAGTTTCCCTTTCAGATGCAAAATTTATGGGAGGAGAGTATTTAAATGAATCATGCAGCGTGATTTACTAATGTTTGCGCTAGTCAATTTACTGGTATTTGCGTCATTATTTAACGCCCAAAATAAGCATGTCTTAACCCATTTTGTGACATGGCTGCAATTGTTACTGCTAGGAGGAGAAACCGCAGAGAACAGAGAACGCGTGGTAGATGGGAGAAAATATTTTCCACTTGTATTAATTTCTTTGGAATTCCAGAGGAAGACATTATCCGAACATATCATTTGCCACGCCATCGTTTACTCTGCTTATTTGGGACCCAGTGCTAATTAAAGATAGGATTTTTTGTCCATAAAGGAAAAAGAATAATATTGAAAAAAACACACTAATTGATTAAAAATTAAACCAATCCCAAGAAGCTTGACAGTTCAATTAGAGAAAGAAAAATATGAAGAAATACCTGAAGTATTTGTAAATAAATTGCAGGGTTTTAGTGCATAACATTCACCCAAACAAAGTAGTGAATTCCTTAAAAATTCTTTAATTGTGATGCTTTAATAACAGAAAACTAACTCACATAAATTCATTAATATTTTATCTAATATATTAGGTCAGCTATGATGGGGACATGAAAATGTACTGCATACTAGGAATGACCCATATAAAGCCTCTCTCTCTCTCTCTCTCTCCTCGTACCTGAGCAGTTCTTCTTATAATTCGTGTTTTCTTGTGGGTGTCCTGGGAGGCGACACTGGAAACGATGCTGCCAGAATTCAGCAAACCAGGGGTTTCTATTGTTGGTGTTGAGCCGTAACTTCAGGTAGTACTCATCGAAGGACGTGACCTCCTCCGACTGTAGCTTCATAGTGATGCCGCCAGCAGCTTCCTGTTCGTAGCCCTCCACGACCTCATCCCTGTCTGCCCAGCCATCACTGAAGGAAACGGGTCACAAAGTGTCTAGTTAATCACCTAATTACCACCAGCTTCCTTATCAATCTCTCACCTGCAATGCCTAAAAAACACTGATGCTCAAGTGCATTGACCTACTTTAGCACAGACTCAGCATGCACAACACTTACTCTGTGTTACAAGTTTCATCATTAGAGCACAAGTGATGAGATTATGACTGCCAGCAGATTGATATAATCTTCTCTGAAACAGTTCTAGGAGGAAATGCTTTTAGCTGCAACATCCAAAATTAAACAGTGTGCAACTTGCTCCCTCTGCAATGCATAAACCGCTGGCATATCAAAATAGCATGGAAACATTTATATAAACTATATTATAGCAGGCAGTAGTCTATATTAGGCCAGCATTGGTCCCAGTTTTTATTAGTTCCAGTCCATTCCTTGAGCTCATAATGAAGGTATCTTTATGTGGTCATGGCATCATCAGCACCATCTGCCTCTCAGTATCTTCCTGGCAGCATGCCAAATACTGACTATTATTAGTTGACACTTCATATTTCACAGATGACAACAATTTACCATGAGCAGCTGACAAGCATTGTGTCTTCTCATTGTAATTACAACTTTGTATTACCAAAGAAATGCCATTATCAAATGTTTCTTCAACTTCAGGCACTTTTATTTCCCAGGGGTTGATTTTAATTAAAACCAAAAGATTTCAGATTTTTTTTAGGTCAAATTTAATCCGTCTTGGAAAGTTTTTGCCATGTTATGTGTGAAAAACTCAATTTTATATATCATTTGAAATAGCATGAAAGATGCATTAGACACTCATTTGCGTTATTTTAAAGGTACACAATGTAACTTTTTTGTTCAAAATTAACAAAATTTTGACCCTGATTCACTGATTTTACCCTGATTCACTATTGTACGTGTTTATATTTTAGACCTGTCGGGATGGTTTTCGTGGGAAATTGCATACGTCACTCGCCCATGCGTGTCTCGTGGTGTGGGAGTGGCATACACTGAAAAAAAAGGTAACCTAAAATGATAACATTTAAATTAACTGATTTTATTCAAGTCAAAAATATGATTTAATATTGCTGAATCAACCTAAATACATTAGTTCATACCAATAAAATTCATTTTTATGGGTTAAATCAAGTAAAAAACTCTTTAAGGTGACAATTTCAGGGTACCACTTTTTACAGTTAATGTTAGTTGTCACAACGAGTGAGAAAGGTTGACATGGAGCAGCTAAATCTCGAACCTCGAACTGAGAATCATCCATTTTAAATAAACGCCGAACAGAGGAGAGTCTTCTGGCAAAAAGAAAACGCTACAGAGCTCGTAATAAAACAAGAATCAACATTGGCTTGGCTTTTTGGAGATGACAGGATCTGAGGGATTTGGAATGTTGTAAAAGCGACACAAAGATAAAAAATATGGATCAATGCCTAGTTTATTTGGACCAGCTTGCTCCTCTGAATCTCAACCTGTAAGTATGATTAATAATTGATGTTTATATTTTCTAGCGATCGTTCAAAATTCGTAGTTTTGTATGTTATGTTGTGTAACGTACAGTCTGTATGTCTCCTGCTAACCGGCTAACTCACGTTTCTGTAGTTCTGCTGTGTACAATGATATAGCCACTTTTTATTTTGTTAATAGTTATGGTGAAAAAGTCTGTGTACACATCTGGCCTAAATGTTTATCTTATGTTTAGAGGTTTTCAGCTTTTGTCTTTTCAGAGATTGTATATTATAGGGAGATAAGAGGGTCTGTATCTCTTACCATTGGAGAAAGTGTAACGGCTAACTTAATCACGTGCGGCACCTCTCAGCCTATCGTGTAATGGCAGTGACATCAGTGCCTGCCATTCAAAACTCCTTCTCTGCGTACCACCACAGCCTGAGCCTTAGCATTAGTCATTATGCTTTTTTGGCTAAAGGTTGCAGGCTTGCCTTCCAGTGGCTTTGACACAACATCTATTGTTCTATCTGTTAAACAGTAATGCGGCACATTTGCTGTTGGTAATGCCGTAAATGAGTCCTACCTGTCTGCCTTCTCTTAAAAAAATACATTTTTATCAAACTAAAATCTACATATAGTTCCCAATGAAAGTACTGTTTAGTGTAAAACATGCTGAAGATTAGCGAACAGGCTGTCGATTAATTAAATGATTAGCTATTTCCCCACAAAAGCTGTTTAATCAGCATAGTGAAGCCTCTCATCCATTGACATCCATTCAAAAAACGGCCTCTGGTCTCCTTCCCTGCGTACCGCCAGAGGCGAAGCGTTAGCATTAGCCGTTACGCTTTTTTTGGCTAAAGGTTGCAGGCTTGCCTTCCAGTGGCTTTGTTCAGGATTACTAGAAACTTCCAAACAGGTGTGAGTTGGAGCTGGTTGGAGCTAAACTTTGCAGAGCTGTGGCCCCCTCATGTCATTCCAAAGCTGTAAGACTTTTGTTCATCTTCAGAACACAAATGAAGATCTTTTTGATGAAATTTGAGAGCTTTCTGTACCTTCATAGACAGCTATGCGACTACCACTTTGACGCTTAAAAAAGTTCAGAATTTGGTAGTAAAACTAATCCATATGAATTGAGCGGTTTAGCGGTTTTCTGTAGAGACACAATCGCTTTATGTGATGAACAGACTGAATCTAGGTTTTTATTCACATATAAATATTCATCAATGCACACATCAGCTCAAGCATGTTTGCTTGACGTGCGAGAACCAATGAGGTTCATTCTCATGTGTTACACAGCACGTTTGAGCTTCTGCAAGAACCAATAAAATTTGTTGTCACACGCTGGTTCAGTTGAGCTTCTGTTTATGTTCACTGATCAATGTTTATCTGTGAATAAAAGCCTACATTAAATCTGTTTATTATATAAAGTGATCAAGTCTCTTCAGAAAATTTAAACCATTCAATTAGTTTTACAATCTCCTTATGAATAGATCATCTGTGCACCTATGCTCTAGCCTACTTCTTGGTTTGAGTCAAACATGAACAAATTATTATTGAGACTCGTTTCGAGCGGTTCTTTGAATCAGTTTGTTGTTGACTTGAGTCTTGAAAGGGACTATGCCGCCTTTTCAATGCACATGACATTTGGACACGACTGTCGGAATTCGCCACCTAGTGGCTGTCGTAATTAACTTTCATTGTACGTGGCAACATTGGGAGAGAAGCTTGCTCTCTGTGCCTCGTAAATTTACTAAATTAGTATTGGGGGTCATTTTTCCTACATGCATATAGGAGCCTTTATCCTCCAAACATTCACTGTGGTGGAATGAATACATTTATGCAAACAATAAGCCCCAATGCATGTAGGACAAATGACCACCAACAATTTTGGAGGGAACATATGGAGGCAACATTAAAATAGTAAAAATATTACATTCATAATTTATTACTTATCAATAACCAATTTTAAAAAAAAGTAAGAAGTGTTTATGATAAAGTTAAACAAAAAAGTATTAATAATGCTTGAGTCGTTTGTGTGACTTGTGAACAGATTCAATAAGTTCTTCGAAAGAATCTGATCAAAAGAATCATTTGCTCATGATCATCGCTTTTGTGTCGACGTGGGTATCTACACTATGTTGCCAAAAGTTTTGGGACGCTTGCCTTTACGTGCACATGAACTTTAATGACATCCCATTCTTAATCCATAGGGTTTAATATGGAGTTGGCCCACCCTTTGCAGCTATAACAGCTTCAATGGGAAGGCTTTCCACAAGGTTTAGGAGTGTGTTTATGGGAAATTTTTACCATTCTTCTAGAAGTGCATTTGTGAGGTCAGGCACTGATATTGGCGATAAGATCTGGCTCGCAGTCTCCGCTCTAATTCATCCCAAAGGTGTTCTATCAGGTTGAGGTCAGGTCTCTGTGCAGGCCAGACAAGTTCTTCCACACCAAACCCACTCATCCATGTCTTTATGGACCTTGCTTTGTGCACTGGTGCGCAGTCATGTTGGAACAGGAAGGGGCCATCCCCAAACTGTTCCCACAAAGTTGGGAGCATGAAATTTTCCAAAATGTCTTGGTATGATGAAGCATTAAGAGTTCCTTTCACTGGAACTAAGGGGCCAAGCCCAACCCCTGAAAAACAACCCCACACCATAATCCACCCTTTACCAAACTTTACACTTGGCACAATGCAGTCAGGCAAGTACCGTTCTCCTGACAACCGCCAAACCCAGACTCGTCCATCGGATTGCCAGACAGAGAAGTGTGATTGGTTACTCCAGAGAACACGTCTCCGCTGCTCTAGAGTCCAGTGGCGGCGTGCTTTACATCACTGCATCCAACGCTTTGCGTTGCACTTGGTGATGTAAGGCCTGGATGCAGCTGCTTTGCCATGGAAACCCATTCCATGAAGATCTCTACGCACTGTTCTTGAGCTAATCTGAAGGTCACACGAACTTTGGAGGTCTGTAGCTATTGACTCTGCAGAAAGTTGGTGACTTCTGTGCACTGTGCGCCTCAGCATGCGCTTACCCTGCTCTGTGATTTTATGTGACCTACCACTTTGTGGCTGAATTTCACTTTGAATTTTCACTTTGTTATGATACCACTAACAGTTGACTGGAATATTTAGTAGTGAGGAAATTCCACGAATGGACTTATTGCTCAGGTTGCAACCTATCACGGTACCACGCTTGAATTCACTGAGCTCCTGAGAGCGACCCATTCTTTCACAAATGTTTGTAGAAGCAGTCTGCATGCCTAGGTGCTTGATTTTATACACCTTTGGCCATGAAAGTGATTGGAACACCTGAATTCAATTATTTGGAGGGGTGTCCCAATACTTTTGGTAATATAGTGTATTTCTTCAGTTTGAAATAACATGTTTTAATGAAATCTAGTGGAATAAAAAATGTTTTTTTTCTCTATTTGGAATGTAAAGGTAAAAAAAAATTTTCCCAAAATATTCTGATAAAATAAAGATACCAAAGTGGTTCAAGTGGTCCTCACTGCAGAGCCAAATGATGCTCAGTTCAACTATTCTGAAAACCACTGCTTTTTCCTGTGGAACACAGAGGCTTGACCTTTGACCAAGTTTGTTACATGCCATATGCCTTAAATTATAATTTACTAAATTTAAATATTTTTGTAATAAGTGTCTCAAATCCATCATTCATCTCCAATACATAACATTAAAACTGAATAGTTTTAACTGATGCTGTGTACACATTTTTAACTGGTCAAATCAGCTTAGTGCGACTAGTATATCTTTCAGTTAATTACTGAAGTATATGGCTTTGAATTAGCCTCCTTTAAACTATCTCCTTGACCTAGAATACAGCAGCCTTGGCCAATTGATGTTCCTCTTTTCACTCCATAGAGACTGCACTGGCATTAAGACAGAGGTTTGAAATACTTTACACCAACAAGAGAGGGTTCTGCTGAGTAAAAAAAAAAAAAAAAAAAAAAAACCCAAAGAGACAGTCATCCATCATTTTAATATCTCATTAATAGAAACCTGCAGCATCAGGATATCATGATAATTTCTAAGCAAAATCCCTCTGATAGATCTGGTGCTTTATGAAACTATCAAGGATTATGCTTTAATTCCTCTAAATTTCCTCAGTTTCCCTGAAGTGCCACATTTCATTAAATTGAAAACTAAACTTATAGTCACCTGCCGATGAGGAGGAACTCTCCAGCTACACCAAGGCGTCTCATGGCCATGAGGAGACCACGAACAGTCATACCCTCGCAGAAACAGACCACCACGCGAGCTTTGGGCAGACGTTCTCGCAGTTTCCTCAGCAGTCGGTCGAAGTGTTTCTCCCCAGCATTGCTGTAGATCTTATCAGAGTGTGCAATACACAGACCCTCCTGAGATGCCAGTTCCTTGAAGGCCTCCATCCCACTCTCGCCATAGTTCCCTGAGGAACGACATTAAACACAAGAGCATTTGCATCAGAGCATCTCTCATTACCTCAATCCAGCTCACCTGAGACTGCAGTGCAAATGCAATGAGATGGACAACTTAACAGCATCTTCAAAGGTCTTAAAAGTAGATGCAGACTGACTTTAGCCTGACTTATATTAAAAGTGTCATGTCCTACCTTAATAATATTACACACAAAACAGACCTGTTGAGATTTTAATTCTTTTTTAATCATTATATTTTTAATTATTATATTTTGAAAGAAATGCAATTCTGTCATGACTACTCTCGGAGTGTTTGGCATGGTAATAGGTATGACAATGTTGATATGTTTGGTCTCGGCGGAATAAATCTGCGACGCTGCTGCTGCTTTTATTGCTGCTGCTGCTGTTGGTTATTATTGCTGCTGCTGCAAAACAAGTACGGGACTTGTTACTGCCAATACATACACGACACTGCTGTGAGCAAGTAAGACATGCTGCTGCTGCACAATATAACATACGTTAATAACCCGTAGCAAATCTATACAGGTGGAGCTGGGGAGGTGAGGGGTTTCTGAAAGCACGCTGCACTGCTAAGGCAAATGCTACTCATGTATTTGAAGATTGAGCATGCAAGCTCATTGGCTACTGATACAGCAGAAACCAATCATCTGTGTCCTATAGAGAATGATGTGATTACGAGCAGTTTGAGTTAAGGACCTAAGGACCTAGAGTTTCATGACAGAACTTTGTATATAAAAACTTTATTCTCTCCATTTTATCAACTTGTTTCAGAGTAACTGGTATCAGTTATGAACAAATACATTACTCACATTAATATTAACACACATTAACCAAATTCTGAAGATATTTCTTAACTTTCTGAATGTTATTAATTCATATAAATCAATCAATTACTATAAATATTGAACATCAAACTGGTTTCTTAGAATTTTCACAAAGCAAAAATTCAGTTCATTTCCTGCCCCCTTTTGATTGACAGGACATGTCGGCCCTGACTATCGGCTGTTTTTAAACTATCGGCCGATAGTGTGAAAATTATCGGCCAGTACCAATTATTGGCCAATATATCGATGCATCTCTAGACAAAATATGTGTATTTTTCTGAATAGCAATTTAGTACAACACAACATCCATATTCACAATTCACAATTCAATTCAAAAAGCATTACTGTTACTTAAAAAGTACAATTTCATGTCAGCTGGGTGAGTGACAAAAATTAATGAATGATTAAAAGAATGAAAGAATAAACAAATAAATTAACGAATGAACCACCACACACAAATAATGAACAAATTAAAGAACAACTGACTTGAGTGAATGAAGAATGATCAACTGAAAGAAAAGAAAAAACAACAAAATGAATGAATGAAAGTAACAAAATATTGACTGAATGAAATAATAAGCAAATGAATGAATGAACTGAAGACTACAGATGATGACACAGACATTTATTTCATTGAATGATTTGAGAGCTCAGCTTGTGACCCTGATTGTGCTTTCAAATGCTGTTAAGAAGATTACGGTTACTTTTTAATCACAGATTGGGTCATATTTGGAATAATGTGCTGTGCTTGATATGAGACCAATATCAATCTCTTGATAATGATATGGTGATTAAAAAGTCTGTTAAAAATGTCTCGTACATTGACAGTTTTGACCCTGCATGGTTGAAGATTCCAGTGATATTTGAGCAGATCTATTTAAGATCTATTAACTTTCATTTCATGCAATTTAGATGTTCCCATGAGACTAAGTACAAAGCAAATGAAAAGTTAAATTTCCTAATTCTCCCTTTAAAAAAGTTTCATAATAGATCTTAAAGTGTCAAACCATGCTCCGATTCTGCAATCAAAATTCAAAGATTTCTTATGAAATTCCTCCAAAATCAAATGATCTAAGTTACTTTACAACATTCATTTTATATTTGTACATCCAAACTCATTTGTGTCTATTTTTTTTTTTCTCAGGAGAAGCATCTTGATACTTCAGAACTCCAGGAGATACAGTATCCTGAGCTACAGAAGAGCTATAACTCACCCTCAGTGTGAACTGCTGACACATACGTCCAGTTGTAGCGTTTAACAATGTCCAAGAGAGCTCTGGCCTGAAGAGTGTCAGAGGGCACGACCCTAAGGAAGTACTTAAAGAGGGTTTTATCACTCAGATCAATGCTTGTAGCAGAGTACGCAATCTGAGGGATGTTGAACAGCTGCAGCAGGTTCTGAACTTGAATGGCCACTGAGCTGGATCCAGGTCCAATCACACCAGCGATGGGCTTTTTGGTGGCCGGTGGCTGAGCGGAAGGATTTCCATCAACACACCACTTCAGCCCGTCTCTTTCATCACGGATGGAAATGAGAGAATCTCTTATGAACTCAATACTCTGTTCCAAAGCCACTGATGAGTGCCAGCAGGAGTCCCTGATCTCGCAACCCAGAGTGATGTTGGGAAGAAGGTTGGGATCAGCGTTAATTCTATCCAGTGTGTGGAACATCGCTTCCACTCTTTGGATCCCGTACTGTTCCCTGATCTCGCCGCACTTTCTCTCCGAGACCTTCTCTGCCGATGGTTGATGATGGACAGAAAACAGAGCTCCGATGATGATATCGCCATCCATCCTTGCCACCGAGCGGGATACTGCCCTGGGTATCACTGACCTTTTATGAACATCAGCTGATGAGATGGGACGGGTACAAAACAATAAGACTGAAAGACACAAAATAATGATGATATTTATTCTCAGCATCATCATCCTCATGGTGTCAGATGTCTTCACTTCAAATCAGCTCCATCTTGCTGGTAAGAAACACAGATATTTGTTGCATTCCAGTCCAGCCATGATCATCCAAACAGCTTCCCTGCAGAAAAAAGATGAGAATGAATCACTTCATATCACATTCTAAGCAGCATCATACAGATTAAATAAACTGTCTAGGTTTGTTCTTTTATAAATCATGCCAGTAGATTAAAGTCAGGGAATTGAGTGTGTTCTGCGTTCAGAACAGCCGCTCACGCTCACAGATGAACTAGAAAGTCACTTTGTCGAGAGCGATTCAATCATAGTGAAAGTATATCCTGATGCTTTGTAGATTAGTTCTGATACAGTTGATATTCAGAACAATACAAATGCACATCATTCTAGATATCTGCCAAGGGCATTTCTGAATCAAACAGATATTGAAACAAGCTGATGGAAAAAGGAAGTTTTGATCTGAACAGGTCAGAGTTTCCTCAGCATTGCACCATGTGTCTGTAGATGAGCTGTTCTGTGCTATAATTCAACTAAAATATAATACCTGGTATAATTACTAACAGGACACTAGTTTAGTGATCCGACTGATGTATTATATCTGTGTCATGCATTCAGTGCTCATTCTCACCTGAAATCACAGCGCGTGTCGTCACATCTCTCTCCTGAGCTGCTGGAGCACAAACTGAGCCTCCTGTTTTCATCCTCCAACATGAGCGCAGGAACCTCCTCCTTTATCATCACTGCATGTGAAAGCGGGTCAAACATCAGCCAGACACAAATTCTGAGGAATATGAATTATTATATATTTAATCATGTATGATACCTGTATGAGTGTCTAGCTATGATGAAGAAAATTAAAATGAATTTTTATTATGTTCAGTAAATATTATATGAAGGCAAGCAGGAAAGAAAACCAAGTACTCACTGCAAGATTTTCCAGATTCTACCTCCAAATAACTCCACAAAACTTCTTCAAAAAGAAACTAAGCCTATAAAACACAGATACATTCGGAAATGCACAGATGCAACAACTGATTTTAAGGTTTTTAAGGAGACACTAATGATGTAGAACAGGAGGAGACACATCACATATCACAATGTACAGAAATTCAGACAATAAGATAAGTGGGTGATAGAGACCTCTGGTGGTGAGATGAACATACTGTTCTGGATGTCACACTCATTTGACCTTGAAATATCAAACCAAGTCATGTCATCTTTATTTATATAGCGCTTTTTACAATACAGATTGTTTCAAAGCAGATTTACAGTGGTAACAGGAATATAATGCAACAAAGTTTGTTTTGGCTGTACAGCAGCTCTGGAGAAAACAGTGATGTCATCGTCCAGCTCAGTTCAGTTCTCATACAATGGTGTCAGATCAGTGCAGGCAGATCAGTAATATTGTTGAATATTAAGGCCCAATCCCATTTCTACCCCTTACCCCTTCCCTTTCCCCTACCCCATTCGTTTTGCGCGTTCATGTGAAGGGGTAGGGGTGTCTCGATTCTTTTTTGGCTGGAGTGGTAGGGGTAAGGGGAAGGGCCACATAGCCCTTCAAACGAAGATTTTTTCGGGACCACACTTCGAACGAAGGGGTATGAAAAATTTTCCTGCATACACCGACTACCGTGCTGCTAGAATGCGTGTAGTGATCATGGTAGTGATATTTCCACTCAGGATCGATCACTTGTGTGTTACCTGGCTGCCAGTTTCTCCGTAGCTTGCTAAACGCGCTATTTGAATGATGTGAACACAAATGAATAATACAGTTAAAAGAAATATCTGGTCATCCTTCATAATGCAGTCGCTATTTACATCTTGTATCGTCTGTAAACTCTTGCGTTACCAAGGCAACAACTGACTCGTTTGTATTACACTGCAAAGAGCTCCGTTATCGCAGCACCACAGTAGAAAATGAAACCATATCCGTACTGGCCCGCTCGGCACGGAATGGAACGGTTAAACAAACAGCTTGGCCTGATGGAAAAGCGGCTCCGCCAGTCTTGTACGTTCTGTATCATTCTGTATCGTCTTGGGAAACTCTAAGGCTTATACGTTTTCTAACTGAAACCGAGCGCCGTTTTCTGAAGTCCAAAATACAGCGCAAAACAACTTTGGGAGTGAGTAATCTGTTAAACGTGCTCGCGCCTGATTTCTATTGATTTGCGGACTTCATTGCTGTTCATACTGGTTAAATGTTACAGGACACTAATAAAAGAAACTAGGTATGATGACATGTGTAATGGTGTAGTAGTGGTGTCCCATTTCTTAGGGGAATATTTTTTGTTTCAAGAGGCAAGGGGAAGGGTGAAGGGCTAGGCGAAGGGGTATAAAATATAGAATTGGGATTGGGCCTAAGTGTCCCCAACTAAGTAAGCCATAGGCGACAGTGGCAAGGAACTCCACCAGGTGACAAAATGGAGAAAAATCCTTGGGAGAAACCAGGCCCAGTCAGGGGGCCAGTTCTCCTCTTGCCAACAATGAACAGTGCATGATTGTGATTCAGGCAGCATTACAGGTCAGAAGTCAGATTGGATCAGAACAGTCATAATATGTAATCCAGTTCCATCTAGAAACATTGACCATCCAGTCAGTGAATCTAGAGACACAAGACAAAACATGTCCCGTCATTAGATTTTAAAACAACATTTCCATTTTGAAATTAATCAGATCATCACTACAAGATTCTTAACACAAATGTACTATTTTATTTGATTTTCTAATCTAATCAAAGTGATATTATATTATCACTCACCACCCCAAAACTCACTACTTCATAGATTCAAATTTATATTCAACTACAGAAAAATTGTGTGTATGTGTGTAAACAACACACAATTGTAGCCTATGTTGTAAAGATAGAAACACTATTACTGTATGTCTTGACAGCAGTTTATTTTAAAGGGTTCAAAGCTGTCTCTTCTTTTTGTCAACACTGTCAGATAAGAAAGCATTATTTTATTTTATAAAATCAAGTAAATTCACAGTCGATGCTAAATTTGTGAGTTTTTATTAAAAAAAAAAAAAATTGATACAATATTTTGGTATCTGACTGTCCTGACCCATACTGAGTGACAGGCAAAGAAAAACAATTGGGAATTGATTTATAAAAAAGAAATAAAAAACTTTGTTAAATGGCTTTAAGTTTTTTGAAACAAAGGTATAAAAAAACAAAATTTGAGGATATAATATCAGCCCATAATAATGTTAGGCTCAATACACAAGATGATCACAAACTCTCAATCCCAAATTCTCAAACTCTCCGTCCTGAGCACTGAGTCTCCACACAACAGAAGTCTGTGGTAGGGGAGAGTGGGGCACAACCCACAACCGGTTTTTGACTTTGTCAGTTTGTGTGAATCTACTTAGGGTTCAGAGAATTTATTTTGTTCCTCATTAATTTCACACGTCTGGTACAAATATGTGGCTTTGTTTCATTGTAACGTGATGGGGCACGTTGTAACATTACCAAATGAAAAAATATACATGACAAACTATTTTAATCTAATATTTTGTCAATAAAAGACAATATTTTTTCATATAAAATAATAGCACATTTGTAGAAATTCAATAATTAAATACAAAATTAAATCATTTGATGATTAACTAACAGCTGTGACTGGTGAGTGGCAAGGAAACACACGTGATGAATGAAAACACACTGAGGGGCTGTTTACACGACACCGTCCACACGGAGACGCGTTTCTGTGTATACGCACAAATTTTGTATCAGATTGGCGTTTCGTCCACAGGGATCCAGTGTTTACGGAAGGTGAAACCGCTATTTTTTGAAACCGGGTCCCAGAGTAGATAAATCTGAAAACGCCGCCTTTGTGTTTTCGTGTGTACAGCCAATCCGTATATTTTGTGAAACGATGATGTCATCACCCCACGTGTCGACCCTAGTCAGTCACCGCTAACAGCACAAAACAGCAACAATAACAATAATAGCGTACTAAATGCTTGTGTTCGTGCTGCAGAAGCTACCGACCCTAAAGCTTTATTAAAATAAAGCTTTATTTCGAAGCTTTACTAAAGTTTGTATACAGCGCACAAGGTTTATGCGCATGCTCCAAGTCTTATTCTTTGTTTTTAGTATATCTCTATTGCAGAATTACAGCGCCACATACTGATCTGGCATGTTTAGGCTACTACATCGTTTTGAGTCGTTTCAGTGGTTTCGTGTGTACGCAGATATTTCTTGAGACGAGGAAAAAAAAAAGATCAGATAGCCTAAAAACTGAAACATTTTTATGCTTTTTGGCTGGTCATTTACATGACAGCGGCGTTTTGGGTGCCTGAAAACGCAAACTTTTGAAAACGGGTTTCAAAGTGCAAGTTTTTGAAAACGTGTCTCCGTGTAAACAACAAAAACGTGAATCTGTGAAAACGATGACGTCATGCACATGCATATTACATGTTCAGTCAACACTGTTTCACCTCCATCTAATGGCCTGCCGGCAGAATACAGTGTTTTTAGTCATTTTCATGGATTTGTGTGAATGGGGTTCATTTTGACAATGGTGTCGTCTGTACGCGGAAAACTCAAAGGAAAAACTTCTTCGTTTTAAGCATATCGTTGACGTGTAAACGTACCCTTAAAGTCCATGAACAAAACTAAACAGAATGGTGACAATACAGTATGTGGTTGTTTCATTATTACAGTGTACTGTATACTTTTTTCTTTAGGATATTTACCCCGAAAGAAAGGAGGTGAAATGTGGGGAATGTTGTAGCCTAACATTCAAGGGGCACGTTGTAACATGACCATATGACAAATTAAAATGTTATCTGATCTAATAAAAAAATAATAATATAAAGTGATTTTGGCACAAGTTTTTTTCTATAGGCTATTTAGAGTTGATATGGCAACTAGTAAATACACAAGTTTTGTCATGTGTGGAATTGTTTAAAGCATGTATTATAACTTGCCCCACCCGCCCCTAATAAGAGTGTTTACACTGTTACAGTCTAAGAATGTTTAGACCAGGGTTTACTGTGAAATACTGTTTTCGAGTATAAGCGCATCCCTATGAAGAAAGGACAGGGCATGAAAAATTGTTTAATTAAAGTGCCCCTATTATTCCTAATTTTGCTTTGGAGGTTTCCAACAACAGGTTTACATGCATCAAAGGTCAAAAAGGCCCAGTCTGTTGTGATTGGTCTACCATTTACAGCACGTGTCAGAAACAAAACGCCCATTACCATACGGTATCTGAATTTCAGCTCCAGATGCTTCCTCAGTTCTCAGTGATTGTACACACTGTAAGGACAGTAAGGATGGCATTGATTTTACCATATCAATTCGTGCGCAAGTCCGATGATGAAACATTGGAAGAAATTTATTCAACTTGAACCTCAGTTGCAAGGATATTTCTCAGTGGTAGGTGTTTACTCAGTTTGTTGTACATTATGAGATGCTGCAACTGTAATTCCTCTACATCAGCATTAACAAGTGTATGTCCATCAACAAACTGATAAGTATATTTCTAATTTATTGAAGTGCACATGTGGGAACTGTATCATCAGCTGTATCAATAATGGTGCATATACATTATTCAAGCACTAACGTGAATGACTGATGTAACATTACAGCTTGTAAACCAAAATCTTGCTCCATTCTTTATCATTACCTAAAGTAGTAAGAATATTATATGTTGATTTTGTTGTTGTTCCTGCTGTCTCTCTTTCCTCCTTTAGGATTGGTTCTGGACATAATGCGAGGCTGTTGGTGGTTGGACCGGAGAAGAGACCCGGACTATAAATTTCCCTGGAATTCCTCTGGAGGGAGCTCTCTGCCTCTTTGATTGTTCCTTACTGATTGTTGTGTGTTATCTGGTGGAAATGTAGTGCAATAGATTGTGATTTCTGTGATCTCTGCTTTAACAGAGTGCTTTTGAAACAGTGTGATATTTATGCCTAAAACATCAACGTCCTATTAATCCTGTCTGTAACTTCTTAATTATTTTTTTAATTATTATATATATATTTTTTTTTTCCAAGAAATTGCTTTGTACACACAAAAAGAACAACGTCATGAAAACAAACAAGAGAACAAGAAAATAAAATAAAAATGAGTAATTAAAAAGTATTGTTGTGTCATTTATGTTACACCCTGACCTAGACCAGGGACCGTAACAAGTGACACAATTTTAGGTAATAGTGGGCCCACAGCTGATTAGCAGAACTACTGTTAGCCGGTTATTTGGAGACCTTTAGGGTGAACTCAATATAAAACACAAAACTAGGTATTTTGAACAATTAAAGTGGGTACTGTCCCATCTTTAATGGATAAGCGTTTTGCAAAATCCATGTTGACCTCGCAGAGATTTGAGAAGAAGTCGTCAGTAAAATGATGGGAACAAAACAAAAGTTTACACTGTGGTATCGCTGTGGTAATTTTGACCACTGACTCACATTCTCATCCTTTGGAAGTGTTTACAAAGAGATTTGCTTTTGCAACACAGAAAACTGTATATGGACAAAAGTATTGGGACACCTGACCATTACACCAACAGGGACTTTAATGACATTGCATTAATAGACATTCATTTTATTCACAAGACTTTGAAGTGTTAATGTGTATATTTTTTTCCATTCATCCAGTAGAGCATTTGTGAGGTCAGGCACTGATTTTGGATGAGGAGGCCTAGCTCGCAATCTCCGTTCCAGTTAATTCCAAAGGTGTTCAATGGGCTTGAGGTCAGAGCTCTGTGTGAGCCAGTGTAAAATATAGGCAAACAGTAGCTAGGTAGGCTATTGTGACAAAATTACAAAAAAGAGAAAGAATATTAAGTATAGTCTGTGCAAAGAAAGAGTGACCTTTGATATAGATATCTTTCACAAACCATATTTCACCCTTTCGTGCTATTAGCTGGTTAAAAATATGTGAATAGCACAGCACACAAACTATGGCACGAGAACAACAGCAAAAGAGTGCTTTTAAGAGAGCTATTAAAGTGTTACATAACTGCATTATTCAACAGAAGAGCACAGCGCTCTGCGTGTGAACCATTCAGGTACTTTCCACAGATCAATTCAGATACTGGTTTACATTTGGTGTTACTCAATTATTAGTCTCACGTAGCCAGACCTTCAGACTGACGGCAGAAGGTCTGGACTCTATCGCAGCTTTTATTGGCCAAGGACCGCCCAAGAGGACATTTGACTGACATGTAATGCAATCACAGTTCGTTTTGCTCGCGTCATGTTAAGGGGAGTGAAAACGTAAAGTCGATGTCTCTACAATAACAGACCGGCATGCATCTAATGAATTATTTATTCAAGAACATCGTGCAAGTTTACTGCAACAATGGAGCCGCAAACTCCTCATACTTTTGAAAATCCAGCATTTATCTGATCCTGGTAAGCATTCATTGTCACATTTGTAAACATGGCGGCGTTCTTCTACCACGAGGGGGTTTGGCATCACGGCATTTGTTTCCAGGTGGACCGTTAAAGAACGTGACACACACGTCTCCCGGACATCCTGTAGAATTCAACCAACCAGATGACGACTTTGAAACTCCTGAAGTGTTTCCAGATAAGTGTGCCATATGCATCAGACGTTCAGCCAATGGTCCATGGGCGTGACGTCTGAGGCTGAGGCTACTCAAGTATTAACTTTATTATTGTAGGTGTATATACAGAAATATACACCTATACAGAATACAGAAGCACATGATTGCATTGTATCTTACCTTAGAGTATTTTTTACAGCATGAGCTTTATTACTGACATTTAACTGACTTTATAAAATGCATTAATGTAAAGAAAACAATGACTCAGAAAACTTTAAACATTAGAAAATCACTTTATTGACCGTATAGACACTGTAGTCACAATCTGATGACAAAACTAAAACAAATCAACTGACAAATAGATTCAGCGAATGTTATGTAATAAAAGTTATTGCTAGATTAAGTTACACTTAAAAGTGTAATTTAATTTAATTTAACTGAATTTCCATTTTTGTGTACGAATCAGGCAACCAAATTGACCTAATTTACATGTGCAACTGCACTGCAGGCAACATTTTGGTGAAACCTCTGCACATTTCTGATAATTTCTTCATTACTTTTAATCTACAACTTACTATTTGTGCACCAGCAACCCCTCTACCAGTTACTTTCAGACAAAACCTGCGCTCTCTTTCTCCTTCTTATCTTTCCTCTGTTGTGTCTTTCTCTCTTGCCTCACCCACTAAATTCTCATCTCTGGATGCGAATACTGCAACAGATACTTTATGTTCCACTTTAACTTCTAGACAGTATCTGTCCTCTCTCCTCCAGGCCAGCATGTGTTACTCCCTCTAACCCCTGGTTATCTGATGTTCTTCTTGAACACCAGACCAACCTCAGGGCTGCAAAGAGAAAATGAGTCTTTGCTCTCATCCTTTTCTGTTGAAGTTCATGCTGCAAAATCTACATATATCCACAACTAGATCAACAGCGTTTCAAACACACTTTTCAAACCATTCAACTCTCTACTCTGTCCCCCTCCACCACCACCCACCACCTCTTTAACTGCTGATGATTTTGCTAATTTCTTCACTGACAAAACAACAACCATCAGCAGTCAGTTCTCAGCTCCACACACACAGGAACTCAGACCAACCACATTCACAGCCACAAATCTTCTCTCTTCCTTCTTTCCCCTCACTGAGGCAGGGGTATCTAAACTTCTCCTCTCCAGTCATCCTACCACCTGCCCTCTAGATCCCATCCCCTCACACCTTCTACAAGCCATCTCT
This sequence comes from Ctenopharyngodon idella, assembly GCF_019924925.1. Classification (NCBI taxonomy): domain Eukaryota; kingdom Metazoa; phylum Chordata; class Actinopteri; order Cypriniformes; family Xenocyprididae; genus Ctenopharyngodon; species Ctenopharyngodon idella. The sequence goes on from NC_067236.1 coordinate 2,104,278, forward strand.
CCTACACTCTTACCAGCACTCACATCTCAACACATCTCTCCGCACTGGCATTTTCCCTACCGCATTCAAGAAGGCTCGGGTAACCCCGCTGCTTAAAAAACCCACATTAAACGTGTCACTTGTAGACAGTTACAGACCAGTCTCTCTCCTACCATTCATATCAAAAACACTTGAACGAGTTGTTTTCAACCAGGTATCATCTTTCCTCTCACAAAATAACCAGCTGGACGTCAACCAATCTGGTTTCAAAAGCGGCCATTTAATCGAGACTGAATTACTGTCGGTCACTAAAGCCCTGTGGATTGCGAAAGCTGATTCCAAATCATCAGTTCTTATTCCCTTGGATCTGTCTGCTGCCTTCGACACTGTGAATCATCAGATCTTTCTGTCCACCCTGTCATCACTGGGCATCACAGGAACTCCACTTCACTGGTTTGAATCCTATCCCACAGGTAGGTCTTTCAGGGTTGCCTGGAGAGGGGAGGTATCCAAAGCACATCAACTGATCACAGGGGTTCCTTGGGGTTCAGTTCTTGGACCCCTCCTCTTCTCCATATACACTACATCACTGGGTCCCATCATACAGGCACATGGTTTCTCCTACCGTTGCTATGCTGATGACACACAGCTCTACCTTTCATTTCAACCAGATGATCCCACAGTAGCTGCACGAATCTCAAGCTGTCTGACGGACATCTCGGCATGGATGAAAGAACATTACCTGCAGCTCAACCTGGCAAAGACTGAGCTTCTCGTCTTCCCTGCCAATCCGACTCTATAGCACGATTTCACCATCCAGCTAGGTGCATAATCAATTACCCCAAGATTGGCCAAAACTCTTGGAGTAATCTTTGAGGATTAACTGACCTTCAAAGACCACATTGCAAAGACAGCTCGATCATGCAGGTTTGCACTACACAACATTAGGAAGATCAGGCCTTTCCTAACTGACCACGCAACACAACTTCTCGTCAAGGCCCTGGTCATTTCTAGACTTGATAACTGCAATGCTCTTCTGGCTGGACTTCCATCATGTGCAATCAAACCTCTACAATTGATTCAGAACGCTGCAGCACGTCTTGTCTTCACCGAGCCCAAAAGGGCCCACGTCACACCTCTCTTCATTTCTCTTCACTGGTTACCACTAGCTGCTCGCATCAAGTTCAAGGCAGTGACGATTGCTTACATATCTACCACAGGCTCAGCACCCTCCTACTTCCACTCTATCTTACGAGTCTACATCCCTGCTAGAAGCCTACGATCGGTAAATGAGTGACGGCTGGTGGTACCATCGCAGAGAGGCACTAAATCACTCTCCAGAACATTTTCGTTCACTGTTCCTTGCTGCTGGAATGTTCTCCCCACCTCCATCCGGAATGCACAATCCCTATTCAAAAGACAGCTGAAAACTCATGTCTTTTATGAACACTTAACCTTATCATAAAAAACAACAGCTATGCTTTCACTTTTCTTTTACCCCTGCTTATTCTAGCTTATGCTACTCTGAGCAATATCTGAAACTTTGAATTTTCTTGTGTTTATTTGCCTCTGCACGATGAATCGCTTGATGTATTCCTCATTGTAAGTCACTTTGGATAATGTATAAATGTAAATGTGTAAATGTTACTATAGCAATACATTTGTTACAGTATTTGTTCATCTTTGTTAATGTTAGTTAAAAATCCAGCTGTTCATTGTTTGTTCATATGTTAACAAATACAACATTTTATTTTAATAATATATTAGTAAATGTTGAAATTAACATTTAACTAAGATTAATAAATGCTGTAAAAGCATTGTTAATTCTTAGTTCATGTTAACTAAAGTAATTAACAAATGTTATTGAAACCTTATTGTAAAGTGTTACCATGAACAGAAACAAGCTACACCAGGGGATCCAGTTCTACAAACACTGGCAATGTGAATTTAGGAAGCTATCAAACATAACACCCAGGTTCTTTACTGTAGAGAATGACGCAACAGTACAACCATCCAATGACAGATTACATTCCAGCATCCTTTGTTTGGATTGAAGGTGGGGTATGTATTTTTTCAAAAACACTGTTTGGAAGTTAGTCGGGCCGACACCAACAACAAACGTCTAACCAATCAGCAACAAGCAGTTTGTCTGTCTACACCAGACGTGACGCGACAATGAGACGTGATAAAGTCAATCAAAAATCACAGCCAATCAGAAGAGCGCTCTCTTGGCACTCACTACGGAATGGATAAGTACATAATCAAATTCATAAATATTACACCATTTTAACATTATTAAAAATACATACTGAGTCACTGAAACTATTTTTGTCATAGAATACACTGTTCACACAATGAGTTGACAATCTGTTCACAATAAGTTAACAGCTATTGTTCTTGTTCCCATTTTTTTTTTTTTTTTGAAGATCTGGGGTGAATTGTCCATTGTTGTTTTCAGTACAGCTATAAAAGACACACAAAATGATATTCAAACTCACATTAGACGCTTTTAACATTAAATAAAGTACATAAACAGTACCTGAGATTATAATTGCCATACTTTGTGTTATTGTTCCAGCCGCGACTTCGCAGAAAAATAGAAACTGTTTCTAAAATAGAATCTTTGCGTGTCACTGTCACGGCTAGTTAGGACAAAAACTCCTATTACCATGGTGTTAGGAGGTGTATGACAGTCGAGGAGACAGAATGAGCAAGAGGGAGATATGAAAAAAAACAAAAAACGCAGAAAGAGAGATGAGACACAACACAACACAATACAATGAATATCACTGGAATGAAGGTTTATGACTGGGAAAGCGCTTTAGGACCAGCATTAATATTAGAAAAGCTTTCCAGCGCTGGAGAGAGCTAAGCGGGAAGGCCTGAAAACAGACTCGGTGGCTGCTTTGATTCCGCTTCACATGTGAGTAACACTGGGTTTGAGTGTCATTGATTGTCTGGAGCTGCTGTGCTGTTGGCGACTAACAACAAACTCTTGTTTGTATTTACTCTTGTGTACTGTACGTAAATTTTGTGTGCTTCCTTGTCATTCATTCATCATCTGCGCTTTATTTTTCATGAAGCATTTTGTTGCATGTCAGCTGCGATAAACAGACATCCACTCTCGCATTGCGTGTGTAACAGTGGCCAGATAGTGAGAGTTGAGCGGGTAAACCACTGCACACTGACGACCGCTGGAGAATGCGGTGTTTAGCGTCATTGTTAGTGCACTCGCCTTGCCTGCCAGCAGCGAACGGGCTGGGGTTCGAGAACGACTCGGAGCAGGGTGGTTAGGATTGGAGGGTGAGTTTTGGAGGCGGAGCAATGAAGAGAGGGATGGGTTTGTTTGGGTTGATTTCAAATATCAACAATGTCCAACAGCGTTGTTGAAAATCTACTTACCCCATAATAATTTAGGATTAGGAAATTACTAGTCTTTCAGTCTTTTATCAAACTAATGCACTCTAGTAACTTGGGGAGTTTAGGAGCCTTGTCCAGTCTTGAGGAAATATAAAACATTGATCATTGGTGTACCAATCCTACAGGGTGTTGCCTAGGCACGTTTTTAATGTTGTGGATGATCAGTGTATTTTAGAATGTAATTTTAAATGTTTAATACAAAATATAGTTTTGATCTCTAGTTGGCTATTCCATCTACATTTGCAATTAGCCTAAATGCAGGCTACTGTATGAAAATGTATTTTCTTTAATATATTTTGGTACATGAAGGTTGAAACTAATTATGTTTTCAATTTCAAAAATATATTTCATTAAGCTTCACTGTGTACAACATATGTGTAGCATATATTTGAAATATGTTTTGGCCAGAAAAAAAATAAAAATAAATGCAGTATGGGATGCATCCCCCGAACTACGGTCAATGAGCGATGCTTTGTTGTTCCTTTATAATGAGACACAAAGGCACTCTCCAAAAACCTTTTCTAGCTTGCTTCCTAATCTAGCTGTATATTGTAGCAACACCACCTCCACAACCTTTTAAGCAAGGCCTATGTAGTAATTAAGCAATGTTTGTCTGTTAAACAAAGCACATCATGTAAATGCTCCTGGTAAACATTTGACTATGGCGGCAGGTGTCTCAATTTTAATGTTCCATATGATAGAATCTCCAATTACCATTTCAACAGGCTTCTCAGTGGGTGTGTCACCAAGTTGTTACTCATTTGCCCTGCTGCAGGGGCTCTGCTGCTGGAAACCAAAGCTTGCGTGTAATGTGGAAAACAAAACGTAACAGTCTAACATAAGCATGTTAAAGAAAGAAATGACAAAGAACTCAGGGGAAAAAAGGGTTATATTTAAATTGGGAACAAACAAGATATACTCTCAATAGGCAACACCTAGAAGCCAAAAGAAAAAAGATACTGGTTGGAGGAGGCAATAGCATACTTTAAGGAGAGGAAGAACCAAGGTTGAGCTGGGGGAACCAGAGGGCCAAGGCGAAGCTGAGAGATTGGAAGTCCAAGCTGGAGCCAGGGGATCAAGAGACCAAGGCAGATTCTGGAGGATGAGGGACCCCGGTGGAGCTGAAAGGATGGAGGACTATAGTTGAGCCGAGGGATCTGAGGGCCAAGCCAGATCAGTGTGGCAAGTTCTGGCTTCGGGACAAACTGGGCAGTCAGCACTGCCTGAGAGTTTGTGGTGGGTGTTTGTGCAGGCTTAGGGTTGATATTCCAGGCTTTAATGGACACAGGGTTGCCGTGGTCCTCCTCCACCAAGGGGAATGGGCAACTCATGTGGAGGGCCAGGCCTCGAAACTGGCACAGCATCCCTCAATTACCACTGGCAGGCAGTAGTGACTTTATTTGTTTATTTATTCTAGCGTGATAAAATGAAATGATGGTACTGTCATCAAAGTGCACTACAATAAACAATGGACTAAGGATGGATGGAATGGAAGCAAAAGGTAAGTGTTGGCTCTGTGCATCAATTAGCAATGAAATCAGGAGATGGTTCAGTGGGTAGCACTGTGGCTAGAAGGTCCCTGGTTTGAATCTCTGACTGAGTTGGCACCAGTTTCCCCCACAACACAATATTAGGCAAATTGGAGACACTAAAGGCTATGTTCAGACTGCAGGCAAATTGGATTATTATTTTTTTTTCCACAAATCAGATCTTTTCAGGCAGACTGACAGGCACTATTTATTTTAAGTGAACAAATAAGATGTGTGTCCAGACATAACCAACCTATCTGCATGGGTTGCTTTGGTAACGATGTAGACCCACCTACATTTGTGACAAGCCTTTCAAAACAGATGCAGGAAAAATGGAGATGCATCATCTCACTCTCAAAATAAGAAATAAGTACAGAACTCATCCATTGGAGAATGGTATATATTGTGATATTCCGTGCTGTAGTCATGGCTGAAATCTTTGGACATTTACAGTTTTTCTCAATTGATTTGACAAATTTCTCCAAAGTAATGTAACTGTTCTCAAAACAGTTAACACAGTGATCTAAACACACTCTTACCTTAGCCAAACAGTTAAACTTTACTGCAAAATAAAGTAAAGTAATCTAGTAATGCATTTATTAAAAGTAAATACTAACATCAAAACTACAGGCAAATTGTCTATTGATTTTAGAACATTTTCAGCTGTGGATGTACAAATACACTAATGAAAATACAAGTTTATTGTAATGCTTTTCCAACAGGTTTTGTTATATGGGTCATTGACAAATAAAGCTTAAAAAAGGCTATTTTTAAAAAATCTTTTCAAAACTGTTGAAATGCATATTTTTGAACAATGTGTTTAAACAAGTTTCAGTTGTTACATAACATTTCAAAGTGTTTAAATTCATTTTTGGACTTTTTTTGTGAGGTGGTACAACCAAATATTTGTAAATATATATTATACCACCTGACATTGAAAGTGTACCAACCTACCTATACTTGAAATTAGCAGTTCCCATTCAGTCAGTCACGTTCGACGTTAAGATACTGACGTAATGGGGTCTCGCTTGGGAGCCCAAACACCTCCAAGTGGTACAAAACGAGCCAAAGTGAGATTTACATGCCGGGCCACACCCCTAGCATCCGGGTATAAATAGGACCGGCATACTCACTTCCATTCATACTTTTGCTTCGGAGCCGAACGGTCGCACTGATCATTCTTCCCTTCACCTTCTTGAAGTTGCAAATTTCCAAACTAAGAGAGCAAACAGCAATTTTAATTGCTACCTGGAGTTTCTCCTCAACAGGAATTTTCATTGCTTTCTGCCTCGAAGCTCGTGGGGACTCTCGGCTGGTGTGAAGGCGCAGTTCAGCAGTGCGTGCGGTGACGTGCTGACACAGGACAGTGCAGCATTCATCCACGGGTACTTCTGCTGTCCGGATGGTTACACTTTTACGGTGCTTGGGGGCCTGGCTACGCCTCCCCAACCCATCCCGTTGGCTCATTCGGACAGTCAGACTCAGCTATGTGATTCAGTTTGCCAGGCGTCCCCCCAGGTTCAGCGGCGTCCTGTACACCTCGGTGGCAGGCAAGGACGCCCCTGTCCTGCGGGCAGAAATGCTTCCTCTTGGCGAAGGACACAATAGAGCCTGTCCCTCCAGCCGAGATGAAGTCAGGGTTTTACAGCCCGTACTTCATAGTACCCAAGAAAGACGGGGGGTTACGGCCAATCTTGGATTTGCGTGTCTTAAATCGGGCCCTTCACAAGCTCCCATTCAAGATGCTCATGCTGAAACGCATCCTCACCTGCGTTCGCGCCCAGGATTGGTTTGCAGCGATCGACCTGAAGGATGCGTACTTTCATGTCTCGATCCTCCCTCGACACAGACCGTTTCTATGCTTTGCATTCGAGGGGTGAGCATATCAGTACAAGGTCCTACCCTGTCTCACCAACGGGCGTGCGCAGTCAGTGCTGGACTGCCTGAATATGTTCTCACAGAAAACAGCGGTTCCACTGAAGCAATTTCAGAGGCTCCTGGGGCATATGGCATCCGCAGCCGTGGTCACGCCACTCGGATTGTTACATATGAGACCGCTTCAGCACTGGCTACACAACTGAGTCCTGAGGTGGGCATGGCGCCATGGCACACTCCGTGTGATCATCACACCGAGTTGTCGCTGTACATTCAGCCCGTGGTCGGACCTTGCTTTTCTACGGGCCGGAGTGCCCCTAGTACAAGTGTCCAGGCATGTTGCTGTCACAACAGATGCCGCATGCAGTGGACAGACTGCATCGAGCTCCTGGACAGGACCCCAACGACACTGGCATGTCATCGACACTGCCTCGAGTTGCTAGCAGTACTCCTTGCCCTGTGCCGGTTTCGACTGCTGCTGCACGGCAAGCATGTACAGGTACTGTACTGACAACACATCAACCGTAGCATACATCAGGGTGGTCTACGCTCCCGTCGCATCTAACTCGCCCGCCATCTCCTCCTCTGGAGTCAGTGCCGACTTCCCGCCATTATTATGCAGGTCATTAGAGGTCTTTATGTGATTCTTTTGTCTTCTCAGGTGTGAATTACCTTATTATTCATGATGATTCAAGCCTCCACGCATACTGTGTTTCTTGACAAAAAGTGTCTTACAAAAACTAAATCAATATATTGTTTTATATGAACGAGTAGGCAGGATAATTTTTACATCACTTTGAAGCAAAAACTCTAGTCTACAACCTCCAATACCCAGAAGTCTTGTGAACACAGATTTAATATATTTTTTGGGCTTTATTTCAGTGACTTAAGTTTTTTGTTTTTTCAATAACCACGCATAAATGTTATTCCTTCAAAAACACAAACATGTACATACATGTTCCTCACATATTATTGTAGCCTAGTTTGTGCTGAATACAGTGTAATGACACTTTTTCCATTAATATGTTTATGAACAACTGAAAAAAGCACAAATGTCAGGGCATGTCAAAACTTCTCCAGGGCCCCGAAAATCCTCAGACCCCAGAGGGTTAAGAGGGTTGGGGACCTGCAAGCATTTCCGGTCAGCGAATCGTGCCTAGAATTCAGGCTGGCCTACTCTCACGTTGTCCTGAGACCCCGGCTTGGATATGTGCCCAAAGTTCCCACCACTCCCTTTCAGGACCATGTTGTGAACTTGCAAGCGCTGCCCCTGGAGGAGGCAGACCCAGCTCTAGTGTTGCTGTGTCCCATTCATGCCCTGCGCGTTTACGTGGATCGCACGCAGAGCTTCAGAAGCTCTGAGCAGCTCTTTGTTTGCTTTGGAGGTCAGCAGAAGGGAAAGGCTGTCTCCAAACAGAGGTTGGCCCACTGGATAGTGGATGCCATCGCCTTGGCGTACCAGTCCCAAGGCGAGCCGTGCCCCCTCAGGTTGCGAGCTCACACCACTCGGGGTGTTGCCTCATCCTGGGTGTTGGCACACGGCACCTCTGTAGCAGACATTTGCAGAATTGCATGCTGGGCGACACCAAACACATTTGCGAGATTTTATAATCTCCGAGTGGACCTGGTGTCCTCCCGTGTGCTGTCTACACCTAGATAGCCACGGGTGTCCGCTTGCTTGTGCCATTTCCCTCGGATGAGGGAATGCAAGCACTTTTCCTGCTCCTCAGTTCAGTTCCCCACATGGTGAACCCTGTGGAGTTCCGCCTGCATCTTGCGGCAGCCAGATGTGGCAGATGTGTTTTTTTTTTTGCTGTCCATACTTAAAAAACCCATCAAGATAAAATCTGGATATGCAAAAAAGTGTGAGAGTGTGTTAACCTTGTGACCTGTTTACCTGTTCATGGTGTTTCCCTTCCTTTGGTCCAAAATGCTGGGTAGAGACTACAGCACCACTTTGACACTCTAAAGGAATAGCAGAATAAATTCTTTATTTTTTTCTGTGCTAGAGTAATTTTAGCATTTAGATATAGGTGTCAGAGTTATGTTCTGTTTCGACCATGTTTCTTTATGTTTTGGTTCCGTCTTCTTTAAAACTTCCCTTTCGAAAGGGAACTCGCACTGCGCCCTAGAACGCATATGGGGAACGCCCTCACATGACAGGTGTCTGAAGCGATAGTTGAATCACGTCAAACCTATTGGCCGGTGACAGCCTATGACGTCATACTAGTGCAACCAGACAGTATATAAGGGGCGCCTAGAGAACATGTCATCCTCTTTTCATCTTCAGTGACTGTTTTGTTTGTTGCGATTGTTGTCAAGGTAAGCCAGTTTACAATGTCTGAGAAACGTTTCAAGCGTTGTGCTGATCCGTGTCTGAGATATCTGAGACCGGAGGACACACACATCTTGTGCGTTCACTGCCTGGGTGAGGAGCATGTGCGTTCATTTCTCGAGGGATCTGTTTCTGTTTCACAACTGTTCATTGTGAGCATCTACCTATGGGGACGCTCCACTCTCGCCTATCAGTCTTCTCAAGGGAAGAGGGACAGGCATCTGCACCTGAAGGATCGGGTCCTTCTCGTGCTGAGGCTGAGAGGAGACTCAAGTCAGGGGGCTCGCAGGTGGAGCTTGCCGAAAAGTTTGAAAAAGGCGTCTCTCTTTCTCGTGATTCGGCAGATTAAAGCCGCCGTGGGCGCACGCTCGGGAAGAAGCGGTTTATTTATCAAGGGAGGTTTATTTATTTTGCAGTGACCATGGCTCCCTGCTGAAGGCTTGTGGGGCTTTTATTTTGTAATTTTGTTTTTTTTCTGGGGGCTTTCTGGGCCCTGGAGCTCTTATGGAAGGCTGATCCCTCACCCTTGCTATTTGCTTCCTCTCTGCTGAGAGTTTGATTCCCCCAAAACTTTTTTTGGGTTACTTTTCAGAATGATTTTTGCAGTAATATGGCAAGCCATTTTATCATTTACTGCTCTTTAGTCCTGAAGAATCCTTGTGGGGCTTCAATTGAGTTCATGTTTCTGGTGTAGACCGTCATTGGCCTCCGGTTGGGGTCCCTTCCTTAGGTTGTAAGTGATGCTGTTTGATCTGAACCTCCGCTCCCTTGAGCTCCAGTTCTTCATGACTTTTGGTTCGGCTCGTTGGCTGCCCATTTTGGGTAGTGGTTTTGTGGCTTCCGCCTTGTTGAGTTTTGTTTTTTTGATAGCGTCAGCCTTTTTATGGCCGCCTTGAAATTTTTGAGTGTGTTGGCTCTCTTTTTGTTACTATTTAGGCTTCCGCTCCCTTGAGCTCCAGGCTGTATTTCCCGTTGGCCTTCTCTCGGCCACCTTGGGTTTTCGTTGCTAGCCTCCTCTCATCCGAGAGTCGTCAGGTTTAAACCACTATAAAGATTATAAAGTAACAAACTGGATGTACATTACCTCTTACATCGTAGGGCTTTTTTTACAAACAAAACAGATGATAGAAAGATCATATTATTTTGTCTATATAATACAACTAGGATAAAAAATAGGATTTGAATATGGGATTTTTTTTTTAAATGACTCGAGACTCGACTCAAACTCATGACAAAAGACTCCAGACTTGACTCAGACTCCAGTGATAAAGACTTCAGACTTGACTTGGACTCCAGCTTAAAGACTTTAGACTCCAGATAAAAAATTTGTGAACATCTCTGGTAGGGAGTAATGTCACTGACAGCCTAGCGTTTGACCACAGAGGGTTGAGTGTTGCAACTTTCTTCTTAGCCATCGTTGGCATGCACTCCCCTCAGCATGGCGGTGTGGGTATTTCCCCATATGCGTTCTAGGACGCAGTGCGAGTTCCCTTTCGAAAGGGAACGACACGGGTTACGACTGTAACCCTGGTTCCCTGAGAACAGGGAACGAGACACTGCATCTTGTTGCCATGCCTCTGGGCTGCCTGCTACAGTCACTTCAGACGAATAGCGGATGACATGTTCTCTAGGCGCCCCTTATCTACTGTCTGGTCGCACTAGTATGATGTCATAGACTGTCGCCGGCCAATAGGATTGGCGTGATTTGACTATTGCTTCAGACACCTGTCACGCAAGGGCGTTCCCCATATGCGTTCTAAGACGCAGTGTCTCGTTCCCTGTTCTCAGGGAACCAGGGTTACACTCGTAACCAGAGACGTTTTCACACTTTTCGGTATCTTGCTTCACATTTCACACGGCTCATAATTTACCCGGGGTTAACAACTAATCCTGGGTGATCATAAGCTGAAGTTTCACATTGTACATTCCTAAACCCTGGGTTAATGTTTTTATTTGCATATTTGTGGTGTCAGTGTCATTGATTGGATAAACGCAGCACGCAACCTGTTTATATTGCGCATCCTCGACTTAACCAGGGTTAAGCGCAGTGTAAAAAGCCCCAATGTCTGCTAGTTTGACCCAGTTTCTCAGCTATTATTCCTTTCAGCTGTTGTCTCTTTAATTATCTCATTAGTTCCTGTGTATTTATACTCCCTGTTCTGTTCTTTGTTTTATCTACGTCAATGTTGAGGTGTGTAATCTGTTTCCCTGAGTTTTTCCTGCCTGTTTTGTGAGTTATTGAATTAAAGTCTGTTCCCTTGATCTATTTGTCTTCGTACACTACTTGTGAACAACCACCTATGACAACTGGTCATTTGTAGCCATTTGTATTTCTTTTTTCTTTTGCCATGTCAGGAAATTCTCTCTCTTTTTGACCTTGTGAGGGTGACATGAGTGCTTGGAGAACATGAGCAATGTGTGTAAATAAAAGATAAACATGCATAGCCTACTATTGACCTCTTGAAAAACAAACACACCATGGTAACTCTTCAATGAGAGTCAGGAAAAATGTTCACAAGATTTTTGGTCAAACACATGGTATGCTTCTCACAGTAAAACTCTAGGCATCTGCCATGTGAGCCTCTCTAATGGCCAACAGTCCAAACAAAACATAATTCATGTTAAATTAGATACAAACCAGAATTTTTTATTCAATTCTCATTAGTAAATTCCACCATGGTTTATCATGTGGAATAACTTGTCTCTTTACACCCAATCAGCTGATGTATTTGTTGACAGAGCATAATGATTGTACATCTAGAATACTTTATAAAATCATACATGGTTCACATCAGTATCCACCAGGAGAAGTCATATGGCCACCATGATAGTTCTCTAATTAATAATTAAACCATTTAGGCATTCCACAGCATACCAATTCTCTAATTACATCTGGTGGAAAAAGAACAAGTGAGTCTGAGAACACAGAGAGTCTGTTAAGCCTGTAATTTATGTCACAAGTCCTCAGGGCAGTGTGTGTGTGTGTGTGTGTGTGTTCTAATTGAATGAATGCCACTACAACTCTTTTGCTGTTCTTCCCCATATTCTCTCTTTCACTATTAACTGCCATTAACAGTTCATGTCTTGGAAAATTGTTTCATAGCCTAGAAGAATTCTGCATAAAATCACACAGTTAGAGACTCTAGATGTGCAAATGAGCATGCCTTATACAGAATTACGGTTTGCAAACATATGTTTTTGTGATAGAGGGATCTCTCTCACTCGGCTAAGCAACACTGGTTTTTACATACTCACCTCATCCACCATTCCCCTCTGTTAGCTCTCCGAGGAGCAGGTGCACACGCAACCAGGAGCACGTGGACATTACGACATTTTTCATTGACAACTGAAAATGTTTCATTTTTGGTTTGTGTAAGATGGTGGTAGACAGGCTTCAGGTTGTGGTGCTGCGTCTGCCAAACCGAGTGATAGTGTTGCCAGATTGGGTCAACAGTTTCCAGGCCAAAAAGCTCAACAAAACCGCCCAATCCAAGAAAAATCCACCCAAAACATTAACTGCCAAAATATTGTGATAGAATTTGATTGCCATGACAATCGAGGTTGATTAGGACCATTTTATCTCTTTAAAACAAAATAAAAATAAATTTCCCAGGAAAACGGATCAAAACAGGGCAAATATATTAAAGGTGGGGTATCCATTTTTTCAGCTACACTGTTTGGAAGTTAGTCGGGCCGATACCAACAACAAACGTCTAACCAATCAGCATTAGGGGACGTATGACGGTTGTGGAGAGAGAACGAGCAAGAGGGAGATTTGAAAAAAAAAAAAAAAAAAACGCAGAAAGAGAAATGATGAGACACAATACAAAAGAGCTCAAAAGAATATCACTGGAATGAAGCTTTATGACTGGGCAAGTGCTTTAGGACCTGCATTAATATTAGAAAAGCTTTTCAGCTCTGGAGAGAGCTAAGCGGGAAGGCCTGAAAACAGACGTGGAGGCTGCTTTGAACCCGCTTTTCATGTGAGTAAAACTGGGTTTGAGTGTCATGATTGTCTGGAGCTGCTGTGCTGTTAAAGGAACACTCCACTTTTTTTGAAAATAGGCTCATTTTCCAACTCCCCTAGAGTTAAACAGTTGAGTTTTACCGTTTTCGAATCCATTCAGCCGATCTCCGGGTCTGGCGGTACCACTTTTAGCATAGCTTAGCATAGTTCAATGAATCTGATTAGACTGTTAGCATCTCGCTCAAAAATGGCCAAAGAGTTTCAATATTTTTCCTCTCTTCTGTAGTTACATCGTGTACTAAGACCGATGGAAAATAAAAAAAAGTTGCTATTTTCTAGGCCGATATGGCTAGGAACTATACTCTCATTCCTGCGTAATAATCAAGGAACTTTGCTGCCGTACCGTACAGGCGCAATGATATTACGCAGCACCTGTGACCCCCTGCTTGCACAGGGAGCGTGCCTTGCAATCATGGAGACATTTGTGAGAGACGCTGCGCAATATCAATATCAATATCAAAAACTCAGAGCAGGGTGGTTAGGATTGGAGTGTGAGTTTTGGAGGCGGAGCAATGAAGAGAGGGATGGGTTTGTTTGGGTTGATTTCAAATATCAACAATGTCCAACAGAAAAAAAAAAAAAACATACCCCACCTTTAAAGAGAATTAGCAAATATGACTAAAATGTTCAGGTAGAAACTATGTTAAAACAACAATGAATCAAGGAATTAAAGGTAGGGAAGGCATTTTTTTTTTATAAACACTTATACTGCTATACTGGTTAAAACTCTCTTTACAACCTGATAGCAATAATAATAGAAGTGGTCCACATATTAAAGCATGTACACATACCTTCTGTGGAAGTCTCAGGAGCAAAAAATGTTTGTTTGTCACGTGACGCTTTGCAGACTCTGCTGTGTGTGTTCATGTGTTTTGAAAGAGGTGTGGCTGTGTAGAGAGAGCTCATGGGATCTCATGCTTTCAAAGCTAGCTTGCTATTGCTAATCTCTCCGAAATTGCCTACTCTACCCTTAACAGATGACTTTAACTCTCAGAAAAACACATGCATTATTTTCAATGTCAACATTAAGAATAAGCCATTTTACAGTTCTTCTCAATCGATTTGGAACATATAGCAACAGTCTTAACATTCTCTAAACTTTAAGTGCAATTGTCACAGCTGTTCACTGGAACATCAAAACTCTATTACATGTCTGCAAAATGTAGTTACTCACCCAAAACATTTAATTCATGCTCCAAAACTTAGTTATTGTGTCAGTAAATTGGCCAGTGCCACCAAAATAAAAAGTGTTTTTGTCATTGTGTGAGCCACACTGGTCAAAATGTTTTTTCACCATGGAAATATTTGTTATATACAAATTGTGTGTGTTTTCTACTTTACTTGACACTGCACTCTACACTATACAAGAATGTCAGTTTTGTCAAGATGAATGCTCTTGTGTCTCACACTGAGCTTTTTAGATACAGATTTCAGCAGTAGGTAAACATTTTTTAGGAAAAGTTGATAATGCAGTACAAAAAAGAAAATGGACATTTGGCCACACTTTATTTTAGGTGTCCTTATCTACTATGTCAAAAAATAAGTACAGTGTACTTATTTTATTCATATTGTATTGCAAAACACTTGTGCTGCTATTGAGGTGGATACGGGTAAGGTTAATAACAGGTTTGGTGGTATGGGTAGGTTTAAGGCTGGGTTAATGGGTAACGGAAGGCTCAACAGTGTAATTACAGCTGTATTTTTTTATTTTTTTATTTTTTTTTAAATAAGTACAATGTAAAAACATGTATGTACACAATAAGTGCATTGTATGATTCATTTACAGTAAATGTTAGTACAAAGTAGTTAAAGACACCTAATATAAAGTGGGACCAAACATTTTTATTTATACAGCACATTTATTTTTGTAGAAATGTGTTTCATGTAAACTGAAAATTCACAGTTCCTTGTTCATTTTTCCATATTCTATTACAGTATTCTTTCCCTAACACCACTCATTCTTGCATATCTTCCTGTTACATGAGACAGAATTGCCTCATTCTTACTTGAAAAAAAACTTTATTTATAACAAATGTTTGATAAATATGTTCATGCATTTTAAGTGTGAATGTTCACTCAAAAAAATTAAAACTTTGTTGTGGATTACAAATTACATTACATAACATTTCTTGGCCACACTATGACCATAAAGACTTTTGCATACACTCAGGTGTCAACCATGAGCACCCATAATTGACACTAAAACTAATATTGAGGTCCACATTAAAGTTTTAGTTCACCCAAAAATAAAAATTCTGTCATTAATTACTCACCCACATGTCGTTCTACACCCGTAAGACCTTCGTTTTTATCTTCGGAACACAAATTATATTTTTGATGAAATCTGATGGCTCAGTGAGGCCTCCATCGACAGCAAGATAATTAACACTTTCAGATGCCCAGAAAGCTACTAAATACATATTTAAAACAGTTCATGTGACTACAGTGGTTCAACCTTAATGTTATGAAGTGACGAGAATACCTTTTGTGCGCCAAAAAAACAATATCTAGTGATGGGCGATTTCAAAACACTGCTTCATGAAGCTTCGAAGCTTTACGAATCTTTTGTTTTGAAACAGTGGTTCAGAACGTGTATCAAACTGCCAAAGTCACGTGAACCATTGAAATTTCAAAACATTTCAAAACACTTATGACGTAATGAAGCCTCATTTACTGAAATCACGTGACTTTGGCAGTTTGATACACGCTCCGAAAAGATTCGAAATCACCCATCACTAGATATTGTCGAATAGTCATTATTTTGTTTTTTTGGCGCGCAAAAAGTATTCTCGTCACTTCATAACATTAAGGTTGAACCACTGTAGTCATATGAACTGTTTTTAAATATATCTTTAGTAGCTTTCTGGGCATTTGAAAGTGTTAATTATCTTGCTGTCAATGGAGGCCTCACTGAGCCATCGGATTTGATCAAAAATATCTTAATTTATGTTCAAAAGATGAACGAAGGTCTTACGGGTGTGGAACGACATGAGGGGGAGTAATTAATGACAGAATTTTATTAAACACCAAATTCTCTAATCATAAAATTTAATACAAAGCTCAGGATGCACCTCTGTGAGCATAAGTTTAGGCCTTTGGATTTATAAAATCTGACTCTTAGAGACCTGCCGTGGAATAACAAAAGAATGGGATTTCAGAGGTATTGCCAGAACACTCCTATTTTCTCAGAAAACTTGTTTTGCAAATGAAAGGGACCCTCTGATTGGTGGAAGTGTTACACCTTCCCATTTGTATGGTGGAAATGACCTTTGCATGACACAATGTGGTTTAACTAGACAGTAAAGACAACAAGATGAAAACGTCACAACACACAATTGAAGGGCCTGCACTATGTGTCAGTGACCTTAATGCACACCTTTGGGGCTACCAGCGGTCATTCACTACACTCTCTGCTTGATGTTATTGTCTGCCATACCATAAAGTTTTACTTTACATGTATATTGACTTTTGATTTCTTGGCAGACACACTCCAGGAGAGTAAAAAATTACAGACACATATAGTGCTTTTGACATCTGTTATGATGAAATGTCCATGGGATTTTCAAAATATTTTGCAGTGAAATCAGGGATTTATTTTTAAACTTTAACCACTCATTTAAAGGTGAAGTAGGCCTATGTAAGATTTTTTTTTTTAATGTTAAAATGCATTCCCTTATCCAAGTTTATTGTTCACTGAGTATGCCATTCATGGGTTTATCTCCCCAAAAGTGTAAACATTGAGCCTCCCAGGCACCATCAAAACGTGGAGTATACATGAATATGTATGATATTTCCTCTATTCACAAACAAATGGAACTGAAAATATTAGTGCACACTCCTCAAATTGCAACTTGGTCAATGGATTATTTTAAAAAAGAAAATGAATGTTTAGCATTACATTACATTTTCAAAACAATGCATAGTTTGTGTGATATGACAACTCATTTGAGCTGTTTTGTCTGATTGATTACAGGCATTCACATAAACAGGTAAGGACACAGCAGAACAAACAATGAGCGAATAATCTATTTTAGTCTAGGTTAATACAATTGTTTTACTCGTTGATGTGTTTAGCTTTTTTATTTCATTTGTGAGGCTTAAATTGTATTTGAGTAGTTTGATTAGTAGCCTACTTGTCATTTGGTAACTACAATACTGCAGTGTGTTGACAACAATGCTTGAAATAAACCTCTACAAATGTACTGTCCCTTAATAAAAATGTATATGTTAGTCTGGTGTGAGTATTCTGTGCCATCCCTTTTTTTTTTTTAACAAAGTTTTTAACAAAGCAACATCAAAATCTTTTCACATACACCTGTTTGGGAATCACTAGTCTCCAAGTACTAATATATCATAATAGATTAAAGGTATAATCCACCCAAAAATAAAAACTCTGAAAATGGGTGTCATTGCTCACCCATTCAAAACCAGTATGACAGTATGACTTTTTTCTTCTGTGGAGCACAAAAGAAGATATTATGAAGAACATTGGAAAATTTCATACAACTTTAAAACCACGTGAGGGTTAAAACAATGTGTTAAAATGAACCCACAAAATCATGTGTCTTATGGGTTCAAGCAGAACCAAACTAGTGCAGAAAGATTCTGTGGAGTTATAAAAAAAAAAGTTGAATTTTTTATTCACAGTCGCCAAGGGGCGCCAAAACGTTTGAAGTGGGTGGGGCCACTATTACTTAAATGGCTATAACTCTTGAATGGAATGAGACACAGAATGAGACATTTTCACCAAACTCTGCACACCTATGTAAGAACTCATTCTGTGGACGCGGTGACTGGCCACTTGGTGGTGCTGTAACAGGAAAAAAAACCATGAAAACGGCAATAACTACTTCACAGTTAGTCCATTCGACTTAAAAATTGGCGTGCAGTGTCTTCGTCTGTAGGGCAACAACTGTCTATGAAGACGTTGACGCATCTCGAAAAACATGTCCGCCGTCGGCCTCTGAAATTTGAGCGGCTATCAGACAAGAGATGTGTCCCAATTCAGGGGCTGCGCACTTCAGAGTGCATGAAAGGGGTGGGGCTTTGGAGTGGAGGGTTGCCAGGTCTGCGCAACAAAACCATCCCAAAAGTAGCGTAATCACAGCACAAGTGTAAAAGTATCCCAATCCCAGACGTGGCAACAATGAGCCGAGCGTCGTTACATGGCTAGCGGCTGTGACAGACAGCTGACAGTTGACGTTTGTGTGTGCATTTTAAAGTTTTATGACTTTCTATTGGGTTTTGACATGCTTCACTGCCGGAGACAACGGGACACTGGACCAAAATATGTATGGTTAAACTATGTAATGTTAGTTTTATATTGTTAGCAACTAGTTAACCTTGTTTGTTTTTTATGTTAAATGAAACGTTAACTGTGAAAATATATACATTCATATTTATACATTTACTCTGTATTTAAGCTGTATTTAAGTCTAAATTTAAAGTACAGTACTTTAGAAAATCACACTTCAAAGGCCGCTCCCCCCCCCCCCCCTCCCCCCACTTTTCTCAAGAACAGGATACAGTGCATAAAATGGGTACATTAAAATGTGTCGATATAAATATTATTTAAATGTCACTTTGTCAATGAAACAGCCTAATTTCTGTAGTTTATTTTTGTGATGTAAGTTAAAAAAAGAAATGCATAAGTTGTATACATTATATTTGTCATGTAATTTATTTGTAAATGAGCCAGAGTAATTTCTGTTAATTATTATTATTATTTTTACATATGTTCACATGTGTAAATAAAAGAGAATTGTTCTGTTCATTGTTTATTTCTTTTATGGAACTTACAATTTTACATGAAACATTAAACATATACAATCATTTTTTCATCATGTAAATTAAATGTTTTTACATTAAAAAGCATTTTCAAAAAGGGGGAAGAGTAAAAGAAATTAACTCACATACTCAAATCAAACCATAAAATCTTTGAACGTACAAAACAGATATATGGTCCATTCAAATTTTGTCTTTAGTTGCTAACGATATAAAACTAACATTACATAGTTTAACCATACATATTTTGGTCCAGTGTCCTGTCGTCGCCGGCAGTGAAGCATGTCAAAACCCAATAGAAAGTCATAAAACTTTAAAATGCACACACAAACATCAACTGTCAGCTGTCTGTCACAGCCGCTAGCCATGTAATGACGCTCGGCTCATTGTTGCCACGTCTGGGATTGGGATACTTTTACACTTGTGCTGTGATTACGCTACTTTTGGGATGGATTTGTTGCGCAGACCTGGCAACCCTCCACTCCAAAGCCCCACCCCTTTCATGCACTCCGAAGTGCGCAGCCCCTGAATTGGGACACAGCTATGGTTAACTGAGGCCGATCAGAACGAAACTCGCTGGGCCTGTTTGACTCTTGGCCCTAGAGGCCTGTGAGAAATTCAAAAGAAATCAGCCTTCGCGTTTTTTACGTGCGTAAAGGATCATGTATCGCGAGCATGCCCACGACTTTCGTACCACATGGTAGAACTCCTCATTCTGAGCAGCTTTACCTCTAGGACCACCGCTGTCCATCAAATCGTTCGTTAAATATTGGAGAATATTTAAAAAAACAACTTTGGTGAACTAGTCCTAGGTTTTTGGCTCAACATCGATAACTGTTAAAAAGCTTTAAAAACAACATATTTCCTATGGTAAATTGCCTGTTTTTGCTGTAAATGGTCTTTTCCATCTATGATCGAGATGGTTACAGGCTTGCTAATTAAAACCTTTACATCTTTTTACGCAAGTGCTTAAAGGCCTTGAAACGCTTGTACCCCGATAATTGCTGCTCGCAGCTATATTCTTTACTGTATTTAGTTAACAGTCAAATGCAGAGCAAATACAGAGCAGTTTAAAGAGTCTGAGATGAAGTACTACTACTAATAATATTAATAAATATTATATTAATAAATACATTGTTACAATAAATACAAAAACCTACATTGTGTCTGTTCTTTGACCAAATGTTGCACTGAAAAACAACCCACTTTCATGTCATGTGTTTTATAATGGTGAGTGAAAGCATTTTTCTCATTTTACAAGTATACATACAATGATGACGTTTCAGGGATCACAAATGTTTTTGTCAGCCAAACTCGGTTGATCTAAAATATTTAACCTAATATATATTTTAATAATTTAACAAAGCAATAATTTAACAAACTTTCCTTGTCATTTCAATCTGAGTTACATTCGGGTTGTGAGTTGATGACATATTATGACATTGGTGATGATGACATATAATTTCATATCTTCCCAATTTAAAAATAATATTCTTAAAGTAGCTGCTGACTTATGTCCAAGAAGAATGTCATCAGAATATTATATTGCATTTCTGTCAACAGATCCTCCTAAATATTACACACTGGACCTTTAAAGTGTTTCAACTCAAATCAAACACAAAGCAGGACTATGCACGGACATAAGAGACTGTTGTTTGCCCTTCTGGTCATCTTAATCCTGGGATTTTAAATGTAGCTTAAGTGTCCAAATACTTTTGGGCCCACTGAAATTTAATAAGCAAAAGGATGATGCATTGCAATGCCTATTCATGAGACTTATAAATCCATATATTATGTAGAAGTGCTACAGTATTAACTGGGTGTAGGTGAATTTGCGGTTACTCTTGCTTTCATCTTAGGACAATAACCTTAGTAGGGGTGCCTAAATACATAAGGTGCTTGGGTTCCATGATCAGTACTAATGCCGCGTTCCAGGCAACCCGTAACCCGTGTTTTTCCAACCTTCTACCTGTGAAAGTGCACTGGAACGGCAGTCAAACCCGTGACTTCTCACCCGTGAACTTGTACTAGATCGATGTACTTCTAGTTCCGCGCTCTGACGTCACATAGCCCACGAAATAACAATGGCAGCTCCTACGGATGCAGTGTTTATGCAAGTGCACGGTAAAATAACGTAAAATAAAAGGTATAACAGCTTCTCTTGGCTTATGCGCCGTTTTTCCTCCTCCGTTTCCTTCAAATAAGCAAGGAGTAAGCACCTTTGGCGATAGAAATGATTGTAAATGAGCATAAGCCCCGTACGGTCCGCCATGCTGGTTTGTTTACACTCAGGCAGTTTGGCGTCGACTTGCCTGGAGTCATGGTTTGAAGTTGTGACTTACGGGCTCAAAAACCTGCCTGGAACGCAGCATAAATTGAAGCCCAGGAAGTGGAAAGTTACTGAGATTACAATTTTGTAATATCATCATTGTGTCCCTTAGCTATAGGAACTTATTACAATGTGGGATTATACAGTATATCATGTAAATTTCCATCACTTCTGTTCTGTTCTTTCCCTTTCACATGATCTGGAGATTAAGGTTGTGCAGGTTTCCGCGATTTTATGTCTAGACAGCAAAAATACAAAGGCTCAGCTCTCTTTTGTGTCATGTGAATATCTGTGAGTGTAGATTTCCATGGGAAAGCCTTTATGTAACCTAATCAAACAATACACCTTAAAGGAACAAAGACTGAACCCACTCAGTCTCACAGGGATCTTACAGAATTACAGAGAGTCTTCTGTTGTAAGGAGTCAGTGTATAAGGATTAAGGCTAATTGAGGAACTACTGCATGAATTACTGAAAAAATACTGCTATGAAGAAAGACTGACGTCAGTCAAGTCACCTTTATTTATATAGCACTTTTTACAATGCAGATTGTGTCAAAGCAGCTTTACAGTGATAACTGGTATATAATTTTGGCTGCACAGCAGCTCTTAAAGAAAATGGTGTCAATGCAGGCAAATCAAAGCACTGTTGAATATCAAATGTCAAGTGTCCCCAACTAAGCAAGCCAAAGGTGACAGCGGCAAGGAACCCAAACTCCAACAGGTGACATCAGGTGGCAAATAGGTGTTAAAATGGAGAAAAAACCTTGGGAGAAACCAGGCTTAGTCGGGGGGCCAGTTCTCCTCTGGCGAACAGTGCTTTGTTACGATTCAGGTAGCTATCATAAGTCCGATAAGATCGCAACATTCAAAGTATTTATTCCAGTTCCATCCAGTTGAGGATCGTATTCATCACGCCGGTATGGACGGTTTGTTGACGAACTGTGCCACTGGCTGTCGTGTCGATGAGGCCTTCACAGTTGATCATCTGTAGTTGACTCAATCTCTGCTGATACTTCAGGGCTGCGTTGTGGTCGTGTCAAGGCGCAGGTCTTTAATCTCACCTGGATACGGCCCGGACCCGGTTGACTACGGTAAACCTCGGGATAAACAGAGAGTCTAATATTAGCGTAGATGCCATTCTTCTTCTGATGTAACGAGTAGATCTAGTGTTATAGGAAGTGTTCCCGGTTCCGGCTGACCTAATTTATGCAGCCTAATAACGGATTTGAAAATATAAATTGATAATGTGTTATGTGTATGCCAGGTTAAAGAGATGCGTTTTTAGTCTGGATTTAAACTGACAGAGTGTGTCTGCTTCCCGAACAATGCTAGGAAGATTGTTCTAGAGTTTAGGTGCCAAATAGGAGAAGGATATACCGCTTGCGGTTGATTTTGATATTCTAGGTATTATCAGCTGGCCTGAATTCTGAGATCGCAATAGACATGAAGGACTATAATGCATTAAGAGCTCGCTCAGGTACTGGGGAGCTAAACCATTTAGTGCTTTGTAAGTAATTAGCAAGATTTTAAAATCTATACGATGTTTAACAGGAAGCCAATGCAGTGTTGACAGAACTGGGCTAATATGGTCATACTTACTAGTTCTAGTTAGAACTCTAGCTGCTGCATTTTGTATGAGTTTATTTATCAAGCGAGCGGAACAACCACCCAGTAGAGCGTTACAGTAATCTAGCCTTGAGGTCATGAACGCATGAACTAACTGTTCTGCATTTGTCATTGAGAGCATATGTCGTAGTTTAGATATATTTTTAAGATGGAAGAATGCGGTTTTACAGATGCTAGAAACATGGCCTTCAAATGAAAGATTGGTATCAAAGAGCACACCCAGGTTCCTAACTGACGACGAAGACTTAACAGAGCAGCCATCAAGTGTTAGACAGTATTCTAGGCTATTACGTGAAGAAGATTTTGGTCCAAAAATTAGAATCTCTGTTTTTTTCTGAATTTAGTAGTAGGAAATTACTGGTCATCCCTTTTTTTTATCAGCTATGCATTCCATTAATTTTGTTAATTGGTAAGTTTCATCAGGGCGCGAAGAAATATAGAGCTGAGTATCATCAGCGTAACAGTGAAAACTAACGGTCAGATAAGTATGATTTGAACCATGACAATGCAATTCCACTAATGCCAACATAATTTTCGAGTCTATTTAAAAGAATGTTGTGATCGATAGTGTCAAATGCAGCACTAAGATCCAGTAACACTAATAGAGAGATACAACCACGATCTGATGATAAGAGCAAATCATTAGTAACTCTAATGAGAGCAGTCTCAGTACTATGGTACGGTCGAAATCCTGACTGGAAATCCTCACAGATACTATTTCTTTCTAAAAAGGAACATAGTTGTGATGATACTGCCTTTTCTAGTATTTTTGACAGAAAAGTGAGATTTGAGATCGGCCTGTAATTGACTAATTCTCTATGATCAAGTTGTGTTTTTTTAATAAGAGGTTTAATAATAGCCAGCTTAAAACTTTTTGGTACGTATCCTAGTGATAAAGATGAATTAACAATATTAAGAAGAGGATCTATGACCTCTGGAAGCATCTCTTTCAATAGCTTAGTCGGTATAGGGTCTAACATACATGTTGTTGATTTTGATGATTTAACAAGTTTAGACAATTATTCCTCTCCTAAAGCAGTGAATGAATTGAATTTTTCCTCAGGGACACTACAATGCACTATCTGACGCAATACTGTATTAGACAGTTGTATGGTTATAAATTTCTCTCTAATATTGTCAGTCTTGCAAGTAAAGAAGTTCATAAAGTCATTACTGCTGTGCTGTTTGGAAACATCAGAAGTTGAAGCTATATTTCTTGTTAATTTAGCCACTGTATCAAATAAATACCTAGGGTTGTGTTTATTTTCTTCTAAAAGATTTGAAAAATAGGCAGATCTAGCAGTTTTTAAAGCCTTTCTGTACTCAATCATTCTCTCTCTCCACGAAATGCGAAAAACTTCTAGTTTTGTTTTCTTCTAGCTGCTCTCCATTTTTCTGGTGGCTCCCTTTAGGGCCTGAGTGTGCTCATTGTACCACGGTGTTGGATTAATTTCCTTAATCTTTTTTAAGCACAAAGCATCTGAGTCTAATGTGCTGGAAAAGACAGAGGCAATAGTTTCTGTTGCAACATCGAGGTCTTCTAAGCTGTCTGGTATGCTAAGGCTATGAAACTGATCAGGAAGATTATTTATAAAGCTATCTTTAGTGGTAGAAGTGATGGTTCTACCATATTTTTGGCAGGGAGGCAGTTTTGTAGTCTTGATTACATGTAGTATACACGAGACTAGATAATGATCTGAGATGTCGTCACTCTGCTGCAGAATTTCAACGGCATCAATATCGATTCCATGTGACAATATTAGATCTAAAGTATGATTACGACAATGAGTGGGTCCTAGTGTCCAATAGAGTTTAGAATGTCTGTAAATGCCAATCCCAATGTGTCTTTCTCATTATCTACATGGATATTAAAATCACCAACAACAAGGACTTTATCTGCAGCTAGTACTAACTCCGATAGAAAATCAGCAAATTCTTTGATAAAGTCTGTATGGTGTCCTGGTGGCCTGTATACAGTAGCCAGCACAAATGTCAACTTACATAATGTTACATAAAGTACCATCACTTCGAAGGAATTATATTTGAAAGACTTTTGAGTAATCCTGTAAATATTACTAATTACAGCAACACCTCCCCCTTTGCCTTTCTGACGAGGATTGTGTCGATAATCGTAACCTTGAGGGCTAGACTCATTTAAAGTAATGTAATCATCTGGTTTTAGCCAAGTTTCTGTCAAACACAGCAAATCTAGATTATTGTCTGTGATAATATCATTTACAATAAGTGCTTTTGAAGAAAGGGATCTAATATTTAACAACCCAAGCTTTATCATTTGTTTATCAGTATTATCTCTATTTTTTATTTGTTGAACATCAATTAAATTTTTACCCTTAAATGGGTTTGGAAGTTTTTTGTTATTACTAATTCAGGGTACAGACACAGTCTCTATGTGATAATATCTAGGTGGAAGAGTTTCTATGTGTTGGGAATTATGACTTCTGTAACGTGAAGCAGCTAGCAGATGGTCGGTTTAGCCGGTCTGTCTGCTTCCTGACCTGGACCCCAGTTTGTCATGTTTCAGCTCTAAGACTATGTGCCATATTACTAGAGAGAAGAGCAGCACCACCCCAGGAAGGATGAATACCATCTCTTTTCAACAGGTCAGGTCTGCCCCAAAAACTTTTCCAATTGTCTATGAAACCTATATTATTCTGTGGACACCACTTAGACAGCCAGCCATTGAGTGATGATAATCTGCTAACTATCTCATCACTCTGACGAACAGGAAGAGGGCCAGAGCAAATTACTTTTTCTGACATTGTATTTGCGAATTCACACACCTCTTTAATGTTAATTTTAGTGATCTCCGACTGGCAAAGTCGAACATCATTAGTGCTGACGTGAATAATAATTTTAGAGTATTTACGATTAACATTAGCCAGCACTTTTAAATTTGCTTTGATGTCAGGTGCTCTGACTCCTGGCAAACATGTGACTATGGTGGCTGGTGTCTCTATTTTCACGTTCCGTGTAATAGAATCGCCAATAACTAGGGCACTTTCAACAGGATTCTCAGTGGGTGCGTCACTGAGTGGGGAGAACCTGTTTGATGTTCTTATTGGAATGGAAGAGTGGTGTTTTCCGCGGCTAGGCCGCCTCACCGTTACCCAAGTGCCCTGCTGCGCGGGCTCTACAGCCAGAACCGAACAATGTACAGAGTTCACTAAGCTACTCGCATCCAAAACAGTATCTGAAGCCCTTGCATTCTTATTATCCTCGATTAAGGTTTGGATGCGTGTCTCTAATTCTGAGATTTTCTCTGTCAGCCTGACTATTTCCCTACATTTATTACGCGTAGAAAAAGAAAAAAGAGCGCGCGAGAGACTGATGACAAGTTAACAAGCTAGCGAGATGCAAACGCATTGTAATAGCGATTTAGATCAAAAGATTAAAAGCTAGAGACGTCAGATTAATGTGGTAGGCAATATTAGATATATGGTAATGATAATATAAGCAACAATGAATGAAAGTAAGAGATTCAAAACAAAGCTATACGGAGTTACAGACGCAAACCACTCTGGACAGCAAGGCAGACAGGAGCAATCGAGACAGGAGCTGAAAGACTGAAAGAGTCTTCTGTTGTAAGGAGTCAGTGTATAAGGATTAAGGCTAACTGAGGAACTACTGCATGAATTACTGAAAAAATACTGCTATGAAGAAAGACTGAGGTGAAAATAAATCATGAGGAGGAAGATATTTTCCATCTAATGTCTCAGTCTCAGTCTATCTGCCTCGCAAGTTTTTCAAATATTGAAAATTTGCTCCCTTTCATGGATTCACTCAATGCTACATCATTAGCAGACATATGGGAACACTCTCTGTTGTGACGATTGTCTGAAGCCCATACAAGCCGTAAACTAGTGTCGCAAATATTCAGATTTTGATATTCTGGGTATTATCAACTCCTGGGAATTTTGGACTCACAATAGACGTGAAGGACTATATAAGCTCTTTTGGATTATGCTATGTTACCCACGTCATCAAAAAAGTTTTGTCTCTGTGGCACAAACATGGTACTAGTGGTAAATCAAGAAAACAAGAGATTCAAACAATAAGACTTACTGTGTTGAGCTATATAACAATGATTAGTTTTCTGTCGATAAAGGTATGCAAACAGTTGCTCACCTGTCTAATAAAACACATAATATAAAACTTTTGGTATTGTAATGTCATTGCTTTTTTCATGTTTATTAATGTTTGTTCATGTAATGCAGGGCTTCCCAAACCTTTTGTCAGCCTTTGACCTGAAATATTTACTTAAAGTACCCCTGAGATTTTAAAGTTAAAATTTCCATAATTTATCAACTCATTTGCATGTTCACAATTCCCTGATGTCAGTTAATGGTCATATTGACATGCAGGTAAACAAATAGAATATTTCATCCTTTTTAGTGTTTAAGAGTTATTGTTTTAATTTTGAGTTCTGTTTTTTATTCATTTTACATTTTTATAACTGATTTAAGTATTAGACTTTTATCAACTCACGGACCCCCTAAAGTTCCTTCTCAAACCCCAGTTTGGGAAACCCTGATTTAAAGTATTATTTAATAGACTTCATGTTATGGATAAAAAGGAATATAATACTGTGATGCTGTTCACATTTTCTGGTCCAGGAAAAGAAAGAGGCGGGGTCAGAGACCTGCTGTGCAACACTTAAAGGCTGTGTTCGAAATCGCCCCTATACACTGCTAAAAATAAATGTAATTTCATAGGTAATGATTTGTATTTTTTTGGAGAATTTTTTTTAATGCAATTAAAGGGTTGGTTCAGTCGCCTTGCTCATTGCTCTTCTGGTCAGTGGCACACCTCTGTCATAAATGCCTCTAGATCATTTTCTGCTCCCAATTTCTGAAGCAGGATGTGGGGATGCGGGGCTGTGTGAAAGCTTTAGCAGTGTCCCAGCTAAATGCACTCCGGAGAAGCTGATGAGCCTGGAACTACCTGTCCTGCTCCTTCCGGAACTTGAGGAGGGGTTGATGTTGCACATGGTGGAGGTTGGGATTTTAGGTTTTAGGGTTTTAGAGCTTCTGTGTAACACTTTAAGTATTTATTTAACAAAAACTGCTAAAAAAAAAAAAAAAAAAAAAAAAAAAACAGCAAACAAAAGACAGCCTGAGGGCTTAAATCAGGCCTCAAATCAGGCATCAGCACAGCACTCTCTTCATCTTTCCTCCCAGGTCAGGAACAGCAAGTTTTATCCTGTCTCTACACTCACTACAAATTTGGGATGCGCCTGAAGTTGAATTTCAAATTCGGAAAGGAGAAAACAGATTCTACAGAGCCCTTAAAAGGACATAGTGAAAGAAAAAAATGAGATGGGAAATAAATATATTTCAATGCATTTGTAGTCTCTCGCAATTATTTAGTTGGGTCATTATATTGTATATAATTTGCGGAATCAGGGAGCCGCTATCAATATGGGGGGTACTGAAATCTCTTTTAAATGCCTGCTCTCTTTTCACATTCACTTTGAATTTGCGATCACATACTCTGCTATAGGGTGTGGTGGTACTGACCACACATTTTACAAGATATTTGTCAATAGCTATGTTTCCATCTAAAGTTGCGTATTTAACTTATGCGCAAATTTTGAATATCGCATAAAACATTTGCGAATAAACCACTATTTCCATCCAGCGAGTCAAAGAGAACAAAAACGTCACTTCCTGATACACTGGTGCTAAATAACAGTAAGAAAAATTGAAGTTTCTGCAATAGAAGCCATTGTATATAATAATTTTCACATATAATAATTTATTTGCACCTCAGAGCATGCAGATGAAACACAAGAAACACTGTCATGTTATCTTGTATTCAAATGCCTGCTATTTGTGAACGCAATCGTGTGAGGCGCTTCTGGGAGGGAATTAAACCGAACCACTTTAATGACAGACTTTGCTCGGGCATTACAGAATGACCAAAAACAACATTTCAGATGCTATGCAACAAGATCGGTCCACTGGTTGGTCCAGTTATGCTGTTACATTGCAAAGTCACGTGCAAGTTTGATGCGCATCAAGGAATTTTTTTCATTAAAAGTGTTTCCATCGTAGTTTGTACGCATGTTTTCGTGTCGCATAAAAAATGTATCCTACTCATTTGAGTTTTTTATGCACAATTTTCTTGATGAATTTTCTCAAAATGATGGTGGTGTGTCTGCCGCTGTCTTCCTTCCAGACCTCAGGAACTATTATGCTATAGTAAGGACAGACAACATAGCCGCTTTTTCACCGTAGGGCTGAATGGTTCTAAAATGGTAAGGAATGGTTGCAGCTATATTTCAACTTGAGCTTGGTTCAGCCCGGCACGATTACAAACCATTCTCGGTTGGCTAACAGTGCTGATAGAATGTGTGTATTGACGTTGCCACTCAGGATTAGTCTGTTGCCTGGCTGCCAGATTCTCTGTACCTCTGTGTTCTCGCCCCAGGTACAGGCTAGAGTGGTGCTTTTTTCTTTTCTTTTTTTTTAATTGATATGGATAAGGTAGAGGTGCTGGATCTGTTTGTGTCCAACAAGACTTCACAATGTTCCCTTTGGTTTTCTCTGTCTCCTCCAAAAACCTACGGGTCTAGATGGCCCAGGGCCAAGTTGTATGCCTATCTACAGGTGCACCTGATTCCTGAAGTTCTATTAGGATACAGCAATACAGAGCGCATCTCCTGCTGGTAGCTCTGTTTTGGCCATCTCAGGCTTGATTCTCATATCATGTGTCGCTTCTGGAAGAAGTCTCCTTGGGAGGTTCCAGTCAGGAAGGGCCTGCTCTCTCATGTTCAAGGCAGGGTCTGACATTCCTGGCCGGAGTTGTGGAGACTTTGGGTTTGGCCCTTTGATAGATTAAGGCCTTTTGTCTGAAATTGCAGAGACCATTTTTAATACTACAGTCCTTTCCATGAGGCATCTCTATGCTTTAAATGGCAACTATTGGCAGCTTGGTGCAGGGTGATGTAGATCCAGTTCACTGCCCTGTAGGTTCAGTGCTGGCTAGAGTGTTTTACTGCAGTCGCAGTTCCAGCTATGCTTTAAGGGATAGTTCACCCAAAAATGAAAATTTTTGATGGGGCAGTCTCAGCCTCAAATTCTAACTCTAATTCTAACGCTGTTTTCTCATACATTTTATGTATTTATAATGAAAATGATGTTAAAACGTTACTCTGTGCATTCGCTTGGCGGCTACTATGAGACACTTGTTGCACACTGCAGTAAGCTAGATCAATATTAGAATATCATATTCATAGACGGGTTGCATTCAGGGGACAAAACCGCTAACGAGTCTTATGCCGGAAAAACGCTTAACATGGCTTAATGTACTAAAACAATGATATTAACAGACCAAACTCAGTAAACATCATACTAATAGACCATACTATGTACAGAAAAGCAGTTGAGCGCAGAATTTGAACGCAACGCGTTTAATTTTACGTTAAGCGTTTTCCTCCCATAGAAAACCATTATAAAGAAAAAGCTTAACGTCGCTTAATGTAGCCTACTAAGTGATATTAAAAGATCAAATTCTGCACAAACTAATAAAGCATAGGCTACTATGTACAGAAAAGCAGATGAGCCCATAATATGAACGCAACATGTTTAATTAAGCATTTTCCTCCCATAAAGAAAACGCTTAACGTGGCTTAATGTACTAAGACAGTGACATTAAAAGACCAAACTTAGTAAACACTATACTAATAAAGCATACTATACAGAAAAACACCTGTAGAAGATTGTAACGTTAATCAACCATTGTAATTAACGTAGTTTATGCATTGTTTGTAAATTCTTGTTGACTCAATAATAAACTGCCATTTAAGGATAAAGGCTAAGTTATAACGTTAGTCTGGTCTCTGAATGAAATTGTCCGACTAAGTTTGCTAATCATAAAATCCTGACATACCCTCTGAATTTATTAACTTACCTGGTTTTGTTGGTTGTTGAGCCTTTCTATCCTAAATGTTTACTACAAGGCTACGCACGATCCGCCACATTTGAAAGAAATTTGATGCTGTAAACATACTGTAGAACATACGTGTGACAGCTAGCTAGGTGTGTGACAGTGAGGAAACGGCTAGCATCAATTACTTTGGAAGCCTAGGTAGCGTGGACCCCGCTGGTTATATTAAGAAATTAACTCTCAGTAATGGTGAGACATTTGCTTTCTGCTCCCTAGTTGCGCGCGCATCTCTGTGATGACGTTGCACAGAAACCCGTCTATAAATGCTGGATGGCTTGTGTTGCTAAATGGAATGCAATTAATTTTAAAACATATTGTATGATGGAGAAAATGCTGTATTACTTTTACTAAAAATAAAGCTGCATCTGATTATGCTATGTTAGCCACTTGACAAAATAGTGTTTTTCTCTGAGGCATGGTAAATCATGGCACTCGTGGAAAATAAAGAAAAGAATATTCAAACAATAAGATTAAGGGCCAGATTTACTAAACGGGGCAAATTAGCGTGAGAGCGCAATTCCACAAATGCACCAGTGGGAGTGGAAAGTTTTGCACGCGAATTACTGCTGACGTGCAAATTAAAGAACCAAGAGCACCAAGAGCAGCGCAAATTAGCATTGGGTGTTACATGTAATATTCGAATAACGTCTTCCTCTGGCATTCCAAAGAGATTAATACGAGTGGAAAATATTTTATATTCTCCCTTCTACCATGCGCTCTCTGTTCTCTGCGGTGTCTCTTCCTAGCAGCAACAATTGCAGCCATGTTGCATAATGGGTTAAGACATGCCTTTTTGGGGGGCGTTAATAATGGTGCAAACACCAGTAAATTGACGAGCGCAAACATTAGTAAATCGCGTTGCGTGATTCATTTAAATACTCTCCTCCCATAAATTTTGTATCTGAAAGGGAAACTCCTACAAATGCATATGCAATAAGGTCAGCCACAAAAACAACTCAGTCCATGCCTTTTCAGCACTAATTTTTCACTGTGTGTCTTTAGTAGTTTTTTAACGCCAAAAGAGGGTTTGCGCTGCCACAAGCTGTTAGTAAATCTGGCCCAAAATGTGTTGAGCTATATAACAATAATTAGTTTTCTGTCTATAAATGTATCCAAACAGTTGTCTAATAAAACATATAATATATTAAAGCGTCTTTGGTGTTTCCATGGTTTCTACAAAATAAAACGAAGGTTCAAAGGTTACGCGGGTATGATGTCATTGATAGGCGACACACCGACACGGTCCTTGTCCTGGTTAAAATTGCTTATTTCTCTGGATTTAAACATTCTTGGAAACATCTGGAATAATGTAAGTACACAAGTCAACAAAATATATAATACTGTTCTAGTGGTTTTTGGATATTTTAATCCAAAAATCGTACATATTGTGCCTTTAAGTCAGTATTAATGTTAGCCTAAAATCAACATTTCACGTCCATTTATTTATATATTTTGTATAGCCTTGTAATAAATGGATAAAAGTACTGTCAAGTTGGTCATTATCAGTTACATTCAGTAACTTTTTTGGTGAAAAAAATAAATACATTTTTTAATGTATACATTTTTATGTAAAACTATGTCTACAGTATTATGAAAGTACCTCTGAAATGTGAAAAGTGTCTCAATAATTTGTACAGTTATGATTTCTTCAGATTTTGAGACCTGAAAAAAAAAGTTTTCATGGAGAATGTTACAGAAATTCGTGTTTTACAGGCATACTTTGTGTGTCACAAGGTCACAGTCATGTTCTGTTTGTCTTGGTTTCACTTGTCACATATGTTCCTTTGTTCTAAGTTCCCGCCACTCATCAGTCACCACGGACACTAACTCATTATCACAGCTGTGCATTTTTAGTTAATCAACTCTATCAGTTCCTGCTTGTGTTCAGTTCAGTGTCCGGTCTCATATATGTCAAGTATGTGTGTTGCTCTACCTGTCTCCTGGATTATTGTCATTAAACTTTGTGTTGGAATACCTTTGATCTTCTTCTTCTGTTTGCCAACAGCCACGTGTTACATTGTGATTTTAATCCTGTCTAAATCTGCCATGTCTGTGTTTTTCTCACACCAGCTCAGTAAAGATTTCAGGTCAAATTACCTGTTTTTCGGCAAACTCAACAGTCTTCTGAGAAAACTAATCCCGTACGAACGTGAACGTCTGTGATTGCTGATACTGTATAACCTGAGCTACCTGAGCTAACGTTTGCACACCAATCATTCGCATGCTTTCATTTAATTTCAATATGGATGGTATCCAACGAAAAAAATAAAAAGATAAAATTAATAAATGGAGCCAAATCACAAAAAAACTGCAAAGACTGACCATTTTAATATAAATGTCATGTAAGATAGCCTACATGTCTAAATGTTTCCGCTCACATATGTGAGTTTATTATAAACAGACACTTCTATAAACGTATTTAAATAGGGTTTTAATAATAAATTAAATTTCTATCAATAAGTAATTTATTTTTTTTAAAAAACCATATACGTTATAGCCTACGTAATGCATGCAAACACAGCAGATGACCTTCTGTAATGCTCATGTCTAGAAAAAACACACTCCCACCTCTGTAAAAAACATAGAGATGTTAGTCCCATCTGACAGACGTCAGCTGATAAGAATTGTAACTCAAACATTGTTTAGACAACTAGTCCCGTCCGAATAGGCCTCTAGTCAACTGGTTCCTGAGAAGTCTGTCTAACTCCATGCAAGTGCAAGAAAAGTATTTTTTTTTTTTAAGAATGGTGACTCACCCACACACCTTTTGTAAACATAATCTGAAACAGGTTTTGTTGAATTTTGAAAAATGAAACAACATAACTTGTATGTGCATGGCTAAAATCCTAACTTTAAGAGATCAGATAACACAAATAGGTGCATACAACAAAACAAACCACCTGCTGTCTTAAAGAAATACAAGGCTTTTCTGTGGCACATTTTGGGAATTACCTAAATTTAAGACAGGAGATAAAAATAATATCTTTGTTCTAATTTTCTTAAAATAAAACACCATAGAAAATACTAAGAGTAAGACTGCAGACAAACAGTACAATAATTATGAGACCAGTGTTTATTATATTATTTTTTTTGTTTGTTTGTTTTTTTAAATAACATATAATTCATAATTAACCATAATACTCCCAAGATCCAAACTTTTTAGTGCTCACAGAACCGGTTTTAAAATGTCAGTCTGAAAGGTATCAAAATGGTTTTGAAAGGTAATCAGAGATTCTTAAAAACAAGCAGGTTGTCAAAATGGCATGCATGGAATGTTAGTAAGCAAGGGTGAGAAACAACATGCAAACAGCAACAAAATAAAATATAAAAATACTAATTTATTTTATTCTCAGGTCACG
Organism: Ctenopharyngodon idella; assembly: GCF_019924925.1. Classification (NCBI taxonomy): domain Eukaryota; kingdom Metazoa; phylum Chordata; class Actinopteri; order Cypriniformes; family Xenocyprididae; genus Ctenopharyngodon; species Ctenopharyngodon idella. Next base: position 2,138,510 of record NC_067236.1, read on the forward strand.
TCATTATCAGAGAGAGTTATATTGTTGTTGCTATGGCAAATCTTCAAATTACTATGCAAAAGCTATAACATGCCATTAGTGTGTCCATAAATATAGATTAAAAGCATATGACAAGCTGTTAACCTAAAACCACAGTAATTTGAAATTGTAAGAGTCAAAAGGACAGCTCTAGGCATGGACGGAAGGGTGGGTTGAGCCCACCCAATGGTAGGCTACCAATGGTAGGTCAGTCTATTTTTTTATTGATTGCTTTCAGATTGTTTTTAACTGTAAAAATAAATGATAACAAATATACAATTTATAAAATAAAGGGTTCTGTAAGCGCTCACTAGAAACACTGGACAGACTATAGGCTTGCCACTGGTATAGGCCTACCACCGGAGGCCCAGTGTTGTGGCGAATTTTGACCACCTGCCAAATTATTAGGCCTACCCCCCTCGTTGAAGTCGCTACCTGATTGCCTGATCTTAACCCCACCCCACCCGCCCACACACACCTACTCCTAAACCTACCAATACTAGGTGGGTAATAATCTAGCAGGGGGTCGGAATTCAGCACAACGCCGCCCACAGAAAACCGCCAGTGGCGTGCCACCCAAAAAACGCTGGTAGACCGACAGCATTTTCAGATTGGTCGGCTTGCCGATAGTGTGCCGGGGGTGGTCAAACTGTGTCTAGCCACTTACTTTGTAACACCCAAAAAACGCCAGGTCATTGTTAGCTGGGAAATATCTGTTTTTAGGATTTGTGCATTGATTGAAAACAATCTGAGGCGGGCCGTGTGTTGAAAAGTTTGATGAAGGGCTGTAAAATGAAAAAACAAAACAAAACAAAAAAACACCAGAAATGTAAAAACAACAACAACAACAAAAACTCAACATTAGTTATGTATCTTCATGAATATGAATACATTTCGATAGCGCTATGAACAGTTGCATTCGTTACTATAGCAACAGTAGGCTTCCGTCGCGTTTCCTTTCCGAACTTACAAACAGTACAAAAGTGAAAATGGTGGCATATTTCACTCTTCCCTACATCAAACAGATTTCATAAAAGGAGGAGAACATTACAGGTGAGCCAAGAAAGAGATTTTAGTTTTGATGATGGAGAGAACCATGTGGAAAAGATATAGCCTAGTCCACAAAAACTTCATTTTTACAACGTTTGATCATGACAAACTTGCCCAAAAATGCATTTTTATCTTTATTTTGCAGCAAGATATGAATGAAAAAACTATCAATGGAAGGGCATGCATATATGTTTGTTTATTTAATAAAAGTATAGTGTAATTCATTCATTTTTAAATCCTTAAGATTGATCATTCATTCTTTCATTCTTTATTTATTTATTTAATAGAAATTTGTATTCTAGAAAATAATACGAAAATGTGGAATTGAAATGTTGTGATGAAAGAGACTGAAAAAGAGGGAGGACTAGTGGGTGGATCTTGGCTAACTTCCTTCTCGCATGGTGTGTTGAACTATCAGATGAGTTGAGAGTTTCATCAGAGTTTCACATTAGCTGTGTGAGTGGCGCACGTGGACCGCAGCTCTCCCGGCGACTGCACTCCAAAACGCACATTTGTTCTTCTTCAAGGGATCTGCAAGGACGAGTTTGAGCTCGCGCTAAAATTAATTAATTTTGAGAATGTGGGAATTGTTTGTGTAATTTTATAAAGAGTCACTCCACTTAACTTGAGTTCATTATGGTGGACAGGGGTCCCCTTCTGACTTCGGCTATTATTTTCTACTTGTCCATTGGGGCAGCAATATTCCAAGTCATCGAAGAACCGAACTGGGAAATCGCAGTGAAAAAGTATCAAGACGAAAAGGAGAACATATTGAAACAATTCCCATGTCTTACAAAGTTTGACCTGGACCGCATTCTAAAGGTAGGTTTACCAGCGTTTGAGTGACTTTAATTCTTAATGTGCAAAATTACATGTTGCAACTCGTCTTCACGTTGGAATGTAAGAAGCCGAAAGCTAAATGCATTCTAATTGTATTAATAAATGTATCTCCGGTTGTAGCCCTCTGTGTGAAATCTGAATGCATGGATGGAGGAAGAAATCTATGTAAAGTGTACACTTATGGGTAGTGTGCACTGGGTAGAGAGTTAGGTCTTTGGTCTGCTGTTTATTGCACCTGCTTTGTTAACCAATAATTTTATATAATCTATCAAAAAAATAAGTGTCTCCTACAAATATTTTATCCACTTACCTTTGATGTGAAAGCATAAAATTGAGTATTTTGCATTTAATATACCTCTTTGAGGCAGCTTTAATGGGCTTTGGAGAAACATTTGAAACATTAATGTGCATGTAGTACTGTTTAGGGAGCAGAACCATCCTTAAGATTTTTGTAAAGTTAATGTTTGATTATGGTAATAAAAATAATTTTAATAGTGGCAATATAACTTCATTTTAAATGTCAACCTGAATTACAATATTTTAGTGTAAGGAAATGGCACACGTCTCTTAGGTCATCCAATTGGCTGAATCCAGAAAAAAGACATGTAGAAACAAGTTGTAGGTTTTCCTTCCCCATCCCCCAAAGTAACTGACATTTGAGTGGATTGGGTATATGTTACCCCCAGTGAGAATGAGTCCTTTCCAAACTATGGCTGCATTCAGTTTCAGTTCTCTTTGTTCTGTTGTTGCAAAGCATTAAAACCTACTGAGTAGGGTAAAAGACTTGGCTTTGCAATGAGAGGGATTTTCACTGTGTCTTCTTGAACATTTTGGCTGTCTGCCAAATGACTCTAAAACACAACCAAGTGACCCCCCAGGACAAGGTTGTTACAGCAGCATCACCTTCTAATATAACAAAGAATAAATATAATACAATGAATATTAAATAAGCCACATGGTTATTATGAAGTACCAGACATGATTATAGGGTTGTGTACTGGCTTACTGGATTCCTACATTAGCATTTTTCATATTTCGGTAATTTTGTATTCCAGTGTTTTTCATAGTAGGTTGCGGTTTTATGATCTAAGAAGCAACAGGCCTCATGTTTGAACCATTTTTTGAAACCAAAGGATGAGTTGAGTATAATTCGTGGTGTATGCAGAGTCACACTGGTTTAAAGCATTTGAAACGTTTTAACATAACCAAGAACCATTAAGGAAACTTTCTGTGGATTTATGGTTTGTTAAATGAAGATCAAAGTGTAAATAAATCCAGAGAAGCGAGTTAGGGAGTTAAAATTGGCACTAATATGAAATCTAGGAAATTCCATGCAAATGTCAAACTTACCATAGAGAAAAATGTTTTTTTTTTTTTTTTTAGTTGTTTTTGTTTTGTTGTTTATGAGTTGTGCTTTTAAATTCAATTTCTATAAAGTGTGGAGTCTCATCCATAACCTTAGAACTGTGTAATTCATAACACTGAAATTGTCCATCTGTAAAATACCTGTTTGCTAAATAATTAACTTTCATCTGCCCTCAGGGTTAACAGCATTCTTGACTGTACTGTCATCCTTTTATTAATCTGTAGGTGACATTAAAGTGTAACTGCCAAGTGTTCAATGAAAATGCAGCATTGCAGAAGTGAGAATGTTATGGAAAAGCCTTTTCATAAATGGGGAAAGATTTGTCAATTTGAAACTGATTCCATCCTCAATCATTACAGGATGTTCAGGTGGATAAATATGTTAGCATGATAAATGTATTTGTATTCATTTTGTAGATGTAATTCTCACTGATGTGCAGGTGTGAATCAGCATGTTGTCTTGAGTTTTTTTTTTTTTTTCATAGACATTTAATCAGAAAGAGAAGAAAGTAATGGGTACAGGTTAGCTTGATAACCTGCTTAAGGATATTTAAAGCAACATAACTGCTGAGGGAGAATTGATCTTGTCTTAAACTCATTTATTAATCTTGCATGCTTAACAGTGTACTATATTAGAACAGTACCATTTTACCAAACCTCTACGACTAGGAGTGTATCATTTACAGCATAAGCTGATAATTCTTCACAAGCTGATAAGTGAGCAAAAACTATTTATTGTTTTCGTTATCATTTCCTGACACACAAAACGCACTACTGACGCACTATTTTCCAAAGCAGAATAAGAAATTTTGAAATTGATGGTATTTAGTTTAAAATGATAAACGCTACAGATTAAAACAGTTTGTAAACAAGCAGTAGAAGTTTAACTGTTTGTTGGAGTCTGTGCTACTCTTTTTAGTTTGTGATTGAAGAGGTCCGTGTTGTGGCTGTAGCTGGTTTTACATTATGATTTCATGAGTATTCATACAGTATGTATTTTACTTATAATGTGGTTCAAAATTTACTCAAGTTTGCATAAGCACTAATACATATTGACAGCATCTAAAACATAAATAATTTACATACAACTTTACTGACATACAAAATGTTTACAAATTCTTATTTAAGCTATGAATACTTAATTCATTGAATTAACCAGTTGATTTTTGTAACGCAATGTAAATATTTATTTATTTTATTTATTTTTTTAATATCACTCATTTTATTGATGTTTTTACTATACATTTGTGCAGTTTTAGGGGAATTTATGGGGGGGTTTTTTATGGTATTTTTAAATGGGTCACTGACAAATAACGTTTTTAAAAGTGTAAAAAAACATACTGCATAATAGAGATATAATTCATTTTGAAGTTTTATTAAGTGTTAACAATAAGATTATGTGGTTTTTATAATCAATTAACACTGCTTTTGTCATTATTTACAAAATGGACACAATTTGTTACCAAAAATGTCATTCGGTTTAACCAAAATTTCAGTTTTATCGAATTACGCTTTTGATTATACAGAATGACGATATTTTCAAACAATCCTAACAGGGTGATATCTAGTTAGCTAGCTAGTTAGTTTGCTGGCTAGCTAGCAAAAGGACAATAAAACATTTTATATTTAGTACAAGTTTTTAAAATATTACAACATTTTCCATGTTTCGTAGCGGTTGAACCGAATGACCTGATGTTTCGGGACATGCATTTGAGCAAGTGAAAACATGAATTTTTCAAATAGTTCAGAGAGAGTTAGGCTGAATCCCAAATGGCACACTTCTATGCACTTTCGGTCTTGTGGACTTAAAATGGCTGCTGCGTGTCCGTTAAGTCCACAAGACCGTAAGTTGTCCCATTCATCATTTTAAATTTCAGAAGGGTGCTCACGAGCACCCCCTTTGCAGCTGCTATGGTCCCTCGATGTTATATAATCATGCCAAAATAAAAAAATAGATACATTAAGATGTGATTTGGACGGTTAAACAGAATGACCTTTTGACACTTCAGAATCTTTAAAATACCTTTATATGTAGCAAAATATAATTAAAACCTTTTGGATTCAATAAAAGAGATCTAGTTGTACTACCTTACATACTTTGGATGTCATATCTTTGTTTTTTATTATTATTAAGGCATAATAATGACACACAAATGACCCATCATGTCACTGACCCAAATACAAATAAATCAAACAAAAAAAATTAAAATAGGTTTTTATAAAATAACTTGTGTAAAATTCACTTTTAAAAAGATTCACATTTCTAACTTTCCCTGAACATCCTGAGTGTGACTTTTTTTTCCCTCACACTAACATACAACATACATCCAGATATCATACCTACCTACCTATTTATTTATTTATTTATTTATTTATTTATTATTTAATGTATTTTTTTCCATTTCATCAATACATTTATAATATCTAAATATTTGATATTGAACTTTTTTTTATAATTACATTTTCCGCCTTTTAATTTTGCAGGTTATTGGTAATATTTGTTTCTCATATTTGTTATCCTGGTACAGTTTTTAGCATTGCATTGTATTTTTAAGGGGCTTGTTTTGAGAATACTATTTCCCACCCAAAGCACAATAACTGGGGTCGCTTTATTTGTTAGAGGTTGTATTTTTTTGTGGTATCTGTCCTTCATCTTGAACTTTAATGAGAAGTACACGTTCTTGTCTCGTGTGAAGAAAGAGTGCAGAGAGTGGAAGGAGAGTAGCACATGTCTGCTGAATCAACAGCAGCTACTGTTAGTGCCAGTTGGTCAGAATTTTAATATAGTAGTTTGAATTAGACCCACCTCATCATTATTTTACTCTATCCTTTTGAGACTGAGATACTGCCGCAACGCCCCTTAAATCTGATGCCTTCCTTGTTGTGCGGAAGAAAACCTACATAAACTGTGAAACCAGACTGGGTTGTAATTCAAACATCTGGCCATGATACACACTGACAATGAAGAGGGACACTTGTGGTGAAGGGAACTTTAAAAAAAAAAAAAAGAAAAAAAAAAAAAGAAATGCATGATGATGCTGTATGGTAGAGTCCATTGTAGCACAAGGCATCGCAACGCCACTCCGCTTTGACACATTCATGACTTGTTTAATCTTCAGAGGTCTAAATGCAGCAAATTTTGGCTTGCACTCCTGCAACCAAAGCTGAATGTCTTTTCCCATGTAACAGTCATGGTCCCACACCTGCTAAACAGTAGACACCCTCTGGCTTTGTCTGCTACAGCTACACCCTAAACTCTCACTATTGGTTGAACTGGAAGAGACTGACAGATCTGAACAAACCACTCACAATGTTTTGATGGTTCTTGGGGGGGTCAGACTTTAAGGGGGAGAGCTAGAGGGAGAGCTTAGACGTTTAGGGGAGATTTTAGGGGAGATTTACCCACAAATAGTGTACTAATAAGAGTCAATGAACAATAAATGGGTTTAGAGTAAAGGCAATCTATTTTTACATAAGTCTTATGTCACCTTTAAGAGTCACCTTTAAACAGCTGGCATGTTCCACTTACAATGACTCATTTCAAAAAGTAATTAAAAGGGTTAATTATCTAAATAAGTCAAACAATCAGAATACACCCTTATCAAATTGGCATATCTTCCACAATCCAAAAACTTAGAACCATATAATACACATTAAAAATCAGAGAATCTTTAAACAAACAAAAAAATCTTCATTATACCTAAAATAAATCTGTTCATCATATAAAGTGATCAAGTCTCTTCAGAAAATTAGGACTAAACCATTCATATGGATTTAGTTTTATGATCTCTTTTTGAACGTTTTGATGCGTCAAATTGTCAGTTGCGTAGCTGTCTATGAAGGGACAGAAAGCTCTCATATTTCATCAAAAAGATCTTCATTTGTGTTCTGAAGATGAACAAAGTCTTATGGGTTTGGAACCACATGAGGGTGAGTAATTAATGACAGAATTTAACTAATCCTTTAATGGGTCAAATGTTGACAAAAAATATGCGTCTTCAGCTGTTTCTTGAAAACGCAGCAGAAGACGCAGCTTGGGATGAGTTAGGCAGGTCATTCCACCAGCATGGAACAGTCAAGGTAAAGGTCAGTGAAAGTGATTTTGTGCCTTTTTGGGATGGCACCACAAGGCGCCGTTCACTGACACATACATCTGAAGTAGTGAGTTTAGGTATAAACACTAAATACTGGAGTAATTATGCTGAAAATTCAGCTTTGCCAACACAGAATTAAATTGCATTTTAACAACATTCAAACAGAAAACAAATTGTAGTATTTCACAATATTACTGTTTTGGATCAAATAAATGCAGCTTTGGTGAGCAGAAGAAACTTCTTCCAAAAACATTAAAAAATCTTTCTGATCCCAAACTTTTGAATGGCAGTATGTGTGTGTATGTGTGTATATGTATGCGTGTGTGTAAGAAATAAAGTAAGAGAGGCATCGTTAACCCCTGCAACCCTTTCAGCTGTGACTTACTCACCATACAGCACTAGCCTTGAGTACCTAATTGCTTTTATAAAACAGTTACCACACAATACAAGTATTAAAGCCAAAAATATGAATCAGTGCTACTTTCATGAAGTAAAATCTCATGGAGCTCCAATAAAAACAGACTAGGAACCATTCTCATATGCTGTTATTATTTTTTTTAAACACAATATGTGATATTTCCTCAGACAAACACAGCTGCTTATTTCTCAGCATGAGAAAACGTTAGTTCTCTTTAGTTGAGGCTCAGCAGTGTTTTCTGTTGCAGCAAGACTGTCGACTCAGCGCTTTCTTTGATTTAAGTTTGGCCTTCAGGAGCTTGAGCTTACACACTTATGTCCACTCACAGACAAGGACGTTATTTTACGTCTCAATTCAAGGAAAATTATTTCTTTAGTTGAGACGTAAAATAACATCCTTGTTTACAACCTTCTTTCAGTCCCTTTTAATGTAAGTCTTTGCTACTGACTCACTGTTAAAGACAGACTTAGCTGCTGTCTAATGGTGTAATAACGTAACTTTTCACTGAAACTCCTCCAGCCCCAACCCCAAAAATGTGGCCACAACTTTTTTTTTTTTCATCCAGAAGCTTTATCTGATGTGACATGCAGGTATATTTACACAGACTATTTAGTGCAGCTCAGAGGTTGCATGAATATGAATGAAAAATGAAATGATACTCTAAAATTGGAACTAAAACTGCCAGTAGGTGGTGGCAGGTCGTGCCTAATGGTTAGAGATTCAGACTTGTAACCCAAAAGTTGCGGGTTCGAGTCTCCGTACCAGCAGGAAATGAATTAACAGCACTCTCTTCCACTCTTATTACCCACAACTAAGGTGCCCTTGAGCAAGGCACCTAACCCCAATCACTCCCTGGGCGCCGCAGCAAAAATGGCTGCCCACTGCTCCGGGAGTGTGTTCACGGTGGGTGGGTGTGTGTGTGTGTGTGTGTGTGTTCAATACTCACTGCTGTGTGTGCACATGGATGGGCGAAATGCAGAGCACAAATTCTGTATGGGAGACCATACTTGGCTACAGGTTACGCCACTGTCACTTTATGAATGCGTCACTGAATCCATGGCTCACTCGATTTGTTAAAAACTGTGGATTCATTGAGTAATAAAACCCCATTGTCTGTTGCTCGGAGATGCACAACAGTTCTGCTGTGGCTTTGTTTAGAATGTTCATTTGAAAAATTGGGCAAAAACAGACAATATTGACAATCTTTTATCTAAAATGTAACACAGTATTAACTTCTTGCAATTGTGCAGATATTCAGGGGAAAACAGCACTCTTGCTTGTGTGAAATTGCTAACCTATATCATTTGATATAAATGTAAGACAAAAAGCCCAGACAGGGTCATTTTTGCCCACATATCTTGAATTTTAGTGGCATTTTAACTGCATTCTAATAGGCTTCATCACTCAGTCAGCCATTACCCTGCATCATGTTTATAACTAAACTGCATGCAATGTAAGATGACATACAAGTGTGGGCCAGGACGGGGTGCGTTAGAGCGTTAATAATTTTAACATGTTATTTTAATTGAAATCGCACCCAATTAAAGCATTAAATTGACAGCCTATTAATGCATGATGTAAAGGCAAAGATCCACATATTATTTGCCTTCACTATTATTTATAATGCAGATCTAGCTTACTTTCAAATGACCTGAATTTTTATCCCTGGGCTTGTGAATTTCCCTCCAATTTAAATAAATTGTTCAGCATTAGAATAGCATTTCATGTCTTATGCTCAGGTTAGCTCATAACATCTTAAGTCATCTGTTCAAAATGAAGGACAACGCAACTGTGATAGGCCCACATGGAATCTATGCATTGTTTTGTGCTGATTTTGGAAGAAAATCTGCTGAATTAAATGAAATATATGCAACGGGTACAATTTTGTGAATGAAGGGTGGAAAATTCTGCTGAAATCTGCTGAGTTTTCTGTGGAATTCCGTGGGCTTGAATTTAGTGTAGGTCTACTGATTGCATATAATTCATTTGCAAAGTGAAAAGTATTTTTGACTAGTTAGCAATTCTCATGTTCCACATGAACACACAATTCTGGCCTTTGGTTTTACAGTGTCACTGAGCATGCTTCACCTTCTAAAACTTATAACCCATTTATCCACCTGGGCTTTATAGCTAAGGATGACTGTGCAACAGACATCTTGTATTCACACATTGTAACAGATTTTTATAAATGCATTTCAAGTCATAACAAAAAGACAATAAGAAGTTTGCCTGTTAGTTCTGGATATTCACATTTTGGCGGTTGCTTGTCAAATACTCCCGATTAGAACTGTATTTCTTCTATCTTCTTTATTTCTTCATTTTGTTTGAGGGCAGTTTTTTTTTTTTTTTTCTTTTTTGTCTTATTTCTGACCTAACTACCAAACCATGTTATTTTACCTGACCATCAAAAATAAGAAGTTTAGGCAACTTAAAGGTGCAATATGTAAATTTTTTGCAGTAAAATATCCAAAAACCACTAGGCCAGTGTTATATATTTTGTTCACTTGAGTACTTACAATATCCCAAATGTTTCCAACTATTTGTAAGTCGTGAGAAAATTGCAATTTTAACCAAGGGACGTGTGAGGAGTCGCCTGTCAATTGCATCATACCCGCGTTAACCCTCGGTTTCCGGTTTAATTTTGTAGAAACCATTTAAACACCAAGGACGCTTTAATATATTACACGTTTTAATAGACAAGGGAACAACTGTTTTGATATATTTATAGACAGAAAACTAATTGTTGTTATATAGCTCAACACGTTTAGTCCTTATTGTTTAAATATAATTTTCTTGATTTTTTTTTTTTTTTTTTTTTTTTTTGCGAGTACCATGCTTTACCATGCCTCAGAGAAAACACTATTTTGTCAAGTAGCTAACATAGCATAATCAGATGCAGCTTTATTTTTAGTAACAGTAATACAGAATTTTCTCCAATATACAATACGTTTTAAAATGAATTGCATGCCATTCATCAACACAAGCCATCCAGCATTTAACATGATATTCTAAAATCGATCTATTGTTGTAGAACAACTACAGCTGTAGTTGTTCCAAATAATTTTGGAAAGTTAGACTTGTTCACCTAAAGTAACATTTGAGGAGTTCATTTGCAAAAACAGATAACTCTGTTTTTATTAATTCTCACAAAATGTTTTTTTTTTTTTTTTTTAATTGTACATTCGAAGTAATATCAATCAAACTGCAGTTGGGTTGTTTTGATTAAGTAATAATAACTAAGAATACAGGCAAGTTACAAAATTAAAGTTCATTGAAACTATGTTTTGAGATGGATGGATAGATGGATAGATGGATAGATAGATAGATAGATAGATAGATAGATAGATAGATAGATAGATAGATAGATAGATTGATTGATTGATTGATTGATTGATTGATTGATTGATTATTAAAAGTTTGTTTCTTGGCAAAAGCAGATAACTCCAACAGTAGTTTTTTGGGAAAAGCAGATAATTCCACATTTCATGTTTCAGAATAAAACAAAACCAAGTAATTGCTTTGTCTTTTTGAAGTGACTAGTAGCCTTGTCACCGGACCTGAATACTGCGCGCTGATTCGCTAAAACGGACTTATCGGTTTCTGCTGTAAAATGTGAACTCGCGATGCCTAGACAGTGGACAATACCGGCTTTTCTGACGAAACATATTTAGGGTTCATATGTGGAGAACTACGCACAGCAGTTTTTTTTTTTTTTTTTTATCAGTTTTTGCAAATTAACTCTTCATTTTAAACTACTCTTCTAACTTTAAAATGCTCATTTACAAGTTCAGTGTTTTATTTCACCGATTTCAGCCGCTGCTTCAGCGTCTATTTACAGTGTAGGAGGCGTGACACTTCAGAATCTAGAGAGCATTTGATTGGAGAAAATCTGATGAGAAGCTGAAGTGCAGGGTGATGTCATCAAAATCATTGATCCATATTGGCAGAAGTAAGACTACATTTTTAATGCTTGCATCTTCTAAATGCGAATTTTGAAAAGATGTTTTGGAGCACATTAGCTTATAAATAACAATAAGGATAACATTCAAACTAAAAGCCAAAAAACTTCAATTTTGATTTCAGTGGGACTTTAAAGTTCAGAAAACAACAAAATGCATAAACTGTAAAGACTGCCCATTTTAATATCAATGTCATGTAAGATACTTGTCTAGGTTTCTCATATATGTGAGTTTATTATAAACAACCACTTCTATAAACTCATGTGAAGCTTATTTAAATAGTTTAAATAACAAAGTTATATCAGTAAGTAATTCATTAAAAAACACGTCATACATGATGCACGAAAGCACAGCAGATGACCTTCTGTAATGCCTACGTCTAGAAAACACACACTCCCACTTCTGTAATAAACACGGAGATGTTAGTGCCATCTGAATCGATAAATGAAATCACATTGAGTTAATAAAACATGTAACGTCTGAATAGGGCTATATACTGTACATTGCTACAGAATCTTTGGTTTTTACTCTCTGCCTGAAACCCTGTTTTAGTTCATGTCTTTTTAAGTCCCGCTTTTCCAAAAAACCCAGTGTGCTCTAAATTGGTCATCTGGCCCACTATGTTGTTGATTGGTCAATCTCTTAGGCTTAGAGGCTAGAGCATGTGTTACGGCCCTTACTGTAAATGGGTTTCAGCTCTCAATGCTTTGAAGCAGCTGAACAGTTCCATATCACTTCGCCTAATTGTTTCAGTTAGGTTTCGTTCACACTGTCGGTTTTTGGGACTGACATCTGCATTTACATACAGGTGTGAGTCTGGAAATATCCCATTCAAACAGCAGCTTAAAGTAGTGTCTTGAATATTGTCTTTATGACCGTAACCATAGCGACAGTGACCAAATAATATCAAAGATGGCAGCTTACATACACACTTTAGACATAACGAGTCTAATCGAGCCTCGAGTTCATCCGTCAAATCTTCATAAACCAACAGCAGCTTTTATATCTGTTGGAGAGCGGAGCATTTGAGTCGCACTTAGAATGCAAAACTGACGGGAACAATCCCCATAGAGAACAGTGACTGGATCTAAAACCTTCAGATGACACATAGCTCATATCTCCATTGCTGTAAGTTACCAAAACCACACATGAAACCCCACAACACACGGTAGACACGTGTTTGTGCAGTGCAGAGTGGCTCTCTCGCACTGTACAAGTTGACACAACTAGTTGTCCAGCCTGATTCCGTTCACACAGTGCATTTTTCCCAGAGAATGCGGTTGTGGATCCTGAAAATTTACGGGTACAAGTTTGGTTATAGAATGCGGTTGTCACTCCTGTAAATAACTGTATTGTGTGTGAATGTAACCAAATTAAGGACTCAGATACAGGACTGCATTCTGTTGCTGTGTGAATATGGCCTTATTTCAAAGGTCCTTATAGCCTACAACAGTGAAAGAACCAAAACCCACAAGGACACTGACCAAGCAAATAAATATAAAAAAAATTGGCAAACTAATTCTTAGTTTTTCCAACTAAATGACCTTTTATTATCTATTGAAAGCACACTCTCTTTTTCTTTTCCATACAAATGCACACACAGAAACATACATGCGAACAGGAACTTGTCAGCTCTGGCCTGCGACTTTATAATTAAAAATAGTTTTGCAACTGAAAAGCTATATTTTTGCTTTCCATTTCATCTTTACTCTGCATGATTCGGTAAGCGTTTATTTTTTTGTTTGTTTTCTGGTGAGGTGAGTTGGGCGTGGAGGCCGAGACATTGTCCTTGCGCAATGGCTTTAGGTGTGTACCTACTGATAACAGTGGAGAATGTGCTTGTTGTGGCAGGGGAAGGTGGTAGGCCATGAAAATATTTCATCTGCCTCTCGCATGATCAAGGCTGCCATGGTCTTTTTGAAAGCGCATTATTTTTCAATTAGTTGATTGAAAGTGGCCTTGTTTAAAAAATTTGATTAAAATCTGGGGCCCCTTAGGTATCTTTTTAAGAGTTGAAATTTGCTTGAGCATTCATGTAATATGGATAGCTTCACTGTTTTATTCCTTCACTCCATCTTTAATGTTTTGTTTATGTTTGGTTACGTATGTCTCTAAAGTGTATATTTTTCATTGTATCTGGTGCCTGTTTGTGGGGGCTGGGTGGGAGATCTCTTTTGTTTTTTTTCTTTTTTTGAGTTTGTGTATAGTGTGTTGTTGTGTTTTTTTTTTTGTTTGTTTTTTTTTTTTTTTTTTTGTATACATTTTGTAAGACTTTCATCTGTTTTATGTATATAAAAACTCTTATAAGTAAAAGGGGGGAAAAAAGAAAAGAAGAAGTGGCCTTGTTGTGAATGACATTTTGGTGCAAGTCACTCCACTCTATGCGGCTTCTTCTGAAATTACGATTTCAAAAGTCCCGCCGTTCATCAATAATGATGTGTTGGAGGAGCTTGGAAAAATTGCTAGTTCTTTCAAAGCGATCTCTCTGGGGTGTAAAGTAAACACCTGGCTCTAAAGTATGTAATGTCTTTCAGGAGACAAGTTTACATGTTTTTGGATTCCCCAGAGTAGACGCTGGATATATCCTTTCGTTTTAAATATGAAGGAAAAACATACATATGATCTACAGAACAACCGGTAGCTTGAAGTGTTTTGGATGCTTTGTTGGTCATAAAATGCACGCCTGCCTGCCTGCATCAGGAGTGATGAGTTGAAGGCATTGCTTCAGGATTAGAGATTGGCACTACATCTAAACTCATGCTTACACTGAGTTCGACATGAGATTCCTGAGTGTTATTGATGAAACACTGGATGTTGAAAAAGTTGACGCGTATGGAATGCACTCTGTACCAAGTACAAGTGGTAATCCACCATTGTACCAGTGGAGTTTATCTGCAGCAAAATATGTAATGGATGAAGCTTTGTCAGATGAGACCGCACCTCTATAAGACATTGTTTCATTTTCACAGGGAGATTTTCTGTGTAGTGTTGACATGAACTCTCAAGAGCTCTCTCAAAATGATCCCCCACTGTAAACGTTTTCTAGATGACACATTTGGGACTTTTTTCATGACGTTGAGAAATTTGAGAAGTAATTTACAGTACATCAAAAGAATGTGGGATTTGAGCTCCTAAGTGAGAAGAAAAGGTTTCGTTTAAAGAAACCTGTAACAGCAATTAAAAAAATATAGAAAAGTGGAAAAAAAGAGCATGTCAAAGGCTTTAAACTATAGCTGACCAATTTCATGCATCACATGTTGTCTGTTTATTTCCTTCTCTCTCGAACTTACACATGGAAGTTTTAAGAGTTCTCTCACTATTAATGGGGTGGAGGGATATGCACAAACATGCATTAAAGGGTTCACCCAAAAATGAAAATAATGTCATTTATTAATCACCCTCATGTCGTTCTACACCCGTAAGACCTTCGTTCATCTTCGGAACACAAATTAAGATATTGTTGATGAAATCCGATGGCTCAGTGAGGCCTCTATTGAGAACAAAGACATTGAAGGTCCATAAAGGTACTAAAAACATATTTAGAACGGTTCATGTGAGTTCAGTGGTTCGGTTTTAATATTATAAAGCGACAAGAATACTTTTTGTGTGCCAAAAAAAAAAAAAAAATAACGACTTTTCAACAATATCTAGTGATGGGCCGATTTCAAAAAACACTGCTTCAGAGCTTTATGAATCGAATCAGTGGATCAGAGCGTCAAAGTCATGTGATTTCAGCAGTTTAGCCGTTTGATAGATCCGAATCACTAATTTGAAACGAAAGATTCATGAAGCTCAGAAGCTTCATGAAGCAGTGTTTTGAAATAGGCCATCACTAGATATTGTTGAAAAGTAGTCATTTTGTTTTTTTGGCACACAGAGTATTCTTGTAGCTTGTAGCATTGTAGCTAATGAGGTTGAATGGGGAATGTAGTAGAAAGGGTTGTATAAATTAATCAATTAAAGTAATTTGAGTGCAAGAGTTGCAATTTTCTTCTCACTTGGTATAAGGGTTACTGTTTTGAGCACAGAAGAACCAGTAAATGGTTGTCTTTAAAGCTCCTATTGAGGGGGGTCATTTATTTAATAATGTGCATGCACCAAATACAGGGTATGAAAGACTGATGTTTATTGGTGTTTCTTGGATGTTTCTTAAACAGGCAATGATTTTTTTTTTTTTTTTTTTTCAATATTGTTTTTATTATCATAGTTGAGTCTCTGAGTATGTGGGTCATATGACTTTGTTCAATGTATCTGTTCCTTTTGTCAAACTGACCTAAAACCAACACATTTGCCCATGGTGCTGGATATTCCGACTTTGCGTAAGGTAGTATATTAATCTTACTTTTCTTCAGTAAAAAAAAAGCAATAAAACTACTACTATTAATTGTGAATATTATCTTAAGATGCTGAAGAAGAAAATTAAATCATATGTTGTTCATGCTGTTATTTAGCACATTTTGAAACACCCGTATCCCCTGAGATACTTTGCCAGATTAGGTAAAGAAAAAAGTTTAATCCACAATGTTGACAATAAAAATTGCACAAATGTTAATATTCACGTTATACTGATATTATATTTAGTTGACTACATCTTCACATTTTCAGCTAGATGTTTTTTTTGCAGGATAGAACAGGGGTGTCCAACCCTGCTCCTGGAAGGGCTTCTATTCTGCAGAGTTTAGCTCCAACTCTAATTAAACACAGCAAAACCAGCTAAAAGTCATCAGATTTACTTGGAAATGACAGGCATGTGTGTCTGATTAGGCGCTGAACTCTGCAGGAGAGTGGCCCTCAAGCCAGAGTTGACCAGCTCTAAGGTTGAAGATGAGACAGTTCAGCAGTGTAAAAACACAAGAAATTTCCCAGTTTTAGGACCCTTGTCGTACATGCAACCTATTTTGCATATTACATTCACATAAAACACATTTATGACTTTGGCTTTTTTTTATACCTCAATAGGGCAATATATCCAAATATCAAAAATCCAGAATATATAAATATCTCAAATTTCTTTGAATTTGTTTTAAAAAAAACAATTTTCCACTCTTGCTTGTTTAAGGGTTGCCTGTTTTAAGTGGAATTGTACAGGAAATTTTATTAATTGTACTACTGATGAACCTCATATTCAATCATCATCTTGTTTATCAAAGTTAATAAAAAGCAAATGATCTTGTTGATATATTTAGGGTTAAACATCCTGATGTGAAATCGGGGATTGTTTTAAGTGCTTATGCAGATGATATCACAGTTGATAACGCACAAGAGGATTAAGGTTTTGTCTGATGCACTTTGTTTGTGAGAAGGCTTCATCGGCCAAAGTCAATTAGGACAAAAGTGAAGCTTTGTGGGTAGGTAAAGATCATTCAGAGGATCTTCCACTGCTGCCTGGAGACCTGCCATGGGGATTAAAGGGCTTTAAAAAGCAAATATTAAACTTTTTTTGTTGTATTGTTTGACAACAAAAAGGTATAGGCCTACATACTGTTAAATGACAGTGTACAGTACCAATACTGTGTACAAAGCATAGCCTATGATGTAAAAAAAAAAAAATTATATATATAAATCACAGTATCAATATATCAAAGGGAAAAAAAATCTATTTTTAAAACCAGTAGCCTAACTTAAAAAATAATGCTAATAAAATAACTAAATAAATAACACTGTAACAGTTCATCCAGCCACCAATCAAAAACAAACAAATCCACAAATTTAAGATGCATGTGGTACAAGAATGCACCCTACTACAAACATTTCTGGGAGTACTGAAGAATCACGAGAAAAAAATCACCTCCTACTGTAAATCTTCAGACAAACACTATAACAGTCCAACCTTATATTCAAAGAAAGAGAGATGTTGAAATGCAACGTTGCATAGTGTGATGTTTATTTGTTCCAGAAGTTGTGGTAAACCATCCAAAGAACACGTCTTATTACAATCCATGCCCACATCCATCGAAAATGCTGACTAAAAAGCTTCTTCAGTTTTTGAGCAAGGCTACTTGTGTGTCCAGCTCCTTTGTATAGTCTTGTCATGCTTATGCAACAGTCCTTGTACTTCTCAAGTTGTAAAAGATCAGCTGAAGATTTTTCTGATATATATATTTTTGGCAAAATGGCTGACTGTAAACTCTGAAAAGGGCAGACTGAGACCCTATTAAAGGGGCTATATGTCACAATTTATTTTTACATATAGCCCCGGAAAATCAAAATATTTTATTATTTACATATTTGCATATTATTTACATATTTCAAAATCAAAAGGATGTGATGTTTATGCTCACTCCCGAGATCCTCTCTTTTCCGTTCTATGACATTTGAAATGAATGCTTATACAATGTTCAGGATAATGCTGAAAGAGCTGTTCTGTATTGTAATGTCAATGTGTCATGCAAAGAAAAGGGATTCATTCAAACTATAGTCTCACATAGCCTAATCTATATAGTCTGTAGTCTAAAATATACTTTATAATCAATCTATTATAACAGTGCAATTTTAATGACCTCACGTTCAGTCTCTTGTACGTTATGTGTGCACGAGCGTGAGCATGAGCAATAATTTCCTGGCTGCAGTTCACTGAAAGGCCACCGGTGTCACTAATAATAAGGGTTTCTGAATTCTATATATAGCATATCATAGACATGTCCAATGAGAGGCAAATCCTAGTAATAGATGAAAATATGTTCAAAGGCAGATATGGGCTAATAGGCAGAGAGTCAAGACTAACAATAGATTTGACACTAAAATATGGGTTACTGTCAGGGCCATTCTGAACATTTCAGAATCGGAATATCAGTTGATGACATGTGGCCTGTTGCATGAAGCTAGTTGAACAAACTCTGAGTTTCAGAGTAGGTTTGCAGTTGACAAATCCAGATAAATCCAACCTGGTTTAGATCAGGTTCAACTGTTGCACAACTTTCTCTGTCAACTCAGGTTTAATCCAGAGTTTGCAAAGCGCGTGCACCTGAAAGTCTGGCACATGCGGCAAACAGCCAATCACACGGAACAAGAAGAACGTAAGTTTAATTCACTTCTCGCGAGAGAGCCGCGCAATTCATGTGGCTTCCAAAGATTAAGAGATCGTTATGAAAAATATGAAATAAAACGCATTTACAAAGCAGGAATAAACACTGCTGCTGCAGTGAAAGTTTGATAAGGCAGCTGAAAGAAAATATCTGACTATATCAATGCATGTGAATCAAACAAATAGACCAAATAATTAATAGGCTATAGTTTCACAAAGAGCTCAAAAGAATAGGCCTACATGTAAGCTTAATCTGTTTAAAAGCTTTATATATTATGCATGTATTATATTTATTTTAATTTAAAAGCAAAGTTTAATATTGTCAATTAATATAATCGGCCTAATTATATGAATGTCATTAATTATTCATAATTTTAATTTAATATAAATATAATTAATAATTAACAGCAAATGTTGAGAAATTTTGTCTCTAAAATGTTTTCACTATAAACTGATTTAATTTGGAGCGAGAGATACAGGGGGAGTGGCTTTATTGCATCAGATACATGTCACTGTACTCACAGCTGATTGGTCGAGTTTGGGTTTACGATCTCTAACCCAGAATAAAACCTGCTCCGGAGCAGGTTAGCCATGTAGCGTCAGTTACCATAGCAACAAACCCCGCTAAAAACCAATCCACCTTCATAAACCCGAAAAAACTGAGTTTGCTCAAACTAATCTTGAACTTACCTGGGTAGAAACTGAAACCGGCTTTGTGCAACAGGCCACTGGTAAGCAAAGTTGTGAATATTTTGAATTAAAAAAAAAAAAAAAAAAAAGAGAAACAATTTTTTTTTTTTCGTAAAGGTTTTTTTTATTATTATTATTTTTTTATTTTTTTTTAAGGAGAAACGAAATAAAAGCATTAGCGGTGTGTGACGTGACGTGAGCATGACGCGTCGCCATGGATGGTCGCATAAAAAAAAAAAAACTTAACATTAATTATTTATATTATTATATAATTAATGTTAAATTATTAATAATTTAATATTTAATTTATAATTTATATATAATAAATTATAATGCAAAGTGATAATATAATTGCACTTTTATTTTCTCTATTTGAAAGTTTTTAATGCTATTTGATGTTATGTTTAAAAAAAAAAAAAAAAAAAAGTAATGTTAATAAATGTTAATACATTTTAACAGTTAAACTTAAAGCCTAGTTTATTAACATTTTGTTGGAGCGATTGGGGACAGGTGGGGCTCGAAACCCTTCCCTACCTCCACAGTGGGGAATGGCTGAAAAAGTTTGAGAAACACTGCTTGAGGGGATCTTATCTATGTGTGTGGCAGCAGAATAATGTCTTGTTATTGCTAAGAACAAACATTGACATGCAATGAGCAAACCTACTAAGTTGTCAGATCCAAGCTGCATAAATGTTTATTCCCTAATTTTACATGCAAGGTCTCAGAGGAGAGAGAGAGAACTCTTGTTTAAGTAAGCGTTTTTCTGTATAATATTTGCACTCAACAGATTCTTTTATCTGTGATTAAGGGACGTATTAAGCCTTGTTCACTATATCTCTATAATATCTTTGCATGATGATCTAAGCTCAGAGAAACTTTTATTTAAGGTATGGCCCACTCATGTCCTAGGGACAGATGACATTTTGGCTATGGCAGGCTCATCAGCATTCCCAGGGGGCTGGCTTGAGAGGATATAATCTCTGGTCTCAGACATAACATATCCACATGCTTCTCTAGAAAATTAACTGTCTTGTTGTTATACTGTATTCAAATTGAATGTATGGCTTTTTTCATCAGTTTGTTTAATTGTGGAATAGGTGGTGTCTGATGCTGCAGGACAAGGCATCACCATCACAGGGGACAAAGCCTTCAACAACTGGAACTGGCCCAATGCCGTCATCTTCGCAGCTACAGTTATCACAACTATAGGTAAGGATCTGGTCCATTTAAGCAGTAACTTGGAGAAATAATCAATTAACAATTAGCACAAAAATAATTTATAATAAGTAGTAGTAGTAGTAGTAGTAGTAGTAGTAGTAGTAGTAGTAGTAGTAGTAGTAGTAGTAGTAGTAGTAGTAGTAGTAGTAGTAGTAGTAGTAGTAGTAGTAGTAGTAGTAGTAGTAGTAGTAGTAGTAGTTGTTGTTGTTGTTATTATTATTATTTCCCATTATTCTGAGTCTTTCAGTCATATCCCTATATATCATTACAAACAAGGGTTCAGTACAGTGTTTTTGTTTCTTTGCTTAATACTAAGAGAAATACTTGAAAGCCATGTCCAAAGATAGAACATCAAAGTAATGAGATAAATTGTATTTACTATAATCTGCAATCAATTTTCACCAAAAAATGGTTTCTTTCCACAGGTTATGGAAATATTGCACCCAAAACGCCTTCAGGGAGGGTTTTCTGTATATTTTATGGTCTTTTTGGAGTGCCGCTGTGTTTCACCTGGATCAGTGAACTTGGAAAGTTTTTTGGTGGAAGAGCTAAACACCTTGGGCGATATCTTACTAAGAAAGGGGTAACATTGGTAAGGAGCAACCACACACAGCCATTGTATTTTAATATAATAATAATAATAATAATAATAATAATAATAGCTATGAGAACTTCTAACTGCATTTTGAAAATCTATTTTTGTTATAAGCTTATTCTTTTTTTTTTTTTTCTTTTTCTTTTTTTTTTTTTTTTTTTTTGGCTTCTCAAAGCGGAAAACACAGTTCACCTGCACAGCTGTCTTTCTGTTATGGGGTGTGCTGGTCCATTTGGTGATTCCTCCATTTGTATTCATGTCTCAAGAAGGCTGGACCTATATCGAGGGCTTGTATTTTTCTTTTGTCACTTTGACAACTATTGGTTTCGGTGATCTTGTAGCAGGTGGGTGTCTTAGTTGTTAACTGCTTATCATGGATCACTTAAAGTTAATAGTCATTTAAGTTGGCTTGATCTATATCTATATCTAGAAGCATGCTAGCAAGGGTTTGAAATGAATGGGGTTAATTGAAATGAATTGATTAACAGCCAAAATACCGGAAGCGACGCATTCCACAGACAAGAATCCATGAACCGCATTATTAGACATTTAAGGCTGTACAATATATTAAAACCATTTAAAAATCATAATATAGCATGCTATTGTGAAATCACAAAGGCTGTAATTTAATTAAATAAATATATGCGCTGCGGGTTTCAGAGTGAAGTGCGACGCTTTAATTATTTACATGCGCGCAGGTAATGTGTTCCGTACAGCATCTCGGAGCAGCTTCGTTCACAGTAAAATGCAGCTCCACACAAACTCATCTGAGCAGCAGCTCTGTTATCAAACTCCAGCTCTGCATATGCTGTGAGTTTGGGTTGCTTATAACATTCATCTGGGAACGCAATGTGCACCATTTCACCAGATTTGTAATGTGAATAGAATAGAATATACTTGAATAGAATATTGAATATACTTCATCTTGGACAATCATCACATGGCCAGTATGCAACATTAGACAACACAGTACATAACATACAATAAATTACTCATAAATAAATAAATAAATAAATAAATAAATATATACATACAAAAAATATACACCAAATTTTTGCAATTCTCTATTGATTAATTTAACCATAGTTGGCACAAAATAATTTTTGTAGTGATTTGATTTGCACATCAAAATCCTCAATCGTCTCCCTGAGGGTAACATGTTAAAATTCTCATATAAAATGTCATCAGCAACAATTTTCTTAACTTGTCTTAAAATAGATACCTCATACAGCTCCTGTGTAGGTTTCTGTTCCCACCCTACAATTTTTAGAGCAGCATGTAAGCAAGTCGTGCAAGTTTAGATTTTATTTTTGTCACGTTTCCATAGCATGCTGTAATACCATATCTTACAAAACTCTCAAAAACAGACTGATAAAACAGAAATAAAATCTTCTGATTTACCTTCACCTAGTTTTGCCGTGGCCACTACGTAGTAACTATTGGGAACGTGTTAAAGGATTAGTTCACTTTAAAGTGAAAGTTACCCCATGATTTACTCACCCTCAAGCCATCCTAGGTATGACTTTCTTCTTTCAGATGAATACAATCAGAGATATATTAATAATCACCCTGATGGCCAGACCACCTTTTGTATTCAACTTAAGAAAGTGTAATGTCTCTTTTTTTCATAAGTTGAATACAGAAGGCGGTCTGGCGGAGGCTAGTTATTTTATTTTACAATGCGTTAATATTATATTATATTATATTATATTATATTATATATGCTGCACTGTCTTTGTCATTCTTAATTTAAAATAAAATGTTAATTCATATATTTGTGATAATCCCAAGTTGCTGTGTCATTCAGGTGGCCACAAGAAAATGATTGTTCCCTCAAAATAGGATCTAAGTGAACCAAAAATGTCCCTTTGGTCACCAAAAAAATGCCCCTAAAAGTCACAAATATTGCCCCTTAATAGGAAAGTTGATTTCTAGCCCTGCTAGCAACATGTTAAAAGATAGTACCGACATGCTAAGTCATGTTAACAGCATGTTAGAACCATGGTAGCAGCGTGCTAAATCATGTTAAAAACATGAAAGCAATGTTAAAACGTGTTAACAAATATGTTGTTAACAACGTGATCATGCTAGTAGTATGCTAAAACATGCAAGTATTAGGCAAAATCATGTTAGCAATGTGTTAAAACATCTTAAAACATATTAGCAACTTGTTAAAACATGTTAGGAAAATGTTAACATGTTAAATCATGCTAGCAATATGTTATAACGTGATAGAAACATGCCTTAATGTTAGATCATACTAACATGTTTCAAGTTATAATCTTTAGAGAACTTTCTGCAAATAAAAACTTTCTGTATATAAATCTTAAGATTAAACAGCTAAATATTAATAAGACATTCACATTCATGCATTCAGTAGATGTACAAAATAATTTAAAGACTAATATAACTAGTCTAAATAGTATAACTTGTCAAGTTACAAATTAAAGAAATTATTGACTCAAGAATAAAACTCAAGTTTACACTGATATTTTGTACCAAAAAAGTATGACTTTATTTTCAGTGGGACACAGGAGGAAATGCAAGGTAAAACATTAAGAGACTGATAGTCTCAATCACCATTAACTATCATTGCACCTTGCTTATATTTGCATACATCTAATTTGGACATGCAAAATATTAAGGTGTTAATAGAGCAAAATAACTGAGCACCTCTGACAGTGGAATTTGTAGTTGCAGAGTAAAGCCACACTTGTATCTGTAACAGAGAAAAAGTTCTTGTAGTTAATCCCTCTCTCTCTCTCTCGCTCTCTCGCTCTCGCTCTCGCTCTCGCTCTCTCTCGCTCTCTCTCTCTCTCTCTCTCGCTCTCGCTCTCTCGATATATGTGACCCTGGACCACAAAACCAGTCATAAGGGTCATCTGAAAGCTGAATAAATAAGCTTTCCATTGATGTATGGTTTGTTAGTATAGGACAATATTTGGCTCAGATACAATTATTTGAACATCTGAAATCTGAGGGTGCGAAAAATCTAAATATTGAGAAAATCGCCTTTAAAATTGTCCAAATGAAGTCCTTACCAATGCATATCCACTCACAAAAATAAATTTTTGATATATTTACAGTAGGAAATTTACAAAATATCTTCATGGAACATGATTTTTACTTAATATCCTAATGATTTTTGGCATTAAAAAAGAGTCAATAATTTTGACCCATACAATGTATTGTTGGCTATTGCTACAAATATACCCGTGCTACTTTTGTGGTCCAGGGTCACATATGGAGCCACAATTTGAATATGAAGCTGTTTGCGGAAAAGCCATGCATGTTTCAGGCATTTCAAATGTGTCACATATCTGGCTGCGTGTGCTGGAAGAAGAGATGACGTAGGAGATGAGGCAGATGTGCTGGAGCCTTGGTTAAACTTGAAGGGTTATAAATTATCCCATAATTTACTCGCCCTCAAACTATCCTAGGTGTATATGACTTTCTTCTTTCAGCCAAACACAATCTGGGTTATATTAAAATATATCCTGTCTGTTATTCCCAGCTTTATAATGGGAGTGAATAGTAACCGTGATTTTGAAGCCCAAAAAAAGCACATCCATCCATCATAAAAGAAATCCATACGGCTCCAGGGGGGTTAATAAAGGTCATCTGAAGTGAAGTAATCTGATTTTGTGAGGGGGAAAAATATCCATATTTATAACTTTATTAACTAGAATCACTGGCTTCCATAAGCGAGTCTATTTTGGCGGAAGAGTGAACTTTGACCTGACACATGACATAGTGATGAACGCGGAAGCACAGAGGAAAGAGCAAAATAAAACACCAAATTAAATCACGAATTAGAAGTCTAAAATGAGAGATGTCGGAGGAGCTTGAGTTTGTTGCCCAGCCTTATTTGTTTGAACCGTGAGAGACATCTACTCTCACCTACGTCCTACGTCATATGCTGGAACTCGTCTCTCTCGTCAATGTGCGGACGGACGTTACTGGAAGCTAGAGATTATAGTCTATAAAGTTATAAATATGGATATTTTTCTTACAAAAACGTATGGCCGGAATATATATATATATTTTTTTTTTTAAAAATATAACTCTGATTGTTTTTGACTGAAAGAAGTTAGCCATACACACCTAGGGATGGCTTGAGGGTGAGTAAATTATGGGATAATTTTCATTTTTTGGTGAACTAAGCCTTTAAGAAACTGAGCAGCCTGTTCAGTGGAGTAAGATCAGTGACTGAGTTGTAGCTTTCCTATCTTGTACCTGTTTTCCCTGTTCCATCAGTACCATTGTCTTGGACAACGTTGAGAGGAACCAGTGGTTCACTCACATTTGTGTCCTGTGAGACGGACTGGGTCAGCGGAGCTGTGTCATTTCTTCTAATAAGCTTGAGTCGACTACAGTGCATATGGCCTTGATAAATGCATGATCATCTGTCAACTTTTTATTTTATTTTAAATAACTTTTATGTAACACATGGATTAGATGTTCTTTTTATTACTGAGGCATGGTTAAATGGTGCTGATATGAGCCCTCTTGCTGAACTCTTACCCTCTAGGTGTAATTTTTTTTTTTAAGTGCCTTGAGGACTACTCATCGGGGTGGAGGTATGGCTGCAATTTTTAATGATTAAGTGCAAGTTATTGCCTGTTGAAAGTTTTGAGAGTTTTGAAGTTTAATTAATTAAGATTGACCTGCCCTTAGTGGTGCTTTGTACCCTGATATATAGGCCTATCGGATTCAACAAGAAATTTCTAGATGAATTTTATGAGTTTTTATCTATGGCGCTTCCATCTGCAGATTGGATTTTGATCCTGGGTGATTTTTATATAATATGTTTGTTGTCCTTGTAAACCTATAATCAAAGAATCTTTAAATTTGGTTGATTCGTTTCATTTTTCATATGCTTGATTTGGTGTTTTCTTTTGGGATAAAGATCTACAGCTAGTGCGTTTTTAATGGCTTTTAGTTCTAAGGCGTTATCTCCTCCTATGATTTCTACAACTTTGCCTTCTGTAGGACCTGAGGAATTGGTAAATTCTTTCAGTCATGTCTGTTCAGAGATCTTGGATAATGTCACACCTTTTAAAATGAGAAATCAAAGAGTAAATAAACAACCGTGGTTAAATGTGTTACTATGAATCTTTGTCGGCATGCTTAAGTGGCTTTAAGATAATTTGCAAGAATTCAACAGCATCTTGATTGTTTACAGCTGCCAGGGGTGTCAAACATACGGCCCACAAAGGTGTCCAATCCGGCCCACGGGATGATTTGAACTATAATTTAAAAAAAAAATAGAGATGCACTAGTCATAAATCCAAACTTTTTTTTGTTTGTTTTATTTTGGTCAATCTTTATTCTGGGCTTGCAAACAAAGTGCTTTGTAATAATTTCCCAAAATTTCATTTGTGTGGAAATATTTACGAAGTCTGTAAACAGGATGTTAACACAGGCACACGTTGAATATGGACACAAAGAGGAGAACGGACGCGCCAGCAGAGAAAATACTGTACCATGCACAAGCTTACTGTTCGCGAAAAATAGGAATAATAATATAAATATTAAATTGGGGTTGATATGAATGTATCTCTGAAGGGAACTGTCTTCAGAAAAGTTTTGATGGCTTTTCCTCTTATTTCTGTATAAAGTAGTAGCCTATTTATAAATGCAGCTTTGTGTATAGCGGTAACCATGGAAACGCTATATCACTGCTGTTCCATAACACCACCTACTGTCAGAGAGTTAATTTGCATTTTCATTCAGTCCGTCTGCTGATTTTGTTTTGTGCAGGTATCTTATGTAGCATAATTTCACAAAGCTAAAGTCAGACCATGCTGTTTTTGCTGTTAATCTTGAAATTATACAATAATTTAAATTAAAAACAACTGCTCATGTGCATAACATCTTTGTTGGGATTGTGATAAAAATGCAGGGTTTGCCTCTAATATCAAAGAGCTACACATTTTTTTTGAACAAATAAACAACAAATAAATTTGCTTTAAAAAAAAAAAAATGTGCAACCAGTTTCAGAATCAACCAATTTGCTTCCCAAAAAAAATTGGAAATGGCCACAAAAAATCTAAATAGGTGCATTACTAATAAAAACAAATATTTAAAAAAGCATTATTTTAAAAATCTAACAATTTTTTCACTATAAAAAACAAATGCAGTTTTAAGGAACAGTGTACTAGTTACTAATATTATGTACTAATAATAATATTTACTAATATTAATGCAACTATCAGCGCACTAAGGTGTTTTTTTTTTTTGTTTTGTTTTTTTTATTAATTCGGCCCGCACATGGTTATTT
Organism: Ctenopharyngodon idella; assembly: GCF_019924925.1. Taxonomy (NCBI): domain Eukaryota; kingdom Metazoa; phylum Chordata; class Actinopteri; order Cypriniformes; family Xenocyprididae; genus Ctenopharyngodon; species Ctenopharyngodon idella. The sequence continues at coordinate 2,166,064 of NC_067236.1, forward strand.
TTTTCCAATCCGGCCCTCAACCTAAAATGAGTTTGACACCCCTATGCTAGACCTTATTTTTTGTGAATTTTACCACAAAATGTAAATAACCCGAAGGCTTTGTTTGAAACTATATAAGGCACTGAGTCCATCTAGTAACGTTTTCTCTTCCCCGTCCAAGGATTTTTTTTTTTTTTTTTTTTTTTAATTGACAAGGTCAAATAAACAAATTAAAGGTCAAATATTTCACCAGTAGGGAACACTGTAGTTGAAGCAATGAATCCTTCACATTGCTTGAGTAAATTTGAATTAATTTCCTTAGCTCAGTTGAAAGATCTATGTTTAAAGTCGACGACCTCACTCTATGATGTTCTTCCATCGTAACTACTTAAGGAGGTCATTGACATTTTAGTCCTAATATTTTATGGATTATTAATAATTTATTTTATGGCACTGTACCATGAGGGTTTAAGCAGGCCATTGTTGAGCCCATTTTAAAGACGATCCTGGATCCACAGGAATTTAAAAACTTCAGGCCTATTTCAAAAATTAATTTTAAGAATAAAATCTTAGAAAAAGTTGTTCATAATCAACTAGTTGATTTTTTTTATTCAGGATATTTTTCAGTCTGTATTTGGAATTAAACATAGCACAGAGTCAGCTCAGAGTCAGTCAGCTTAGAGATTATGTAGGTATCAAGGGTGTGGCTCTTAAGCGGTTCTCTTCTTATCTGCTGGACTGGACATGCATAGTTAAGATTGGAAACTCTGTTTCTGCATCAGCAAATATCTCTTGGGGGGTCCCGCAAGGTTAAATGATCCAACTCCGTTCTCTTTATTTATGCTGCCCCTGGGGTAATTTTTTTGGAAATATAAAATTAATTATCATTTATATGCTGATTATTTTCAATTGTACTTTCCTTTAGAGTTTGACTGTACATCCTTTGTTCACTTTCATAAGTGTTTGATTGAGGTAAAGTGGTGGTTTGCAAATAATTTCCTAGGTTAAGGCCGAGTTTATGTTTGGAAATAAACAGCCTGAGAAAGGACTGGTTGAAAGTTATGGACTACTGTCTAGTAATATGCAATGTTATGTGAATAACATCCGATTCCGATCTCCGCTTTGATCGTCATATAAACTGATTTGTGAAAGCATTTTTTTTTTTTTTTTTTTTTTTTTTTCCAGGTAAAAAAAATTGTTTAAACTGAAATATATTCTTTCAACCAAGGATTTGGAGACTGTTGTGCATGGTTTTATTTCCACACAGCTGGATTATTGTAATGCTTTGTGAATAAAAGGCATAAGTTAAGCCTTGGTTGCACACCTTTAGTATGTCCAAAATCCTGCAGCAAGACTTTTACCAATAGCAGTAAAAGGAATCATATAACACCTGTGTTGAAACCTCCTCATTGGTTACCTGTAAAATACAGAAAACAATGTTTGTTTACAAAGCACTGCATGGTCAGGCTCCAAAGAATTTAAAAGATACAGTAGAGCTCAAAAGTTTACATACCCCTTGCAGAAGGATCATGAAAATTGCATGTTATTTTTTTATTTAGTACTGTCCTGAATAAACTTAACACATCAGATGTTTACATAAAGTCCACAAGACAAAAAAATAGCTGCATTTATAAAAATGACCCAGTTCAAAAGTTTACATACAATTAATACTGTGTGTCTTTACCTGGATGATCCACAACTGGTTGTTAGTTTTGTGATGGTTGTTCATGAGTCCCTTGTTTGCTCTGAGCAGTTAAACCTGAGCTCTGTTCTTCAGAAAAATCCTCCAGGTCCTGCAGATTCTTTGTTTTTTCCATCATCTTTTTCATATTTGAACCCTTTCCAGCAGTGACTGTATGATTTTGAGATCCATGTTTTCACAATGAGGACAATTGAGGGACTCAAGCACAACTATTAAAAAAGTTTCAAACATTCACTGATGCTCCAGAAGGAAACACGATGCATTAAGAGCCGGGGATGTAAACTTTTTGAATTGGATAAACATGATAAATTGTATTTTTTTTTTTTTTTTTTTGTCTTCTGGGAAACATGTAAGCATCTTCTGTAACTTCCAAAGGGCAGTACTAAATGAAAAAATATGATCTTTAATCAAAATAAGAAAAACATGCACATCATCATCAATCTCAAAGACTCTTGCATTTTGAAAGTGCTTTATGAATAAAATTTGAGGTGAGGTTAAGGTGTAAAATTTGTCCATGACTTAACATTTTTGATACGGATGTGTGAATGTTTTGCACCATATTCACTATTCTCTGATTTGCAGAATAGAATTTGTGCACCTGCAATGAAGAATGAGAAGTGTAACTGTTGTGTTGTATTTGTGGGAAAGAGAGAAAGAACTACATGTTTGCAACTCCTAAAATATTTTTTCTCTATGACTCAAATTTACTGATACACGTGTGATATTCTCTTCAACTACAAATTCCACTTTTACGGGTGCTCAGTGGTTTTGTTCCAGCAATACCTTAAAAGAACATGGTAGTAGTCCACCATCCATACAAAAGCAGAGAGGTCGGTGTGTTGTAGGACAGGAATAGATGCCCAGGCTGACAATACAGTATGTTTAGGCAACAGCTGTAAGTTTTTTTTTTTTTTTTTTTTTTTTATTTTTTAAATGCCTTCAACTGGGGCTTCCAGAAAACCTGCAATAAAAATAGCACAGTTCAAAAATAGTCATACCCATTACAAAGTATCACATCTGGTATAACAAATAAGGTCAATTTAAGTTAAGCTCAATCAGCATTTGTGGCATGTTTGACTTATCCCTCTGAATATTTCTTTAACATGGCATTTTGTAAGAAATCCAATGACCTTGTCATGTTTTCATCTGCATGTAATTTTTATAAAAATTTATGATGTAAAATGTAGAACATCCATGTATTTACAAAACCCATCTGGTTAGATACAAAGGTGGAAAACTAATCAGTGCTGCATATGGGAAAATCCCTTACCATTCAGTGCTGTGGTGTGCCTCTGAGATGTTCCTCCCTAAAAGTAAAAATACAGTGAAACCTTATTTAAACAGTGGATCACTTCAAAATAAAGTCATTACTTTTTAAAAATCCCATTTATAACATTGCATATACATAAAAAGCAAATACTAATATTATTATGCAATCTCACAGCCTCGCACATGAGCAGGAGCATGTGAGAAAGGCATGTATAACTGCTCTCTAGGCCCGTTTCCAGTCAAAATGACCTTACTGTCGTACAGTTTAAAAGATAATGAAGTTATAAAGTTTGATAAGTTTGTGTTGAAGTTGCCAATTTGCATAACAAACAGTTCCAACATACAGTATACCTCAGAGTTGCTGTGTTATGGACTGGTGTGCAAACATGACAAAAAGTTACAAATTTATGAATCAGGAAAGTAACTCTAAAATGACATTTAACATTAAATGCGTAAAAATGACAATTAAAAGCTATAATTAAGCAATCAAATAAAATTGTTTATCTTAGCATACAGTAACGGCTTACTTTATGCATGTGCAGAAGTCCAATATCTTCAACCAAGTTTCAACATAAACCAGACATATTAGAAACATGTTAGCAATGTGTTAAAACATGTAACATGTTAAATCATGCAAGCAAAATGCTAATTCTAGCAATGTGCTAAACATGCTAAAGACAATGTTAAATCATTTTAACAATGCCTAGCTAACTAGCTGCATGTTTTTTACTGCGTTTATATAACCATCAAATTTTAAACTTTACTTTAAACTTTCAGAAAAGGGTTTGTCAAGCCAACATCAGAGTTTGTCCTGACAAACTTTAGTTCTCTAGATTTCTTAAGATATGAACAAATAGCCATATTATGCAGTATATCCAAGTGTACATTTTTTTTCATACAAGGAAGCATGTATTTATAAAACTATAAATATAAAAAATATAACATTTGAAACTAAAGGAAATTGCTTCAAAAGTTTTTTGATAGATTGTGATTTCAATTTGCAAACATTATTTTTTTTTTTTTTTCTCTGTATCTGTATTTTGTTTAGGTGTTGATCCCAATGCTGAATACCCTACTCTCTATCGCTACTTTGTGGAGGTGTGGATCTATCTTGGTCTGGCATGGCTCTCTCTGTTCTTCAATTGGAAGGTGCGCATGGTTGTGGAGGCTCACAAAGCTCTAAAGAAGCGCCGTAAAAGGCGCAAACTTTCTCTGGATGAGTTACAGTGCATCAAGGAAAGTCACAAGACCCTACACCTGCCACCATCTCCTAATGATGTCAACATCTTCAGCTTTCTGTCCAAGAAAAAAGAAAGTTACAATGACTCAATCAAGCAGATAGGTGTCGAGAAGGAAGGAGAAGTACAATGTGTCAGCTCCATCACTGGTAGCAAGAATAAAGCACCAAACCGCTCAAAGAGCTGCAGTGATTCTCTTTCAATAAATGGAAATACCATCCTCAGTTTTGACCGCTCACCTCGACAGAAGCGCCGCTATAGCTTGAGTGAAAAAGTTGCTGTAGCAATCTCAAAATCCAAGGGTTACCTTCTTAATCAAGAGGAATGTCTTCTCATGAATGAAATGCATGGGGGAGGAGAGATAGACTCTACAAGAATGTATGAGAATCAATTGGACAAAGAGGCAGGAGAGAACCACGAAGGTCTTGACCCTGGAGGCTGCAGTAATGGCCGAATCGCATGGGAATCCAAAGGTTACCAGATCCACACGTTTCCCAATGCCAACATCACCTTCATTGATGAGGAGAATTTGCTAAACAACAACCTGGAGGAGGATGATAATGACTTCATGCCCAAGTATTCAACTTCAGATGAGACAGATTTTAGAGAGGAACAGGGCTCCGAATCCGAGACCTCCGTATTCACCACAGATGGGTTGGACCATAACCACTCCTATGAGCAGCTGGTAGAAGAGTATTCCAAAGAGGACAACACTGACATTTGATCTCATAATAGGATTTGGTATTCTGTCTTAAACCTTAGTAAAGTTTTTCTATCATGAACTTGAAATGATGGCGTGAACTATAAAAATAGAAGTTACTCACAAACCATTTCTATCTGTCTTCAAATGTGAGCAGCTTTATACAAGTTTAATGTGATTTTACAAATTAGAATTTCTTTAAGTATTTTGCAAGTGGAACAACAGATTTAAGAGTCTTATTGACATTTAAATTAAAAGCCAATTTTATAAATGAACAATCTATCGGCAGCTGTTGGCATACAGACTTATAGAGATGTATATCAATAGTTGACTGATTTTGCAGTGGCTCTAGACTTGATTAGGTTTTTATTTATTGTATAGCAAATAAATCAAATTAGACCATTTAGGTTTCTACCTAAATTGTCTAAACTGTAGGGGTCTCAGATTCACTGCGAACCAGTTCACTGACAATATAGATTATAGATAGTAAGATGTTTGCATGTTTTTTTTCACCATATTGGTGATTGTTTTAAGATTAAAAAAAAAAGAAAGAAAAAAAAAAAGAAAAAGCTTCATCCTTATTGGATGTTAAACCACATTTTTATTGTCTTCCATTTTAGCCCAAAATATTGTTTTGGGTAACAATGTTTGCCTGTTATTTTAATTTGGGATTTATTTAAAATGGTATGTCATGATTTGACTTTTTTTTAACATTGTGATTTTATTCCAAGTCTTTTGTTTATGCAGACATTATGGTTTAATGTTCCTGCAATTTGTTAACTCCTATCTAAAGATAATCTCAATATTTGTGGTTTTCTGAACCGTTAATTTTGTCGATATGATGAGATGAACCGCACTCAAATACTCCGTCTGCCTCCCTCAATGTGCCTTTGTCAAGTCAAGAAGATGGTAGTTGAATCAGTTGACATAAAAGGTTATGAGTATCCCATTGTTATTACATTGTTTTTACTAACATAACTGTTTTGGTGTCTGACTCATATGTTGACATGATGCTAAGTCCGTGTTGACATGAAATCCACATACTGACAAAATAACCATTATAATACACCAAGCCAAAAAAAAGGAAAGAAAGAAACATGGAAATCCTGGTTGTGGTTCTCTCTGCTAAGCTCTAGCAATGTATGATCCTCTTGCATCTTGCTACTGAGTGCCCCTGGTGTGTAGAGCTGCATCCTGAGTCAGTTTCCTGTTTGTAGATGTAATTATGTTGTTTGTATTTCAAGCGTGTTATAAGATCGATCTCTCTTAATCTCCTTTTGGCTTTCTTTAAAAGAAAGGTGTTTTTTATATATGAAAGTTGATACAGCACCTGATATGCACTGAAATATGCATTCTACTGTATGTCTTCTAATATTCAGTGTTGTGTGTACGTCACACAAGTACATTTTGCACCAATTTGCCTTTCTTCTATTGAGGACCTTTAATGTTGTCTTGTCTGGTGTCACTATCAAACTTTTGTTATAGGCCCACCCCTGTTTTCCCAGCTACACTTTAACCAGAGATCTCCTTTGTTCTCTCTGTGCAGTCTCTCTCACTTGAGAGAACAGTGTGTTTGCTATGTAAACATTGAAAAGGGTCTGTCAGTAGCCATCACTGTTGGTCTCCTGTAGTCTCCTTTTTAATTAGCTATGAGCTAAATGGCATGAATGGCCAAAACCAGAATTTACATCACTGGCCAAGGTTAACCTGTCAAGTCACGGTGTTGTGTTTTTGTTCATATTGCAAATGTTCGCCCCATTCTTTCACAGAAAAAGCTCAAACATTTTACTCTCCAAGTGACGTAGAATGTTAAAGTGGTTTTGATTTTTTTTTTTTTTTTTTTTCTCATGTTATGTTTTGAATTTCCTCTATTTTGTATTGCTGTATTTCCTTGTATATTTTTAATTATTCCTTGGTGGTGCTATTTTACTCTGTTTAGATGATTTGAATGTTGGACTGAATGAGCATTTTCCATTTGAAATAATAAACAAATAGGATTTCTGCCTTGGTCTTTTTCTTTCTCATCTTTGAGCAGTGATTTCGAGAATACAATTGGACTTATTAGAAGATAAATTTCTTTGAAGAGAAATGTGAAATAACACAACTTATTATTTCTGTGAGTATTTGCATAAATTGTACTCCAGCATGAATTGAAAAATAAATTTGTTTTGCTGATATTTTGTATAGTGGATATAAAACAACTACACACCCCTGTTAAACCAGGGCTGCGTTCAGCCCCGACAAAACGTTGCAAAACGTTTTTTAAACGGAAACGGTGGTGCGTTGAACACCGTGTTCTGATGACGCAAGAGTTGCAACTATGGCAGCTGAGAAGGCCATTCTTTGTATTCTTTTTGAAGAGATTTCGGAGCCTGATGAAATCGGTATAAATAGGCTACGTGTTTAATACTGCAAAATACGCTCGATGTTACAGTCACTGCCCTTGCCGTACAGAATAAAGAGAACACAGTTGTAAACGACTTTACTTGGACCCATTGTGCGAGCTGTCTCTTTAATCCTGCGTGGTTTATATACATGCTGCTGATTGGGTTTACATTTTTGACACACCCACCAAACAAGAGAAAACGTATCTCAAACCCGTTGCACACCGTTTCCAGGAAACATGTCGTTCAACCCGGAAACCGTAGCAAAACGTTGTGCACCGGTTTGAGCTTGAACGTGCCCCAGGGCTCTGAACCTGTTCAAGGAACGGAAACGAAAACCGGAAACGAACGAAATTTTGACCGGAACGTAACCGGAAACGAAATCAAATTTAATCGTTCTGAACAGAAACGCTAATTTGAAATGGCCATTAACCGGTTAATAACGTTATTTTATCGTTCTGTTTAATATTTTGATTTGGCAGTCAACCAATCACTAATTCAAATGAATGTGACGCTGACGCATCCAAAGTCTGTGAAATGCCCGCGCTCAGGCTCTACAGTAAGTGAAATGCCCGCGCTCAGACTCAGCTGTCAAGTCGGTTAGGTAAGTCACAATGGCAATGCCCTGGCATTATTTTTTCCGATGATATATGTCACCAACCGTCAAGCATTAGGTCAACATTTAAGTAAAAAATGAATGTCCAGTAATATGCAGCTTGATGTGCGTTTTGAAACCAGCGAAAATTGCAGGATATGTAGAACATGAGTTCACACAACGTCACATCACGCACATGCAGCGCTTCTGTGAACGGAGAAAACAGAATAAAACTATAGGCTACATAACATATATAAAAATAAAAGGTTTAGGCCTGTAGGCTACAGTCAGATTAACAAAACGAAAGTGGTTCATTGTGGCGCACTCCAAATATCTAGGAAAGGAAACACATTCTGCTTGTTTTCGTTATTTAAGTGTCTTTTGTAAATGTATGAATTATGTCTTGCTTTTACCTGTAGGCTATGACCATAAATTACGGAGTACAGTTTACTGTCTCAGAAGGAAAAAAAAAATCCAGTGGTCGTGCCGGCGCCTCACGCGCGCAGCCTGTTAAATAAATAAAATAAAATACAATAAACCAAACATATAAAACGTTACACTGCTCAGTTCAATTCTGTAATACAATCTGCCGTTTACCACCCGTGACCACTGCCTGACTGTGCTGTTATGTAAAGGAAGATGTCGATAATACTTTAGACTTTAGAGGTTTTGTGGTAAAATAAAATAGGGCAGTTTTGTTCATAATTGATGTTTACAAACATTATAAACAAATCTATATAGGCAAGGCTATTTGTAAAGATTTTACTTTATTTACCGATAAAATTACATTATTTCTGAATAATAAAATGAGATGTATACGCGACTTATCTTTTTTCTCTCAGGAATAGCGTCAGTATTGTTAACCATGCAACAAACATTTTAAAATATCTTGAAAAAATACTTAGTTGTTTTTTACCGTTGTTTTTTCCTTTTGTTTAATAGGTTTACATTTGGACAGAATCTTGTTATGAAAGACAAGTGTAGGCCTATTGGCTAAGACGGCAAATACTCTCTTTGTTTTTTAATAAATAAAATGCTGTACATAATAATAATAATAATAATAAGTAGGCTACATGCAAAAAAAAAAAAAAAGTTAAAAAATAACGTTATTAACCGTTATTTTTTCTAATCAAACCGGTTTCGGAACGTTAATAATACAGAAGGAATGCTGGAACGGAAACGTTAAAATACCGATTCTGCTTGGAGTGAAACGATTGAATTTTTTTTTTCGTTTTTAAGCTCTGGTTAAAACAGCTGTTTTTGTGATGTAAAAAAGGATAATTCATACCAGAACTTTTGCACCTTTAAAGGGGTAGTTCACTTTCACAAAGACAGCAATCTTTCTTGTGAAAGTCACATTTCTAGCATTTATAAAACCATATTTTCCATCTTAACAATATCTTTTAATTATGACATGCTCTTAATGTCAAATGCAGGAAAATTACTTCATGCATTTATGACCTCAAGGCTAAATTGTGATGCTTTACTGGGTGGTTGCCCTGCAGGCTTAATAAACAAACTCCAGCTGGTCCAAAATGGAGCAGCTAGAGTTCGTACCTTTGGTCTCAAATTTCCATCCAGTTGAAGATACCTAGAATATCAAAATCGACTGGGCGGTAGATCCTTTTCCTTTTTAGCACCCAAATTCTAGAACAGTCTTCTTAGCGTTGTTCAGGAGGCAGACACACCCTGTCAATTTAAATCTAGATTAAAGGCCCATCTTTTTAACCTAGCATACACACACACGTCACTATCACATTTCTATAACTCAGATCCCTTAAAGGATTGTTAGGCTGCATAAATTCGGTCAGCCAGGACCGGGAACACTTCCCATTACATCCGATGTACTTGTTACTTGTTGTCTGTCTGTCTCATCCTTATCCCGAGGTTACCGTAGTCAGCCAACTTCGGTCCTTATCCAGACCAGATGGTAGACTTTCACCCAGAGATGACCACAACGCAGCCCTGAATGTCAGCAAAGACCACAACAACTAGACAAACCTTAGAGACAGATACCCTGCAAAGAACTCGTCAGCTATACAGCCCTCGGCACAAATTCTCAGCAAAGACCACAAGAATCAGACATGTCCAGCTTCAACTCCTCCCACCATATGCTGGTATGATGTATCCCAATCTTCAAGCAGAAGGAACTGCATGAAATATTCTGAATGATATCAGTCTACAATCTGACTTGTGATGGACCCTGGAATCATAATCACACCATGTTTATTCATCTGGCCAGAGGAGAACTGGCCCCCTGAATGAGCCTGGTTTCTCCCAAGGATTTTTTTCTTCATTTCTGTCACCTTATGTAGTTTAGGTTTCATGCTACTGTCGCCTCTGGCTTGCTTAGTTGGGGACACTTCATATTCAGCAATATTATTGATTTGACAGCACTGACACTATTGGATGAGAGCTGAACTGAGCTAGATGACTGTCCACTGTTTTCTGCAGAGCTGAATTGAACTAATTTTATAATTGATTAACTTTACACAGTTAGTGAACCAAACTGAATCAACACTGAACTGACTTCAGCTAAATAATGACACTGTTGTCTTTGTAGAGTTGTTGTTTTTTCATCTGTGTATCATTGTAAAGCTGCTTTGAAACAATCTGTATTGTATAAAGCACTATATAAATAAAGGTCAGTTGACGTGACTTGTTGATAACTATCTTTACTGTGTTCCATTGTAAGAAGATGTCTTACAAGTAAAACTTTTACAAGAATATTTCTGAATTATTTGGAGTTAATCAGGTGAAGACAGGTGTGTAGTACTTCACATGAGCTTGGTGATTAGTTAATTCTAAACACATGCAGCCACATACACTATATTAGTGTGCACACTTATGCAGTTAGGTTATTTTTATTTTTATTTAATTTTTTTTTATCCCTTTTGTTACTTTGGTTTTCAGTGGCATTGCATAAGTTGTAATTTTTACATTAAAGGTGCAAAAGATCTGATGTGATTTATCTTTGTTCCCTTGCGATACTACACGAGTACTGCGTTGTTCGTCTTATTAATTAATATTGATAATTATTAATAAGACAAGACGCTACAGGGAAAACTCCTTTTTCTCAGATTCTGAAGCCTTCATACAATCACGCAGTGTGAACTGCATGGCCATTGGTACGTGAAGTTAAAGAAAACGAACCAATGACGCCGCAGAACGTACGAGCCAATGGTGAGCGAGCCTGCTCAAGCCCACCAAAAGGGGCGGGGTCTCGGGCTATATAAGCGGCCGTCTCACCATGGCAAATCGATTCATTCTCCTTCAGCAACGCAGATATCATCTCTTCGCTTGATCTACGAGATTTGAAGCCACCTTCACCTGCAGGCAGCTGGTATTCGCCGCTGACTGCCACTCTCATGCAGCGCTGATCAACCCGCAGCTTCACAGCAGCCAGATCAGCTTGCCGCTCTCAAGCAGCCCTGTTCCCACGCCGCTCCCAAGCAGCCTGGTCAGCGCTTCACCCCCGAGCCGCCTGCAGCATCGAGCTGAGTCATCCCCTGACTCAGGTGAGACTCTTGGAATATATTAACTCTGATAGAGAGGATATTTCCCTGGTGTTTGTTATTAGATGCCGAACTTCTGAGCGCTTCACTTGCCGGCCCCGCCCCCGCAAGCCGTGTTCATTGAGGGAGTGTGCTCTCACTACAAGAGTGCTAGAACAAGCTCAATGCTGACAGCACTCAGCTGAATATGACATGACGCTCTCCCCTGACTCAGGTGAGACTCATGGAATAAATTAATTCTGAGAAAGCAGATTTCTCTGGTGTTTGTTATCAAATGCTGAATCACTGTGCGCTTTGCTTGCTGGCCCCGCCCCGCAAGCCGCATTCACTGACCCAAACAACCTTGTATGTGTTCCCAGTCTCCCCGTTCAATTCCGGGTGCAGGGAAAATGTGTTTATTGCACGCAAAGGGCCCTTTCTAGCACCCAAGTGTATAACCGCTGTGGTAGCGGACAAGATAAAACACAAACACACTCAAAAAAAAAAAAAAGGAAGAGAGCAAAATTCGTCTTCCACCCCATGTGTGCACCACAGTCCCTCACAGCGACTTAGTGCCACAACCTATCCAGCCCCTTGCCACAAGGCCATCCCCGGAGCGTCAACTTGGGTGCTGAACATAATAAAAGAAGGTTATGTACTCCAATTCACTCAACGGACCCTGTTATTCAACAGCGTGGCCCAGACCTCTGTGGAAAGCAAGGACGTGCATGTTCTGCATTCTGAGGTGAACACCATTCTGGCAAAAGGAGCCATAGAAGTGGTTCCCCCAGTGCTGAGCGAGTCAGGCTTCTACAGCAGGTACTTTCTCGTTCCCAAAAAGGATGGCAGTCTCAGACCCATCCTCGATCTCAGACATCTGAACAGGGCCCTGATAAAGCGCTCATTCAGAATGGTCACTTTGAAGCAGATCTTCAAAACAAGTACGCCCGGGAGACTGGTTCTTTACCCTGGATCTGAAAGGCGCTTATTTTCACATCCAGATAGCCGATAGCCCCCCATCACAGGTGATTCTTGAGATTCGCCTTCGAAGGGGTGGCATTTCAATACACAGTCCTCCATTCGGGCTATCTCTGGCTCCCTGCACTTTTACGAAGTGCATGGATGCGGCTCTCTCTCTCCTCTGAGACAGATGGGTGTGCGCATTCTGAACTACCTCGACAACTGGCTTGTGCTGGCCCAGTCGGAGGCGGAGCTAATATCTCACAGATCCTTCATCCTCAACCACTTGGAGTGCTTGGGGCTGCAGTTCTGGCTGAAACCACGGGTCCGGCCCCTACCATGGCAACATGGTCGTTGCTCACTCAAGGTGAACCAGGCATGTGTCGCAACCCTGGCCCCTTGGACGAACCCTTGCTGGTTCGAGCAGGGCGTGGGAATCGGGGCAATAGACAAGAGGAAGGTTGTCTTCTCAGATGCCTCCAAGATGGGTTGGGGAGCTCTGTGCGACAGCCGTCCGGCCTTTAGTGCTTGGAATGGCCCGGAAAGCGAGCTACATATCAACCGTCTGGAAATGATGGCGGTGTATCGAGCTCTCCAGGCTTTCCTTCCTCTCCTGGTGGGACACCACGTCTTGTTCAGGTCAGACAGCATGACTGTGGTGTCCTTCATAAATCACCAGGGCAGTCTCTCTTCAAAGCCCCTCTTCACTCTAGCGAAAACCACCCTAGAGTGGGCCGAGTGCAACCTGCTCTCGTTGAGAGCAGCACATATACAGGGCGTACTGAACACAGGGGCGGACATGTTGTCCCGAAGCAACCTTCCCTAAGCGGAATGGTCACTCCACCCCCGCACAATCCAAAAAATTTGGGACATCTTCAGGAGGGCAGAGGTCGAACTCTTTGCCTCAGAAGACGATCATCACTGCCCAGTATATTTCTCGAAAGCCAGGGACGCGCTGGCCCACGACTGGCCCAGCCTCCTCCTTTATGCTTTTCCCCTGATCACGCTGATTCCCCAAGTAATCAGACGAACCAGGGAAGGTGCTCACAAAGTCTTCCTGGTGGCTCCTCTTTGGAGGACCCAACCATGGTTCTCGGAGCTATCTCGGCTATCGCCCCTGGAGCCATGGCCAATCCCTCTGAGACGGGACCTCCTCTCCCAAGCGAGAGGGACAATATGGCACCCCAGACCCGAGCTGTGGGACCTTCATATGTGGTTTCTCAATGGGAGCCTGCAAGCCTCCGTCTACGAGAAGTCTCTACTCCCTGAAATGAGCCATCTTTGCCACCTGGTGTACAGCCCGGGGCGAGAACCCATTGACTTGTGACATATTCCAGATATTGTCCTTCCTTCAAGACTTAATGGATAGTGGCCGTATTCCCTCTACCCTTAAAGTCTATGTTGCAGCTATAGCAGCTTCTCACGCTCCTATAGCGGGGCAGTCGATAGGGAGAAACGACCTTGTTGTTCACTTCCTTAAGGGATCCAGGAGGTTGAATCCCCCTCATCCCCTCACGGTTCCTACCTGGGATCTTTCTGTGGTTCTTAGAGGCCATCCCTTTGAGCCAATCCAGACTGCCGACCTACGACCCCTGTCACTGAAAACTGCCTTGCTGCTAGCTTTAGCATCAGTTAAGCATGTGGGAGATTTACAGGCGCTCTCTGTGAGCCCCTCGTGTCTTGAGTTTGGGCCTAATGACTCCAAAGTCGTCCTGAAACCGAGACATGGATATGTCCCGAAAGTCCTATCTACCCCCTTTAGGGCGCAGATGGTAGTTCTCTCCGCTCTTCCTCCTTCTCAGGATGAACAGGAGTTGAACCTACTCTGTCCTGTCAGAGCCCTGAGGTCTTACATTGACCGTTCCGCCTCCTTTAGTCAGGCGGAACAGCTTTTTGTCTGCTTCGGTGGCCGCACAAAAGGTCTTCCGGTCACGAAGCCCAGGTTTTCCAGATGAATATTAGACACTATAGCAATCACTTACTACTCCTTAGGCCTTCAATGCCCCTTGGGTGTGAGAGCGCATTCCACGAGAGGTATGGCCTCCTTGTGGGCATGGTCCTGTGGCGTTTCCATTGCCAACATCTGTGCGGCGGCCGGCTGGGCCTCACCGTCCACATTTGTCAGGTTTTATAATCTGGATGTCCCTGCGCTTCAGTCACAGGTCCTTTCTGCATGAGCTGCTGTGTCCAGCTTATGGTTTTCCACTTTGGCCCCGACCACATCTGGGCATAACTATGTTGTGTGCCCTCTATATATGTACCCTAGGCCCCTAGTTACGGGCTTGGGTGGATGACTACAGTGTTTCCAGTACCCCATTGTCTGGGCTACCCCGCCTTGAGTGTCTGTCACGAGCCCTTTTTTCAAGTGCTCTGCACTGATGCTTGGTCGTCCCCCTGCGTAGCACGGCGTGATTGTACTGTCTAGAGGCCGATATTTGTCTTTTTTTAATATATCGGCATCGGCCGATATCCATGTTTAGTAGCGCCGATTTAAAGCCAGGCACGTCCGCGGGCAGCCCTGTGTTATTGGTGCGGTGGAATGTGCTGCTGCCGCATGTGAATTGAAACTTTTGGAAGATTCAACAACAGTCCTGGGAGATAAAGGTAGCCTAAGGCTTAAATTCTGATATTTCAAAGTCCTATGGCCATATATTTACTATATATTACTAGTAAACTATGAAGTGTTTCTTAGTGAAAGAAACAACGGATATCATAGAACCGTCGGGAACTGGCATAATGCTACAGCTGGTTGAAGGTTCGCTTACTTGTAGTTAACTTTAAGGACTGTAGTCCAAAACTACCAGCAGTTGCTTGCTAATATATTAGCCCCAATGTTATAAGTTCTGTTTTATTTTTCCTGTATCGGAGTCGGAGAATTTCACTCTGTGCTTGGGGTGGAGAAGGCGGCAGCTCTGACAAACACTGCAGCGTGATTGAGGGCTACGTTACTCCGACAAATATTGTCAATATTAAGAGGATTTGGCATTTCCAATTAATGTAAGCCTGTTACATTCTTCTAGTCTATTATTATTACTATTAGGTAAGCTACTTTTATTATTAAATTAATATTATAATAAATTTGCCCCGCAATAATTTCACAGCGCATTACCGCATAACTGACGTGCTGTAAGGATAATAAAAGATTAGGCTATCAGCTCCTCTTTGAAAATGTTTTAAACATTTTTTAGGTCTATTATACAATGAATTAGACCTATAATTAAAATTATTAACAGTCTATCATATTTCCTAACACTGCAGTCATGAATGAAAATTAAGAGCAGCTTTAGGCTACTTCACCAACTTAAAAAAAAAAAAAAAAAAAAAAAAAAAAAAGCTGTTTAACACGAAATACTATTCTTCTCATTTGTTTCACTATATGTACGGGTCACAAAGGAAATTATGGAATAAATTTAAAACAGTTATATACCGTTATCAGCATATTATGTTGAAATTCGTCTCTGAGAGAAAATGCTCCGTTAATGCAGCGTCAGGCAGCTCCGTCACTTTTACTTTCACTTTGAATACTGACCGAGGTTAAGCTTTTACCGGCATAACTTTTCCGCAAAGTTTGCACGTTGCTTCTTGTGTGATATCCATTGGCTCCCCTTCTTGGTTGAACCTTCCTTCGGGTGGCCTCAAGAATGTCAGAAATCACTAAGAGTTTAGCACTGTCCTTGCATACAAGGCTGTGCAACATGACAAAGTTTTTAATTGATTTTTATTTATAAAGTTGTATTTATTTTATTTAAATGTATATTTAAGTTTACATTTATGTTCCAACAAACTTGAAAAATTCAGCTTGATAAATGCTCTAAAACTTTTATGTAAATCAAGTCAGTGTTCAATAAATGATGTTAAGTTTAGAAATGTTGTGCATCCACTTATTATTAGTGTGACTTTTTAGCATGCAAATGAAGGGGAAAACTTCAAGATATCGGCCCTAAAAATCGGCAGCACATATTGGCCATCGGCTGACCCTGACCTCTAAACATCGGCATCGGCATCGGTTATAGAAAAACCCATATCGGTCGATCTCTAGTACTGTCCCCGTAGCATCTTGTCTTATTAATAATTATCAATATTAATTAATAAGATGAATGAAGCAGTACTCATGTAGTATCGCAAGGGAACGTACTCGGTTACTAACGTAACCTCGGTTCCCTTAGATATGGAACGAGTACTGTGTTCTTTGCCGCGCTATGTGCGAGACGCCTCATGCCGTCACTTCATTCGAATTTAATCGATTTGCCATGGTGGACGGCCACTTTTTGGTGGGCTCGAGCGGGCTCGCTCACCTTTGGCTCGCACGTTCCGCGCCGTCATTAGTTCGTTTTCTTTAACTTCACGAACCAATAGCCATGCGTGATTGTATAAAGGTTTCAGAATCTGAGAAAAAGGAGTTTTCCCCGTAGCGTCTTGTCTTATTAATAATTATCAATATTAATTAATAACATGAATGACGCAGTACTCGTTCCGTATCTAAGGGAACTGAGGTTACATTAGTAACCGAGTACGTTTCATTTCATTCTTTGTTTCATTCAAAAAACAGCTGTTTTAACAGGGTTGTGAGGACTTTTTATATCCATTGTAATATGTAAAACTGTACTGTTAAACTTAAAGTCTGATTCAAGGTCAAATTTTGCCACATCTCATAATTTCGTCTAAAGAGTAATAGGCCTAAAACATGTCTATCTTGCACGATGAGCCCTAGTCTCTTCTATTTTTATGGCCTTGTAAAGTTATAAACCTTTGTCTGTTCCACGTCATTACATTCTCGCAATTGTTTTCTGTGAATTCTATTTCTAAAACACAAAGACCACTTATTAAGACTTGATGGTCACAGGAAGATATGTGACAATGGGAACCTGTCACGTTGTTAACAACATCTAGGGATTCAGTCACTATATTTCAGTACAGGAAAAGTGCTGGACCAACACTTGAATATTTATTTCATTCATCATATGCTAAAAAGACTCAGATTTAGAGCTTGCATACCAGCAATACAGTGTGAGGCAATTTGTCTATCTGGGTGCTTTGTTCAAATGTGGCCAACTGATTAACATGAACCCCTTTTGACCTCAATATTAATGCACCTCTGTGAGCTCAAAATGCTCCAGTCCTGGAGAGACTCCACCCTCTTCAACCTATACCATACATTATTTTCTCACTTAAAAACTAAAACGTATTCATTTTGGTAACTAACACAAATTGTAACTCTGAAAGCTGCCAATATTTGCATTGTATCACATGTCACTACCATCAAAAACATGCCAGCAGAATGAAAGAAAAGAGTAAAGTTTGCTGCTAACCATGCCGGCATTGTAATATGAGGCCATAAAAATTTTCTGCTGAATTGTAAAACAGTCTTGCTTCATAAAGACACTCCTCAGAAGTCCTAAAGGTTCACTAACAGGGTGATTAAAAAGTTACTTCACATGGAATAATAAATGTAACAGTACAAGTAAATGTGTAAAATTACACTGGCAAGATCATTAGTTGGTACATTAGTTGATACTAACTACTTACTACTTGACCTTAAATGTCCAGTAATGTTTTTTTTTTAATTATTATTATTTCCAGTAAGAAAAAAAAAGAAAAAGTATGTAATATTGGATTATTATAATTTTTTTTTTTTTAATGTTCCCTGTACTCAAGGCGGGATCTAGGGGGCTGGGGCCCCTGGGCTTGAGTCATTGTTTGGGCCCTACCTACTTTACAAATTACCTCAACTAGAACATCATTATGGAGCAGCACAAAAAACTATGCTTTGAGGTTCTTAGACAAATGAACATGCAACATACTTAGCCTAGTCTAGTCAAAGTAATACTAGGTAATATTAATTATCCGTTATAATACAATATAATATGAGCCAGAGAAAGAGGGCAGTTTTTTACTGATGAAATGTTGGTTAGTTTAGGATTAGTGTGATATAGCCTATATAAGTGCATGATATTCTACAGTAGTCTATTCATGTCCACATTTTTTTGACAACATTTCTCTTTCAATATTAACCTGTATTTTATCATTATACTGATAACACTTCAGTAGAAGGGCCGACACAAGTCTCTCTTGTAGGGGCATCTCGGCTCAGCTATCCATTTTCTAATGCTTTCTTCTCCTGCATAATTCATAATTCTAAATTCTCTTGCTTATAGACTGAAGCGAGGTGTTCCCCAGGGATCCGTTCTCGGGCCATTATTATTCATAATCTACATAATACCACTTGGTCAGATCTTACAATGTCATGGTCTTAACTATCACTTTTACGCTGATGACATTCAATTATGCTCTATCTGTTCACCTGCTCTACCTGCCCAAACTGACAAAATCTCTGCTTCTGTGAAAGATATAAACGATTGGCTTAATTTAAATTTTCTGAAGCTTAACATGGACAAAACTGAGATTATTTTCATTGGAACTCCCTCACTCACTAGCAACATTTCTACCAATTTCACCTGTGAGATTGCTGGTTCTCACATCAAATCATCTAGTACTGTTAAAAATTTAGGTGTAATCTTCGACTCCACCCTCTTCTTTTCAGTCTCATATTAACTCTATAACCAAATCAACATTCCTTCATCTTCATCGCATTGCCCAACTCCATCCCTTCATCAGAATCAAAGACGCTGAAACTGTCATCCATGCATTTGTCTCATCACGCCTTGATTACTGTAATGCCCTCTTCATTGGTCTACCTGCCAGCTCCATTTCCAGATTACAATACATTCAAAACTCTGCTGCTAGAATACTCACCCATACCAAGCGTTTTGCTCATATCACCCTAATTTTGTATGATCTTCACTGGCTTCCAGTTGCTTATCATATTAAATTCAAAATTCTCCTGCTTGCTTTTAAATCTTTGCATGGTTTGGCTCCCCCTTATCTTTGTAACATGCTCATCCCCTACACCCCGACTCGCTCACTATGTTCCTCTGACTCTGGCCTTCTCGTTGTCCCTCGGTATCGCCTCTCTTCAATGGGGGGCAGATCATTCAGTGTTGTTGCACCCAAACTCTGGAATTCTCTCCCCCACTCACTCTGTTGTGCTAATAATATCTCTGAATTTAAATCATTACTCAAAACTCACTTATTTTCTGAATGTTATGTTTCTGAATTGATGGATTGATTTATTGATTAATTAATTAATTCTCTGAATGTTATGTTATGTATCTTAAGTTTTGTTTTGTATTTTGTTGTGCTCAATTCTATTCTACTGTATGCTATCCATATAATGTTCCTTTACTGTATTTTCTAACTATTGTTTGTCATCATTGTCTACACTACTTGTATTGTCTCTTCCTTGTTAAACGTACATTGTAAAGCATCCTTGAGCCCTAGAAAGGCACTATATAAATAAAACGTATTATTCTGTTCTTCATTGAACACTATGTTGGAGTTAAATTCCAGATTGGGATTGTCAAAATCCTAGTGTATTGGTTAAGGCACAATATGTAAATTTTCACCGCTAGAGGGCACCTATTCAAAACAAAGGCGTAGCTTGATGACGCCGAGATTGAGCAGAAATCATGTTCATGGATTAACGTTACTTTAGTATGAAGCAAAGCAGGGCCGAGTGCTGTTGGAGCTGAACGAGGCCACTGGAGAGATCGCTAATGAGAGACGAGCGCGGCATACGGCTCAAGAGCAGTGGAGCTTTTATTATGCCACAGTCGCTGCCTCCGTTTCTTCTGGTCAAGTGTATATGACAGGGCTATTCAACTGGCGGCCCGCGGGCCAAGTTCGGCCCGCCAATCATCTTCATCCGGCCCGTGGGCACCCACACCACTAATCCTACCCAAGACTACCAAGCATATTATATGCACGCCATAAAGTGAGTATCATATGCATGCCAAAACACATTTTGGTGTATATTTTCTACGAGATTATACGCACGTACTATTGATACGCATTCTCATGTGATCGGGTTGGGTGGCCGCAGTGGCACCTGCAGCTGCACTGTTTGTACCATACACGCTCCTCCAACTGACCTGAGAAATGTTTTCCGTGCGAATATTTCAGCAGTTATTACGTGTGTCCCGTATTTCTGTCGACTGAACCAGCGATGCCTATCATTCATGAATTAATCATTCTTTCGTCTCGATTCTTTCTTTTCCGTGAATTGGCCAAAGCATTTGCATAACGATCTGAAATGATTTGGATTCGTTCGGACCGCTCTGTCACTGAATCATCTGAAGTTGTTTCTCAGTCAGTAACAACAAATACAGAACAAATAGTGCTGTTTTCAGGTGTTTCACTAGTTTACTTTGAACCATGGGCGTAGAACGCGTTTAATAAAACGTAAATTCGTCCCCCGCACATTTTGCATGACCTGTCGTTTTATTCTTAACTAAAATGAGGCAATCTAAACATTATGGAGTGCTCACTCTCGTGTAATATATGTTTCATTCATACTGGAAGCCAGAGGGCGCTCTCTCGCTGAATGTCCAAAATGGTTTCATAGAAGTAATTCAGCTATTCGCTGTAGCAGCAGCTGAAAAAAAAATGCAGAAGCGTATTGACTGATGAAACGTGAAGACAAACACACGATTGCAACAAGATATAGTTTACGTGTGTTTTTCAAGCCATCTCAAGGTATTTATTGAAAATAAAGTATATGAATAATGCAATGCTAATTGACAACCTTTTTAATGTTTTTGAAAGTCTATGCTTGCCTAGGCTGCATTTATTTAATGAAAAAAATACAGTAAAAACAGTAATATTGCAAGATATTATTACAAATTAAAATAGCTTTTCTATGTGAATATACTTTAAAATGTAATTTATTACTGTGATGCAAAGCTGAATTTTCAGCATCATTTCTCCAGTCTTCAGTGTCACATGATCCTTCAGAAATCATTCTAATATACTGATTTGCTTGTGGAAACTATGATACATTTTTTTTTTTTTTTTCTGGATTCTTTGATGAATAGAAAGTTCAATGAACAGCATTTATTTGCATTTATTGTCACTGTTTGAAAAACGTAATGCTGAAAAATCCAGCTAAAACCAGCCTAGGCTGGTTGGCTGGTCTTAGCTGGTTTAAGCTGGAAGTAGCTGGTTTTAGCTGGTCTCCCAGCCTGGGTTAGCTGGTGTTCAGCTGATATAAGCTGGTCTCCCAGCCTCCCAGTCTCCTAGCTAACCAAAACCCCTCTAAAACCAGCTATGACCAAGCTGGGAGACCAGCTAAAACCAGCCTGATCAGCTTAGGCTGGTTTTAGCTGGATTTTTCAGCAGGGTAATGAATAAAAGTATTAATGTCTCTCTTTTTTTATCTTACCACAAATGTTTGAATGGTATCCTGGTTTCCACAAAAATATGAAGCAGCAAAACTGTTTTCAACATTTATAATAATCAGAACTGTTTCTTGAGCAGCAATTCAGCATATTAGAATGATTTCTGAAGGATCATGTGACACTGAAGACTGGAGTAGATGCTGAAAATTCAGCTTTGATCACAGGAATAAATGACATTTAACAATATATTCACATAGAAAACATCTATTTTTAAATTGTAATACTATTTCACAATATTACCGTTTTTGCTGCATTTTTTGATTAAATAAATCCAGCCTTGGTGAGCAAAAGAGACATAGTCCTATTTCAAATTAAAAGCAAGAGATGAGATAAAAAAAAAAAAATCTATCAATTAGACAAAGGTCAGATAAAAACTGGTATTACACCCAACATTTCTGTCCCCCTCACTTCTAAAATGATGGCTACGCCCCTGCTTTGAACTACGCAGCATGGCCCAGTGGATAACAGAACGAAAGCTTAAAGGAGCTACGTTTATTCCTGGTCACCATTATTAAACAGCGTTGCAACATCCAGTAAGAAACGTTTCAATTCGACACACACCTCTCGGTTAAAAACCACAAAACACTCAATGATTAAACTAGTTTTAAATCGGATGAAACAGCCTCAACATTCCCAACAATGAGGAAAACAGGAGAAATGTGCCATGAATGAAGATAGAAGACTTTTAAATCCCAAAATCACCACAATTACAAACCTTTACCATGAATGAACTGTAGTAATTTACCATTGTGGAATATTATGTATATTATGTATATAATATCTGGATTGTGGAAATGTGGAATATTTATATTGAATACCATGTTGTAGCCATTTATATTGCAATATGTTTATTAGGTGGGTAGTGGAATATATAATTAATTTCTTTGTGAAGGTGTGTGTAGTTTTTACCTGCATTTAGGCATTTTGTTATAGGCCTATATAACATATCATAATATAATATCATTTGACAGTGGTAGTAGTGAGTAGCCATGTATGGTTTTACCTGTGGTTACCAAGTCTCACTGTCAGAATATATTCATTTAAGCCTGTATTAATTATAAATAAAATAATTATTTCCAATAAGAACCCCACCCCACTGAAGTAAATTACATCAGGCTAATGGGTAAAATCCTGATAATGTAAAACACTGTGCTGATGATTTATATGCTACAGACCAAGACATTTTAAACACATAAACTCAGACTTGAATAAAGCAGTAAGTGCAGGCGAAGATGATGAATTCTTAGGCCAGTAGTGAGGCGATGATGACCTCTACTGGTGATCTTAAGTAACTATGCTTAAAATGTATTTTAACGTTGGCATTGTGCAAGGTTTCTCTCAAATAATAATGATCAAAGCTGACAAATGAACGTTAAAAAAATATGGCAGCTTATTATTAATTTGTTCTATTGTAATATCTGAAGTTGACATATGTTGTTTATCTGTGTGTCCATCATAACTGATGGTCTGCCAGGATCACACTGATCCTTTAGCAAATTGTTTCTGCTCCAGAGCATTGCAGTTCATCCAGGTATGGTATCTCCGATGGCCAATGATGGTTATTACAGGACTGATGGCCTAATCACATCAGGTATCATTTTTGCATTCCAATATAAATATACATTTATTAATTGTGGTGTCTGTTTTTTTTATTGCAGGACTGATGGCCTAATCATATCAGGTAAGTATCATTTTAGCATTCCAAATAAATAGACAATTTATTCATTATTCACGCTGTTCACGTGTGTAGCACGGCGCATGCCTGTGATGCTGACGCAGGAGCCAGCCAATAATGAGTCGGTGTTCTGACATGGACCTGGAAGTGCTGAACATAAACAGTGTAGGAGAATGACACAGAAGAGAAGATATTGTTGAAAAAAAAGTTATTATTTTTTGTTTTTGCGCACAAAAAGTACTCTCGTCACTTCATAAAATTAAGGTCGAACCACTGCAGTCACATCGACTGTTTTAACAATGTCTTTAGTACCTTTCTGGACCTTGAAAGTGGTGGTTAAATTGCTGTCTATGGAGGAGTCGGATACCTCTCGGAGTTCATCAAAAATATCTTAATAGATGAATGAAGGTCTTATGGGTGTGGAACGACATGAGGGTGAGTAATTAATAACAAAAATTTAATTTCAGGGTAAACTAACCCTTTAAAATGGTTCAAACAACAAAAAGCAAAAAACTTTTTTTGCAGAATGTAACTGAAACAAACAATAGGTTACTGTCGTAACCCCGGTTCTCTGAAACATCGAGTGGAGAGATCCATCTATGGGAAGGGCATCCATACCTGATCTCTGCAGAAGCATCCAATTGCACCAAGTCTGGCTAGACAGACAGAAGCACGTAGCCCATGCCAGGTAAGGCCCCACCCCCTTACCTGAGAGCATATAAGGCCTGCTCGCACTGCTATTCTCCAGTAAGTATATTTGCTTCTTGTGCGGCAAGCAGGCCAAAGCTGGTGGATCTCTCCACTCGATGTTTCAGAGAACTGGGGTTACGACAGAAACCTATTTTTCTCTTTCATCATCTCGTGTTTGAGATCCACCTATGGGAGAGACATGGACAGCTTCCCGATTGCCCAATACTCTCTCAGTGAGGTTCTGTAAGTCAGAGAAGGACAGTCACCCCAAGGGGGCAGTGCCTGACACGTCCCATGATCATGCACCTGGCCCTACACCACAAGCCCCTCATGGAATGAGCTCTGATGTTTCCTGGGGCCTGCACTCCCTTCGATTCATAGGCCAAAGCTATAGCTTCCACAAGCCAATGTGAGAGGTGTTGCTTAGATATGGGTCTCCCCTTGTGAGGGGGCGCCCATAAAAATAAAGTGCTGGCCGCTCTTCCGGAAAGCACTGGTCCTGGTTATATACATCTGTAATGCACGAACAGAACACAGAGCATTCAGCCTCAGATCCTCTGTGGAGGAAAAAGGTGGAGGGTGAAAAGCAGACAGCTCCAACACCTCCGATGTGAACGCAGGGAGGCACTTAGGCATAAAAGCTGGGTTAGGCTTAAGAAAAACCTAATCTCCACTAAGAGAGAATTTAGTGCACGAGGAATGAACCGAGAGTGCATGTAGCTCACTGACACGTTTAGCTGACGCCAAGGCCAAGAGCAAGGACAGCAGCTTCAAATACATCCCAGGGGCTCAAAAGGATATTGAGACAGTCTCCAGCACCATGGAGAGGTCCCATTCAGGAACAGTTCTCCTGATGACTGGCAAAGAATGACAGAATAAATCTGCGGATTAGAGAATGCTGCCCAACCGTTGAGCCCTCAAAGCCCACATGACAGGCAGGAATAGCCGCCAGGTAGACCTTGATAGTGGAAAAGACCTGCCTTTATCCATAAGGTCTTATAAGAAACACAAAATATCACAAACTGAGCACTGATATGATGTGAGACCACGCCCTTCACACCACCCTTCAAACACTTGCCACTTACAACCATATAAGTGTAGAAATGGTCCTGGCATTCTGTATAGTAGCAACCACACGCGGGGGAAGCCCTAGTGCGGTTAAGTTTGTCCTCTCACGGGCCAGCCCCAGAGAGCCACCCTGTCTGAGTGTGGGTGATAAATCTCCCTGTTTGCTTGAGACAATAGGTCTGTGCGGAGGAGGAGGCGCCACGGCTGGGCATATAACAGAGGGATTATCTCTGCTAGCCATGGTGCTTTGGGCCACCTGGGTGCTATCAGAATGAGAGACAGGCTCTTCTCTCTCACCCTGGCCAATGTGGGAATTATCAGGCACAGGGGAGGAAAAGCATACAGCAGCACTTTGGGCCATGGGTGGGCCAGTGTGTTTACCCTGAGGGGCA
Organism: Ctenopharyngodon idella; assembly: GCF_019924925.1. Classification (NCBI taxonomy): domain Eukaryota; kingdom Metazoa; phylum Chordata; class Actinopteri; order Cypriniformes; family Xenocyprididae; genus Ctenopharyngodon; species Ctenopharyngodon idella. Next base: position 2,191,503 of record NC_067236.1, read on the forward strand.
CGTCCATGTCCTTTAGCGAGAAGAACATAGGACAATGGCTGTTTTCGTGCGAGGCGAATAGATCTACGGTTGCCTGTCCAAATCTCATCCATATCAAGCCCACTAGGGCTTGAGTAGAGTGGGTTCCCCCTTGATAGAAGGTCCGCGCCTCTTTTCAGAATGCCTGTCGCGTGTAATGACAGGAAAAACTGCCTCATCCCTGAGTTACTCTATATTGTTACTCTATGCAATCACTGAACTTTATTGATCACGAATTTACATCTGCCCAGAGAATTTCATCTACATCACAGAAAATTCTTATCATGCATTATGGAGGGAAAAATCATTATGATTGTTGAATCCATGGTTCTTTTCAACATCTGCAGGCCTCTTCCATTGTTGTTGGTATTGTTTAACAATGACATGCTCTTATTCCACTGAAAACAAACATGGTCATCCACCGCAGCATTCTTGAACTTCAGTTCTGAAAGATGTTTGGAAATTTACAGAACTTGCCACTTTAACACTAGAACTACTAGAATTCTATAACTACTAGAATGGCCACAGTGGTCATTCTGTCCATTCATACTATAAACTGTACCAAATGTTATTTTTGTCATGTCATATTTACATTTGAAGCTTCTATTGAGGTTTTAGAATTAATCTTTGAATGTCTGTCATCATATTTTTGGCCTACATACACTCTTTTTGTAATATAAAAGAGCTACTAGACCGCCCCGAAGCATGCCTTGCTTTGTTTTTGGCAAGCAGGAGAGCAGTTTTTTCCACCGCAGTGAAAATTTTGTTTTTGAAAGTCTAAATATATATTGAAGCAGAATGTTTCGGTAGATAAAAACGTGAATTTTGGAAATGATTACATGTTTCTATTTTCAGTACATTTTGACTTTTGGACTTTACAACGCTATGTAGTTATTGAAATGTTTGGAATCGGAAACACATGAATCGGAAACAATGCAGCCACCACTGGAATCAATACCCATGAATAGGGTGAATTAAGGGTGATTGGGGCAGTTTTTAAATTTCCACCTTGTGCAAATTCTCTTGCCATAAATGAAAAACTTCAGCCCAAAACATGATACATTTCTGTAATACTGAAGATGTTAACTATCCATTTGAACAGGAAACAACGTTATATTGAAATGAAAGGATGCGTGACTGTGACATTTTTCAGTAAACTGAGCCAAAACCTTTTTTTTTTTTTTTTTTTTTTTTTTTGGTAACATTTGGGGGTTTTGGGACAGCACATCTTTTCATTGATTTAGGGTTGTGTAACCATTACTGTATTGCAGTAGTTAGTTCATACTTTGATTTAATTTTATATGCAATATTTCCTTTTCTGTTCATTATTTAGTCATGTTTATTTCTGTTCAACTTTGTTTCTCAATGTTTATAATTCTATCCACAATTCATACAGTACAACACATGTAATTGAGGAAAAAGAAGGCCAAAATCATTGAAAACATTTAAAAATTAGGTAAACAAGAACAAACCTTTACCAGAAACATGAATATGGTTTATTACTGCAACAAAACAAACAAAAAAAAAAAGTTATACTTACATAATTAAGTTTCTAATCCAGTTCGTTTTGTTTTAAATGGTTCGTTTTTGTTTTGTTTTTGTTTTTTGTTTTTTTTTGCTGACTATCAAGTTTATGGTCAATGAATGGCTTTTCTGAGGTATAATGTTACGTGACATTGTTTGCAACACTGACTGAACTGACGTTCCCTTTCAGTCGGTCACGTTCGACGTACGTCAGTAGTGACGACAAATTGGGATATTGCTAGAGAGCCCTATCAGCTTCGAGTGAACTAAAACAGGCCAATGGAGTTGGCGTGCGATATTTGCATAATGCGCACCGCCCCCGCCAGGTGGTATGAATAGGGGAGCAGATGCAATCGCACTCTGTCTTTCACTTCGGAGCCAACCAGTTGTGTTCCAGCTTTCAGACTGAGAGTGAAACTACAAGCCTTTGTGAAGTGACAGCGTCTTGTGTTGGTGTGAAGGCACTTCAGCGAGGTCGCAAGCTTCCCGAGGAGCCTGAGCTATAAGCTCTCAACTGCTGTTCTCACAGCAAAATTTCCCAAACTTCCCAGCTTGTGTCTGTTGCGATTTGGGCCGGTTCCTCCGTTGTGTTCGGGGAGTGGTGTACCCGAACACATCGTGACACTTCCTGTGTGCTTCACACGTTAAAGGATTATTAGGCTGCATAAATTAGGTCAGCCGGAACCGGGAACACTTCCTATAACACCTGATGTACTCGTTACATCAGAAGAAGAATGGCATCTACGCTAATATTAGTCTTTCTGTTTATCCCGAGGTTCACCGTAGTCAACCGGATCCGGGCCGTATCCAGGTGAGACCAAGGACCTGCACCTTGACACGACCACAACGCAGCCCTGAAGTATCAGCAGAGATTGAGTCAACTAGATCATCCCCTGTGAAGGCCTCATCGACACGACAGCCACGACACAGTTCCTCAACAACCGTCCATACCGGCGTGATGAATACGATCCTCAATTGGATGGAACTGAAATAAATACTTTTAATGTTGCGATCCTATTGGACTTATGATAGCAACCTGAATTGTAACAAAGCACTGTTGGCCAGAGGAGAACTGGCACCCCGACTAAGCCTGGTTTCTCCCAAGGTTTTTTTCTCCATTTTAACACCAATTTGCCACTTGTCTGCCACCTGATGTCACCTGATGGAGTTTGGGTTCCTTGCCGCTGTCGCCTCTGGCTTGCTTAGTTGGGGACACTTGACTTGACATTTGATATTCAACAGTGCTTTTGATCTGCCTGCATTGACACTATTCTTTAAGAGCTGCTGTGCAGCCAAACAATGTACCAGTTATCAATGTAAAGCTGCTTTGACACAATCTACATTGTAAAAAGCGCTATATAAATAAAGGTGACTTGACTTGACTTGACTTCAGCACAAGTGAGCTGAACTTTTCCCTTCTAAAAGAGCTTCACAGATGAACCCTGCGTCTTTTTCAAGATGTCATTTCGTCTGTGCGTTACTGGATGCGGTCGCTCATTGGTCCCCGCTGACGGTCACAATCGCTGCATCACGTGCCTGGGCGTTCAGCACACTGAAGCTGAAGGATAGTTCATGTTCTCATTGTGGGAACATGACTATTGCAGTGCTGAGATCAAGACTCTCGTTCCTCGGTTCTCAAGGAGCGGGGGTCCTCTTCCCTATGCCCCGTTCCGCCGTTTTCTCTGGCTTCTGCCAGGGTTACGGTGCGTCAGCGTGTAGGCAGGGTGATCTGAGGATCATGGTCAGGGCTTCCCCGCCGAGCACCGCTCCGCGGGCCCCTGTCCCCTCCAACTCACTACAGCCGGTGGTGCTGCCGTTGGAGCGTGCTGGTCCCTCTATGGAGCGGCCATCCGTTTCCTTCGGCGCACCCGCGGATGACCGTATGTCGATCGCAGCATCGGAAGGTGAGCAAGAGTCCTCAGGAGATGAAGACCCGGCTGCGTTACCTCCCTCCGGGACAGTAGCGTTGCCCGAGGCCGATCCTGAGTTGACGGCTATGCTTTCCCGGGCTGCCGAGAAGGTCGGGCTCGTCTGGAATCCTCCACCGTGTCCCGGCCCTTCTCGGCTCGATGATTGGTACCTCAGGGCGGGGCGCTGGGGACCATGCCTTTCTTCCCAGAGGTGCATGATGAGGTGACCTGGCGGATGTCCTATAGCGCTCATGCGAGACCTGGCCCCTCGTCCGCCTTCACCACCCTGGATGGCAGAGAGGCTAGGGGATACACGCAGATTCCACCGGTCGAGCGGTCCTTTGCGATGCAGCTGTGTCCAACGGCCGCCGGCTGGCGTGGTGAACCGCGTCTCCCATCCCGGGCCTGTAAATTCTCATCAGGACTGACGGAGAAAGCTTACAGAGCCTGTGGACAGGCTGCCTCTGCCCTGCATGCCATGGCCCTTTTGCAAGTGTATCAGGCAAAAGCGTTGTTGGAAATGCCCCAGGGAGGTCTTGACCAGCAGCTGCTTGGGGAGCTGCATGCCACCACTGACCTCGCCCTCCGGGCCACTAAAGTAACGGCACGTTCTGTTGGTCAAGCGATGGCCACGCTTGTGGTCCATCAGCGCCACCTATGGCTGACCCTGGCTGATATGAGTGATAACGACAAGTTTCAGTTCCTGGATTCCCCCATATCACAGGTCGGCCTTTTCAGCGACGCGGTAGAGAGCTTCGCCCAGCAGTTCTCTGCCGCCCAGAAGCAGGCTGAGGCTATTAAACATGTCCTGCCCCGGCAGTCCGCTGCTGTCTCCACCCCGCCGCCGGCTGCACAGCCTCAGCCCACTCGTCGCCGAGGGCGCCCGCCTGCGTCGTCCTCCGCCCCGGCTAAGACGGCGAAGCAGCAGCCTACACCCGCCAAACAGCAGGGAGCCGGTCACGGACGCGGCGCCCAGCCCGCTCAGGCCAAGCCAGGTGGCAAGAGATCGAGGAAGACGCGATCCTGAGACGGGCGACCTGAAGGGGAAGGTTTCTGCTCCTCGGGAGAGGGAATTTGTGTTTCTGCCTGTCCCGCCGCTGGCTCTCCGGAGTCCAGCGGTACCCACTTCCACACAAAAAGAGCAGTTTCCCAATCCTTCAGGTTACAAGAGGGCGCGGCTGTCAGTGTGCGAGGCCCAACCTTGCCACTCGCAGCCCCCTCTCACTTCGCCAGCAGGTCCCAGTGTGATGGTCGAGGCCGCCTCTCAGCCGTCTCCCATTCACACTGTCACCTCGCAGAGTCTGACCCCACTTCGGGCCGCTATGCCGTCCGAGTCGGGTCCCAGCACTCTGCCTCGCTGCCCCACCCACGGTACGTCTGTGGTGCCTTTGGTCCCGCTGGCTCGGTGTCTGGTAGCCTGGATAGCGCTCCCCAGCCCGTCCCGCTGGCTCATTCGCACTATCAGACTCTGCTATGCAATTCAGTTCGCCCAGCGTCCCCCGGTCTTCAGGGGTGTCCACTACACTCAGGTGTCACTGGACAATGCACCTGTTCTCCAGGCGGAGATTGCTGTCCTCCTGGCGAAGGATGCAATCGAGCCGGTCCCTCCAGCCGATATGAAGTCAGGGTTCTACATCCCCTACTTCATTGTACCCAAGAAGGGCGGTGGGCTACGGCCAATCCTGGATCTGCGTGTCCTGAACCGGTCCCTTCACAGGCTGCCGTTCAAGATGCTTACGCAGAAACGCATTTTCGAATGCATCCGTCCCCAGGATTGGTTTGCAGCGATCGACCTGAAGGACACGTACTTTCATGTCTCGATTCTGCCTCATCACAGACCCTTTCTACAGTTTGCGTTCGAGGGTTGGGCATATCAGTACAAAGTCCTACCCTTCGGGCTGGCCCTGTCGCCCCGCGTCTTCACGAAGGTTGCGGAGGCGGCCATTGTTCCGCTCAAGGAACAGGGTGTTCGCATTCTCAACTACCTCGACAACTGGCTCATCCTGGCCAGCTCGCGAGAGCACCCTGCGAACACAGGGACATGGTGTTAGCTCACCTCAGCCGGTTGGGTCTTCGGGTCAACTGGGACAAGAGCAAACTCGCCCCCAGGCAGAGGATCTCTTATCTCGGTATGGAACTGGAGTCGGTCGCCTGGACAGCTGAGTACGCTCAAGCGCAGGACAGCGGCCCCACTGAAACTCTTTCAGAGGCTCCTGGGGCATATGACACTATCACTTCCACTAGAGCTCCTTCTACGAGGAACCTCTATGCGTTGAAGTGGAACCTGTTCGTCGAATGGTGCTCCTCTCACCGAGAGGACCCCCGATCATGTTCGGTCAGATCTGTGCTCTCCTTTCTGCAAGAGGGCCTGGAGCGAAGACTGTCTCCCTCCACCCTCAAGGTGTATGTTGCCGCTATTGCCACACATCACTTTACCATCAACTGCATATCGCTGGGGAAGCACGATCTGATCGTCAGGTTCCTGAGGGGGACGAGGAGACTAAATCCGCCTCGCCCTCCCTCTGTACCCTCTTGGGATCTCACCCTGGTTCTTACATCTCTCCGGGGTCATTCCTTCAAGCCTTTGCAATCAGCTGAGTTAAAAGTACTGTCCCTTAAGACCGTCCTCCTGGTTGCATTGGCCTCGCTCAAGAGGGTAGGGGACCTGCACGCATTTTCAGTTGACGAATCGTGCCTGGAATTCGGGCCCGGTGACTCTCACGTTATCCTGAGATCCCGGCCTGGATATGTGCCCAAGTGAACCTGCAAGCGCTGCCTTCGGAGGAGGCAGACCCAGCCCTAGCTTTGCTCTGTCCCGTCCGCGCTCTGCGCCTGTACGATCAGCTCTTTGTCTGTTACGGAGGCCAGCAGAAGGGAAAGGCTGTCTCCAAGCAGAGGATGGCCCACTGAATAGCGGATGCCATCGCCCTGATGTATGAATCCCAGGGCGTGCCTTGCCCGCTCGGGTTGAGAGCCCACTCCACTAGAGGAGTGGCCTCTTCCTGGGCGCTGGCGCACGGCGCCTCGCTGACAGATATCTGTAGAGCTGCGGGCTGGGCGACACCTAACATGTTCACTAGATTCTATAGCCTTCGTGTAGAACTGGTATCTTCCCTTGTACTTGCTTCCAGCAGCCGGTAGACGCGAAGAGCCCGTTCTAGTGTCGGCTTGCAATGCCACTCCCGCCCACTGGGCCGGATACGTGCATCCTTTTACTCCAGTCAAGTTCCCCGCTTGGCGAACCCTGTCGAGTTCCTCCGCCTCCCCCTTCGGCTCGGACATTGCAGAGTGTCTGATGCCAGGCCAAACCTCCGTCACTGATGTTGACATTTGGCTGGGTGCCATATGTCGTGACTCCTCCACGTGAGTGGTCCCATGTGTGTATTTGTCCACGGTCAACTTCCCACGGTGAGCCTGTGTCTTTCCCTTAGCAGAGCCAGCTCTGCTGTCACCTGTCAGATGAGTCTCCCCCTATTCAGGTGGAGCCATCCCAGGGACTCCATATGCGTACTGCCCATGGCCAGTCCATATGTGTATTCTCCACGTAAATTCCTCCCCTGCAGGGTAGGTAGTGGTCTTCGCAGCGTCCCCTATGGGTTCGCTTCCCCAGTGTAGTCTAGTTTACTTAGTGGGTATTTCGGAACAGCAGTAGACTCTCTCGGCGTAAGCTCGCCCCCTTCCCTGTCCCATTGGTGCGCTGGGTGGCTAGAGCTTGCGCTGGGCACTGGAAGGGGTTCATAACTGTGGCACTTTATTTGGGATCCCAATTCGCCAGTCACTACTGACGTACGTCGAACGTGACCGACTGAAAGGGAATGTCTCGGTTACATATGTAACCCTCATTCCCTGAAGGAGGGAACGGAGACGTACGTCCCGTCGCCACAGTTTCTGTACCCTCGCTGCAGTGCAGACTAGGTTGTCTCCTCAGCGAAAAACAGAGTGTGATTGCATCTGCTCCCCTATTTATACCACCTGGGGGGGGGGCGGTGCACATTATGCAAATATTGCACGCCAACTCCATTGGCCTGTTTTAGTTCACTCGAAGCTGATAGGGCTCTCTAGCTATATCCCAATTCGTCGGTCACTACTGACGTAAGTCTCCGTTTCCTCCTTCAGAGAACGAGGGTTACATACGTAACCGAGAAGATTTCAGTAAGCTACTGTGTCTTTCAACATATTTTCTATATTTTTATATGTTTCATTCTGCAAAGAGGAAAAGATGATCGCGTTCACTCACGATCCATGACAAGTGACAGCTGTTCAAGATGAAAACTGAAAAGTGACGCAGTCTTTGTTCAACTTTCTTTTCATAATATAAATAATTGCATAGCCTAGGCCTATTTACTTACCCTGTAAGTTTGTAATCAGAAGCTGCCTTATCATTAAAATATAAAAATAAAAATGATGGGTAGCCTATGACAGATTTTTTACTGCCCATCAAAAGCAACCTCTGAGATATATATATATATATATATATATATATATATATATACATATATACATATAAAACCATACAAAACCATACCACTTTTGAAAGTGGCAATTTTATCGGGTTGAGGTCAGGACTCTGTGCAGGCCAGTCAAGTTCCTCCACACCAAACTCACTCATCCATGTCTTTATGGACCTTGCTTTGTGTACTGCTTTGTGTACAGTCATGTTGGAACAGGAAGGGGCCATCCCCAAACTGTTCCCACAAAGTTGGAAGCATGAAATTGTCCAAAATGTCTTGGTATGCTGAAGCATTAAGAGTTCCTTTCACTGGAACTAAGGGGCCAAGCCCAACCCCTGAAAAACAACACCACACCATAATCCCCCCTCCACCAAACTTTACACATTAGGCACAATGCAGTCAGACAAGAACCGTTCTCCTGGCAACCGCCAAACCCAGACTTGTCCATCGGATTGCCAGACAGAGAAGCGTGATTCGTCACTCCAGAGAACACGTCTCCACTGCTCTAGAGTCCAGTGGCGGCGTGCTTTACACCACTGAATCCAATGCTTTGCATTGCACTTGGTGATGTAAGGCTTGGATACAGCTACTCAGCCATGGAAACCCATTCCATGAAGCTCTCTACACACTGTTCTTGAGCTAATCTGAAGGCCACATGAAGTTTGGAGGTCTGTAGCTATTGACTCTGCAGAAAGTTGGCGACTTCTGCGCACTGTGTGCCTCAGCATGCGCTGACCCTGCTCTGTGATTTTACGTGGCCTAGCACTTTGTGGCTGAGTTGCTGTTGTTCCCAATTGCTTCCACTTTGTTATGATACCACTAACAGTTGACCGTGGAATATTTAGTAGTGAGGAAAATTCATGAATGGACTTATTGCACAGGTGGCAACCTATCACGGTACCACACTTGAATTCACTGAGCTCCTGAGAGTGACCCATTCTTTCACAAATGTTTGTAGAAGCAGTCTGCATGCCTAGGTGCTTGATTTTATACACCTGTGGCCATGGAAGTGATTGGAACACCTGAATTCAAAGATTTGGAGGGGTGTCCCAAAACTTTTGGCAATATAGTCTGTCTGTCTGTCTGTCTATCTATCAAACTAAATCTATCTATCTATATATCTGTCTGTCCTTATTTATTGTATTTATTTATTTCAGTTTATAATGATTTGTAATAATTACCTTTCAATTTCCTATCATTTATGTCATTTTGTCATCATTTTATTGGATTATTTGTGCCCTACTGCTGCATAGGAATGCTATTTTGTCCTTTTTGAAACTGAGCCAGACAGTGTTTACTTCTTTATTAATGGAATAAAACACTAATTTCATCTATTTAAGCCAATCTTTAAAATAATTGCTGGAGGTTTGTCATTTTGTAAACGCATTAACACCATAGACTTAGACTCCCTGTGTTCTACTACCAGTCACTTTTGTGAACGGACATAAAACCCATTTTTTCATGGACTTTTCGATAATTTTTTTACATTATTGACATTGATTGTTTAATATCCTTACAAATACCATACGAATTCATATATGTCATCTCTGGAAAAAATTTGGGATTAAACGTGTTAATTATGACAGGTTTATACTGGGTTGATAATGAAAATTAAAAATCAAATACAAATTAGTTTTAATTTGATTTTTGATACAGTTCATGCTTCCCCGAATGAGGAAATGAAATTGCATTTGAGCATTTGATTTATCATTTGAGCAGCTGTTTTTAAACTTTGATTTATTATTTGATCTTTTTAAGCATTTGAATTTTCATTTGAATTTTGTTAGGAAAAAACTTCCATACTGCAGCTCAACAAACCAATGTCTAATACTAAGAATTCTGTTTACAAAGTAAACAATTTAGCAAAATATTCAACAAGACGTGAATACATATCTGCAGAAGACTACACTACATCCATCATAATTAGCCTACGGATTATAATAATTCAATTTCCACGTGACCCATTTTTTCCAAACCAAATACATTATATCTACCTAAATGTATATGAAATATGACTAAGAAGACTCCTATACTTCGCTGTAAAATGCTGTTTAACGCCATCTAGTGTTTGAGATATTACAGTGCAGTGGCATTGTTTTGGTTCAGACTGACGTCGCTTCCTGTATTTTAAATATGGCGGATAAACGCATGAGAATGTCCCGCTGGTTTTGGAGCTTATAAAAGTTATTTTATGACATTTATTTGCGGCTGATAAGAACACATCCCAAAGCAAAACAAAGGTACATTTCGACTGCTGATGAAGCGGTATACTGATAGTCTGTAATCTGCATCGTTTGACTTAATGAATGGAATATATCATTTCAATTCTGATATTGTTTATTTACACTGACATTCTACAGAATTGTTTTCAGTTGACCTTTTTTTTAATATAAAAATCATGTATTTGTATATTTACCAAGTAAGTAGATTAGTGCAGTAACATCGATCTGTTACCACAATTGGTTGTGTGCATAATTTAAATAGAATTATAGCTACAGTCTGACATATTGCAGTGTAATATAGTGCAGAATATGTGATTCTGTAAAGGAGAGACTGTGTAGTTTTGTAACGGTAAGATTTTGTTTAAACATCTGTAGATTCGTGTATTTATTTGCACTGTTTTAAAAATTGCCATAATACCCATATATTTCTGCTTCAAATTAAAGTGGTATACAAATCTGCTCATGCTTGCTGTTGCATTTAGTCTCATTTAATTTGAAGTATTTGAATTCAAAATGGTAAATAAATAGGATAATTAAACTTTGTGTCATTACATTTCTGCAGGTTTCCACTATGAGCAGCAGGAGGAAACGCGCGCCGCCGGTGCGCATGGACGAGGAGGCCAAGAGGAGAGTGGAGTGGAATATGCTTGAAGATCGGAGAAATGAAGGAGATTGTGAAGACATTCAGGAGTCAATCCCAGCACCGTCAGACAGCTGTCAACCTGGACCAGTGATTGAGAGCAGCCAGGAAGAGGAAAGCCAGTGTTTTATATCTTCTGCAGGCACAGAAGAAGGACCATCAGAAGAGCATCCAAGCTGCTCCATAAAGGATTCTCTTCCTGATACCATAGAACTGAATGTCATGCCTCTTTCTGCTCTCGAACAGGGATGGAATGCGCTGATTGGAGAGTTTAACCTGTATCCAAAGATTCCTTTTGTGCTTGGAGACGATTCCTTCTGCCTGCAGCAAACAGGTGACACACTAACTTTGAGACTGAATAGTGATGAATTGGAGGTTGAGACGGGCAGAAGTGATCCTGTCTGTCCTGTGCCGATTGAATGTTCCTTTGGTGGAAAATTGTTGGAGGATCTGGATTGGCTACAAAAGAGAAAGGTCATTAAATTGTGCCATGCTTCAGGAGATGTATCAGTGAAGGTGTGTATTTCAAAATCATAAGAATTAAGCGGGATTGTGATTTCAATACTCTAATCATTAAAACATAACATTAACAAATCACTGTGTTTTCTCTCCATTTGCTTTTTTGAACAGCTGAAAATTTTTCTTCTCGAATCCGGGTTGGGCAGACCAGAATTCCTCAGTGAAGGAAATGGGCGCATTAAAAAAGCCAGTCAGCTTCTGCAGAAATTAATGGAATTGTTTCATGACTTCGTCATCCCTGGTAATCTTAAATATCATTTTAATATGCCATCAATTAGATTCTCAGCAAAAAGTGTAGCGGGAATGCTAGGGGGTCTGTAAAAGATGTTTAGAGAAAAATTGCAAAAAAAGAAAAAAAATCAAGATGAATATAAATAAATATTAATCAGCAAAAATTTGATTCAATCAAACTTAGAAAATTAGATAAATAAATAAGTAAATACAGTACTGTAACAGTAAAGTACTATAATGACGTAAAAATGTAATAACATAACTTAATAGAATCTAAATATTCTCCAAATAATATTTTAGACACATTTTAAATATGTCTTTATGCAGGAAACTATATAGATGCCTTTTAATCTCGCCTGTTAAACTCAATTGTTTTTAAAAACTGCGACAAGCTGAAATGATCGCCAAATGGCAAAATATGATGCAGATTCTGTGCATAGACATTAATTAGAAAAAATATCCTGTAATATTCTTTTATGATTTGACTTTATTCCATTGTGATTTCATTTTTTGGGTCAATAGAGGTGATGGAGAATGAAGAGGAGGAGTGTGACACTGATCTGGAGCGTCAGAACGTTGAGGAGCTGTACGATCATGTTAGACACCTCCACCAGACAGAAGCAGTGGAGCAGAGCTTCGACGTCCAGCACCCTGGCCTCATACCTGTGCTGAGACCCTATCAGAGTCAGGCGGTCAGCTGGATGCTGAGGAGAGAGAAGTACAAAAGCAGCACCACTCAAGGTCCAGATGTGTTTTTCAAAGGGTTTATCATCATCATCTTTGCTGTATGTCAGCGCATGAAAAGAATTCTCATTACTAATTTACAGTGTTTGTATTCCTTGCACAGAGCAAAGGTTGCATTTTCTTTGGAGGGAAATGGTCACGATTTGTGGCAAAAAACTCTTTTACAATCCCTACACCGGATGGTAAGAGTATTTTCTACTTGGAGCAAAATATACTGAAACTGTAGTTAAAACAGATGTGCATGAAATATCCAATAATATATCATTTAGTTTTGTTGAGCAGTCATGCAAGTCATTGTTCTAATTACCCTGACCTCAATCACAGCTTGATCCGAGAGTTTCCTCTTGCTGGTGTGGACTGGCCTGGCGGGATCCTTGCTGATGAGATGGGGCTTGGGAAAACCGTGGAAGTACTGGCCCTTATTCTGTGTAACACCCGGCAAAACCTGGAGCACGGGGTTCTCACTTTACCTGTGGTCAGTTTACAATTACATGTGCCCTTAAGTGCGTGCAAATTAGTTTACAGAAAAAGCTCTGTAGTATTGTAATTTCAGTAACACTTTACAATAAGGTTCCAATATTTGATGCATTAACTAACATTAACTACAAATATGAGCAATACATTTGGTACAGCATATAGTCGTCTTTGTTAACGATAAAAAAATGCAACTGTTCTTTGTTAGTTCATGTTAGCTCATGTCCAACTTTTGATTTTAATAATGTATTAGTATATTTACATTAGAAATTAACATTAACTAAAATTAATAAATGCTTTAGAAGTATTTTTCATTGTTAGTTCATGTTAACTAATATGGGGGGCGCACAAGTACTGCAGGGGGGAAAAAGGGAAATTGCAACGTCGTTCTAGTGCGTGAATAGCGGTTGATGCTCTGTCTTTATAAAGAGGCATTGAATGCCAATGCCAATTCCACTGAATCGTTCTTCTTCAGATCGCTGACTTCTGAACTAGCCATCTAAACAAGCCTGACATAGAAGTTCCTCACCATAGAAAGACAGATTTTTTTAAAAAATAAAGGTGGGGCGCGACTGAAAAAGTTTGAGAACCACTAAATTATGTTAACAAATGGAACCTTTTTGTAAAGTGTTCCCAGAATTTTCTAATAACTGGCAACGGACAATGAAATATTTCTTTGGCTTTCCAGAAATGCAATTTTTTTGTGTCTCTGTCCTCTCCAGGGACGATCTGTGAATTACTTTGTCCCTCCTCCACCATTAGAGAGACAACGAACCATTAAACATGAGGTGAGACCCAAGGAGAAGATCATTTATCCAGGTAAAATGTTTTTAGAAACGTTTCATTTTACCAAATTTGATTTAACCAAATAGGACAAGTTCCTGGATCAACATCCTGATTAGTCCTGGAGCAGCATTCATATCAGCTATTTTTGGGGTAGGGAAAATATTTTAAATTAAAGGATTAGTTCACTTCAGAATTAAAATGTCCTGATAATTTACTCACCTCTATGTCATCCAAGATGTTTATGTCTTTCTTTCTTCAGTCGAAAAGAAAAGATGGTTTTTGAGGAAAACATTCCAGGATTTTTCTCCATATAGTGGACTTCAACAGCTACTAACGGGTTGAAGGTCCAAATTGCAGTTTAAATGCAGCTTCAAAGGGCTCTACATGATCCCAGATGAGGAATAAGAGTCTTATCTAGCGAAACAATCAGTCATTTTCTAAAAAAAATTAAAAATATATATACTTTTTAATCACAAATGCTCGTCTTTCACTAGCTCTGAGATGCTCCACGCATTACGTAATCATGTTGGAAAGGTCACGTGTGACGTAGACGGTAGTACACGTTTACAAAGCGAATGTGCAAAAACTAAGTCAAATGGCCTTTACAAAAAAAAAGTTAAAACAACTCTGTCAGACAGTTTTGAAATTAGAGGAGAAAATGAGATGGAGTTCTTCATCCTACCTCGGTACTTCAGCCTACGTCATGCGTGACCTTTCCCACGTGATTACGTAATGCGTGGCGCATCGCAGAGCAGTGCAAGACGAGCATTTGTGGTTAAAACATTTATAATTTTTATTTATTTTTATTTTTTTTTTTTAGAAAATGTCCAATCATTTTGCTAGATAAGACCCTTATTTCTCAGCTGGGATCGTTTAGAGCCCTTTGAAGCTGCATTGAAATTGCATTTGGGACCTTCAACCCATTGGTAGCCTTTGAAGTCCACTGTATGGAGAAAATTTCTGGAATGTTTTCCTCAAAAACCATCATTTCTTTTCGACTGAAGAAAGAAAGACATAAAAATCTTGGATGACATGGGGGTGAGTAAATTATCAGGAAATTTTAATTCTGAAGTGAACTAATTCTTTAACATGTCATAGGTTAGATAATGTTATTCAAGTACCAGCTAAGGTTGTTGATCCAAGAACAACATCTATTTGCATAAATAAGTTATTGCATTCACTTCCTCGCTCTTTTCAGCTGTTCGTGAGATGCTGTTGACTGCGATCAAGGAAATGAAGGTTGGGAAAGGAGCGTCAATCAATGCCATTTTTGCATATTTACGGACCATGTACAAGTACGACACCCTAAAGAACCGTAACCACATAAAGAAAATCTTGACCAAACTCATTAGTGAGAACATTGTGGAACAGATCAAAGGACGAGGGCTAGCAGGATCCTTCAAACTGGGGAAGAACTACAAAGAAAAGAAGAAGAAGCCCGCCGCTCATCGAACTGTGTGTAATTTTCACTTCTTCTATAGAGTTTTAAATTTTTATTTGGTGTATTAAAAATATAGATTTTTTTATTTAAGTATACATTATTATTATTATTGATGTTATTTAATGAGTTAGCTTAATAGTTAGCTTTTTAATTAAAAATATTTTTATTATTTTTTGTCATTTTATTGTGTAGTATCAATTTCATAAAACAAATAACATTCTTTAAATGTGTAGAATGGAGCATGCACTTTTTTCATGTTTTGTACTATTTTTGCAGAAATCTTTTGACAAGGCCACTCCAAGGAGAACATCTCGTCGAGTTTCTTCTCAGGATAAAGAGGCATCGCTGACCTCTTATACCACAGCTTCAGATTCTGAAGACAATGTTGAACCTCCTCTCCTGACAGAGGAACTGAAGTGTGAGCCAGATTCCCTTCTGGACGCAGAGAATCCACAACAGAAGACGTCAGTAGACATCACAGATGAAGATGATAAAGAAACCGCAGACAAACCCCAACATAAAATGACAAAAAACATCCATATCGAGAGTACTGAATCAGATCTTACACAAAACTTAAAGCCTGAACTCGAAACCCCAACTAGAGCGTCTGTGATCCCGTTTAATACTTCAGATTACCGCTTCGAGTGCATCTGTGGAGAGCTTGGGTTGGTGGACTATAAGCCACGGGTTCAGTGCCTCAATTGTCTGCTGTGGCAGCATGCAGAGTGTGTCAACTACAAAGAGGAGAACCTAGAAACCACTCCGTTTTATTGCCCTCATTGCCTGGTGGCAATGACACCTGTGTCTACTGGAGCCACTCTTATCATCTCACCCAGCTCCATCTGTCACCAATGGGTGGATGAAATTAACCGGCACATTCATACTTCCTCCCTTAGAGTGCTGGTAAGGACCAACTAGAGAGCAACTACTACTACTATTTAGTTAGTTTAACCAGTAGTGGGGACCTTGATTCTTTTTGATCACATTGTTTATTTAAAAGACTTAAAGGGATAGTTTACCCAAAGATAAAAATTCTGTCATCATTTACTCACCCTCAAGTTGTTCCAAAGCTGTATGAATTTCTTTCTTCTGCTGGTTACCCATATTTATTTTTGGGTGAACTATCCCTTTAAGGCCTGTTCTAACCAAGAACGATAAGTTATAAAGATAACTATAATAACTATGTGTTTATTATAAGCACACGCTGCAGTTTTGTCATCTGCCCACTTTAAGTGCTCACTCTCTTTAAAGTCGAGTGGATTCTGATTATTGCTCATCAGCTGGAAGAAAACGGTCTGAAATGATTCCAATGATATTTTTCCTTTATATCGTTATAGTATCATAGAACTCGAACTATCATTCAAACTTTATAGTTATCATTACAGTTATCGTCCTTGGTGTGAACGGGCCTTTATCCTCTGTTAAATGTGGCATGAAACGGAAGCTGTCTTTTCTTCTCTATTCTGACATGTATATCTGAGTGAAATGGTTTCCCGAACAAGAAAAAATGTAGTGCATAAAACATTTATTTATATTTAATACTGCAGTATTCCTTAAAAAAAAAAAAACAAAAAAAAAAACAAGAATTGTCTATTTTGATTTCATGGTGACTTGAAACTTGTTTTTAGGTGTATCAGGGTGTGAAGAGACATGGTTTCATCCAGCCCCACATTCTGGCGGAGCAGGATGTGGTCATCACCACTTACGATGTGCTGCGCACTGAACTCAATTACGTCGACATCCCCCACAGCAACAGCAAAGACGGCCGTCGATTCCGCAACCAGAAGCGCTACATGGCCATACCGAGCCCTTTAGTGGCCGTGGAGTGGTGGCGTGTCTGCTTGGATGAAGCTCAGATGGTGGAGTGCACCACAGCTAAGGTGATCACATCAATGTCACATTAATATTACTGATATTTATCTTGTTCATTTTTAATCTCAGAGATAGCACAATCAGAGAACAGCTTCATTTAGAAAGGCAAGGATGTTAATTTTTATAAAAATCTATTCAGGCAGCAGAGATGGCTTTGCGTCTCACATCTGTTAATCGTTGGTGTGTCAGTGGAACACCTGTGCAGAGAGGTTTGGAAGGTGAGCAGAATTAATATTTCATTCAAAAAATATCTTGATATGTATATATACATACACACTACCGTTCAGAAAAACAGTTTGGTACTTCCTTAAATTTCCAGAGTAATAGTACAAATTAATGTGTAAAAACTGATTACCTAAAAGGGAAATTTTTAGACAGTTTTATTATGTGATGATAATTGTTTTTGGTTTATATGTCATCTTTTAGACTTGTATGGTCTTGTCCTGTTTTTGGGAGTTGATCCCTATTGGGTGAAGTACTGGTGGGACCAGTTACTCTATCGCCCGTACCGCCACGGCAATACAGGACCACTCTACAATGTCATTGGTCAATTACTGTGGCGATCTGCCAAAAAAGATGTCATTGATCAGGTTAGCAGGTTAACTTTTTGACTTTAATGATCTAATCTTAACCAGCATCTTATCAGTGCTTTAATTTGGCATCATATACTTCATTTTCAGATCCAAATCCCCCCTCAAACAGAAGAGATCCACTGGCTTAACTTCTCCCCAGTAGAAGGACACTTTTACCACCGTCAGCATGAGGTTTGCTCCCAGGATGCTCTTGTAAAGCTAAGAAAGATCTCTGACTGGTCACTAAAGTTGGGTAGTTTGGACCGACGTACCGTCTCTACCATATTATACCCTCTCCTGCGTCTACGTCAGGCCTGCTGCCACCCGCAAGCTGTCAGAGGAGAATTTCTGCCCCTCCAGAAGAGGTACTTAGAAAAGATTTTAGATGCAGTTGATCAATTTTTTTGGGCAATGAAGTGATCTGGTTAATTACGTCCACATTGATTTGTTTGTTTCCTGTTTAAGCACAATGACAATGGAGGAATTGTTGAAGTCATTGCAGAAGAAATGTCGGGTGGAGTGTGAAGAAGCCCACAGGCAGCTGGTGTGTGCTCTAAATGGTCTGGCTGGCATCCACATCATTAGAGGTATTGTGAGCCTCATTTCTGAACATCTACAGTATTTATGTACCTGTATCTGCCTCAACTGCTGTTGACATTACTGAACGGTTTCCTGTCCTTGCCAGGAGAGTTTGCAGATGCAGCAGAGATGTACAGGGAAGTGTTGCGATCATCTGAAGAACATAAAGCAAGACTGAAAACTGATTCCCTTCAGGTAAATCATTCCAGTTCAACTTCCATCCATCCGTGCAATTTGTTGTTGCTTCTTAACGGTTTTTTTTTTTTTTTGTCTCAAATACAGAGGCTTCATGCAACCCATAATCTGATGGAGCTTCTAAATGCAAAGCATCCTGGGATTCCTCCAACCCTGAGAGATGACAGTCTCAAAGAAGAGGTTGGGTAATCGATCATAGGTTTAAATATAATATATTTTTTATTAAGACAATTAGTTCAGTTTGCTACCATTTCTAGCTCCATGTGTTTTCATCCCAGGCTGAGCAGCTGAAGCAGCATTACATGGCAAAGGTGAATTCTGAGGTTTCTGAAGCACATCAGAACCTGCAACCTGTTCTTCAGCACATTAAAGAGCTAAAACGCAAGGTAAAAGCTGTTATTGTTGAGCTAATTTTTTTTTTCAGTTGAGTTTTATTTATGCAGTTTAATAATTGATAATTGTGTGCTTTGTCCTAGGTGAACCTTCGCTCTCCCTGGTGGCTGGATGTCATACAGCAGGCCATTCAGTACTCCATGGATGACGACCTGGTGGGTCGCATCCAAAATGAGCTCACTTGCAGCTATAAACAACAAGCCAACAAGCTTTCATTGGCAGACAAGTAATCTAGCATCCATTCACTTGACAGATTAGTCAGATTTTTTTGCAGACATAACTTTTTTTTTTTGATGCATAAAAAAATACTATTCAACAAACATGTCTTATTCATAGGTTTCGAGATGCTCGTGGTCTTCAGTTTTTGCTCAGCACTCAAATGGATGATTTGATGAAATCACAGAAAACGGTCCAGGATGCTGTAAAGAAGCTGGAGGGGCCGCCATCTCAGCAAGTCATCGAGGAAGCGACACTTTGCCACCTGCGACCTGTTCGTCTGCCACTGAACAAGTAAAATCTTTTTAATGTTTATAGGTGAAGTGCATACTTTATATTACAGTACCAGGACCAAACTGAATTGAAAAAAAAAAAACTGTTACCAAACAGTGTGATTTAAAAATCCACTTGTGAATATGGATGAATTGAATGTACTAAATTTTTCATTGCACATTATATAACAATAATGCATTGCTAAGTAATATATGTTTTATAATTATCATTGTTTTTGCATTTTTTGGTTTGGAGCTTCTAGTGTTTAGGAAATTACACATTTCACCTTAAATGTCCTATTTGAAGATTGTTGTAATTGTTCATCTTGAATTTAAAATTTGTTCTTTTATTATTCGTCCCATAGCTGTGTGTTTTGCAAAGCTGATGAACTTTTTACGGACTATGAATCAAAACTGTTCTCTCACACGTAAGTTATAATATCATGTTAAATCAATATATCATTAGATATTGAATGTGCAATTTATGATATTTCACCAAGAAATGAAAGTTCTATCGCCATTTACCCTCATGTCGTTCCAAACCTGCATGAGTTTTCTTTCTTTTGTAGAACACAAAGGAGATGTGTAGCAGAATGCTTTCAAAAAAGCACAATAAAAGTATCATATGACGGAATGCACTATATTCCAGTTCATCTAAACCAATAAAAGAAAGTCATATGGGTTTCTAAAGACATTTGGGTAAACTGTTCTTTTAAAACACTATACGCATAAAGTATAGTCAGTAATTATTTTTTGGAAACTCTTAACAATAAGGTTTCATTTGTTAACTTTAACTACATTCGTGAACATGAACTAACAATGAACAATACTTCTACAGCATTTATTAATCTTAGTTAATGTTAATTTCTACGTTCACTGTGAACTAACATAAAAAAACCAAAAACATTAACAAAGGTTAACAAATGCTGTAAAAATATATTTCTCATAGTTAGTTCATGTAAAATAATGCATTAAATAATGTTAACAAATGAGACCTTATTGTAAAGTGTTATATTTTTTTAATGCATTCTGGGCAGAGTAAAGGGGCAGACAGCCATCTTTGAGGAGATGATTGAAGATGAGGATGGTCTGGTAGATGACAGACTCCCCACGACCAGTCGGGGGTTGTGGGCGGCCAGTGAGACAGAACGGGCCCTTAAAGCCATCCTGTCCTTCGCCAAAGTCCGCCGCATAGAGTCTGGCCTTATAGAGGAGGGAAGCTCCTTCATGGAGCTCTTTGAGTCCTGGAAGAAAGAATATAAGGTTTGCGATAATTTTCATGATGAATGATGAATGTCTTCATCAAAATGCCCGACTCACAGACCATCTTGTGCTTTTTCAGCTGCTGCATGAGTACTGGATGTCACTGCGGGATCATGTGTCAGCCATAGATGAGCTGGGCATGGCCACCGAAAGGATGCGTGTGCGGTTACCTGATGAGCCCAAACCCAAAGTGCTGCATATCATAGAACCTCACGAGGTGATGATGACAAAAAGAATTCCATCTGTAATGCTAAATGTGGTTTAAGAAAAGTAAGAACCATTAGTTTGTCTCTATTTACATGTGAACAGGTGGAGCAGAACAGGATAAAGCTGCTTAATGATAGGGCAGTGGCCAAATCACAACTGCAAAAAAAGCTTGGGCAGTTTCTCTATCTCACAAACCTGGAAAAGGTAAAAGGTCTTTCTCACTTTAAAGGAAACTTTTAGTAGCATTTTTACACAGAGTTCACCAATTTTCACACTTTTCTGATCCTTGGAGCTAAGTATTTTTTTGCTACTGTACCTTTAAGAGTTCCACCTTAAGGCAAGATGCAACAGACAAAACCATGTTTTTTTTTTTTTCATGCTCTGTTCAATTTTGAGTCTTTTTAGGGCTTTTTTGCTTCCGTAACATGTCTTCTTTCAGACTAGTAAAATAAAAACATCAAAAATACACATTTTAGTGTTGATTTTTATTACACTTTATCTATTTGCATCTGTAGATTTAAATTATAATACATATATTTAAAGGCCTTTTTTCCTGGCTTTTGGCAGTATTTTTGATTTTTCAGAAAGTTTGTAATACAAAACAATTGTCTGGTGAAAGTTTGGTGATACCTATCAGTTCCCCTATTCACCTGCAGTGTCGTGTCTTAAAGATATAGTACAAAACCTCTGTCATGACTGGCTGAACTTTTTGCATGTGAAATGAGTAGTAATGTCTCTAGATTAGCTTCTACAAAAGTTCCTGGTAGATTAGGGATGATATTTTACTTTACATTGTGAATGCGAGCCTGTCTACACTGTCTAGATTCAAACTTTTAAAAGAGCAGGAAAAATCCTGTTTTGCATAATATATCCTCTTTAAGACCCAGTGTACTTGTAGTACTGTATAGATAAATGAAACTGACGCGTTTGATGTAGTAATTCATGTATTGATTGATTCAGTCTCAGGATAAGTCCACTGGCGGTCTGAATCCAGAACCATGCCCAATCTGTGCTCGACCGTTGGGTCAGGAGGTAAAATAAAAACAAAAATGAATTTGTCTAGTGTATATATGTATGTATATACTCTGAACATGTGTTTTTGATTGATAGTGGGCCGTACTGACCTGTGGACACTGTTTCTGTAACGGGTGCATCGCCATCATCGTGGAGCAGTACAGCGTTGGCAATCGACGGAGAGCTATAAAGTGCGCCATATGCCGACAAACCACTTCACATTCAGAGATTTCATATGTGTTCACCACTCAGAGTGCCCACCAGGGGCAGGACATCCCTGTGAAGGTCAGAGGCAATTCCTGCTATATTTAGGCTTTTAAAATGTTTTTTTTTTTTTACAATGCAGGTAAAATACAATTTTACTTACTGCGATGAAACACTGATGTGTCACTTTTTCAGGCAGGTCCGATATAATTTTTGGCATCTCTGTAATCTCTTTACCCTGTAGGGTAGCCACTCCACGAAGGTCGAGGCTGTGGTTCGAGTCCTAAAGAAAATCCAGATGACCAACCCGGGAGCCAAGTCTCTTGTGTTCTCCACGGTAACGCTCTCATTAAATGAGTTACTACTTCAAAAAGCAGACTACAGCTCTTAACCTTTAACCTTACATTTATGCCTCGTCTCTCAGTGGCAGGGCGTCCTGGATATCATTGCAAAAGCCCTTTTCGACAACAACATGGAGTTTGCACAGATCAACGGAATTCACAAATTTCAGGTTTGTGTTGAATATGATGACAATGTAACAATAAAACGTTAGTCTTTTATGAAGGTTAGTCTTTTATGACTTTTTTCCTTTACTTTTTGTAATTACTAAAATATCTCATTATAAAACGGGGTAGATCCAACACTAAAATGAGCCATGTTTGATAAATGTAATCCTTTCTGTTGCCTTCAATTACCCAGTGTTTTTTTAAAAAAACACTGGGTTTATTGATTTTATTTGTGTGTTCGTTTGTTTGGTTATAAATGAGGCGCAAAAGTCTGTAAATTAAATGAGTCAATTTTAATTCGTCCTGGTTTTTGAAAATGTTTTTTTTTTTAAATATCTGTTTTTAAGTATCTGTTTTTAAATTTTTTTTTTATATATATATATATATATTTTTTTTTTTTTTTTTTTTTTTTTTTTTTTTTAATACAGTTGCAAGAAAAAGTATGTGAACCACTTGCGGAATCTGTGAAAATGTGAATAATTTTAACAAAATAAGAGAGATCATACAAAATGCATATTACTTTTTTGTTTAGTACTGTCCTGAGTAAGATATTTTACATAAAAGATGTTTATATCTAGTCGAAAAGCAATAAAAATAGCTGAATTTATTAAAATGACCCCACTCAAAAGTATGTGAACCATTGATT
The DNA here is from genome assembly GCF_019924925.1 of Ctenopharyngodon idella. Taxonomy (NCBI): domain Eukaryota; kingdom Metazoa; phylum Chordata; class Actinopteri; order Cypriniformes; family Xenocyprididae; genus Ctenopharyngodon; species Ctenopharyngodon idella. Next base: position 2,214,402 of record NC_067236.1, read on the forward strand.
CTTAATACTGTGTGTGGTTACCTGGATGATCCACGACTGTTTTTTTGTTTTGTGATGGTTGTTCAGGAGTCTCTTGTTTGTTCTGAGCAGTTAAACTGAGCTCTGTTCTTCAGAAAAATCCTCCAGGTCCTGCAGATTCTTCAGTTTTCAAGGATTTTTTGCATATTTGAACCCTTTCTAGCAGTGACTGTATGATTTTGAGATCCGTCTTTTTACACTGAGGACAACTGAGGGACTCAAACACAACTATTAAAAAAGGTTCAAACATTCACTGATGCTCCAGAAGGAAACACGATGTATTAAGAGCCGGGAGGTGAAAACTTTTGAATTTGAAGATCAAGGTAAATTGTACTTAATTTTTCTTCCGGGAAGCATGCAAGTATCTTCTTTTGCTTCCGAAGGGCAGTACTACATGAAAAACAATGATATTTCAACAAAATAAGAATAATTGATACATCTTCATCCTTTTCAAAAGTTTTTGAGTCCCAGATCTCAAAATCATACAGTCACTGCAGGAAAGGGTTCAAATATGCAAAAAATCCTTGAAAACTGAAGAATCTGCAGGACCTGGAGGATTTTTCTGAAGAACAGAGCTCAGTTTAACTGTTCAGAACAAACAAGAGACTCATGAACAACCATCACAAAACAAAAACACAGTCATGGATCATCCAGGTAACCACACACAGTATTAAGAATCAATGGTTCACATACTTTTGAGTGGGGTCATTTTAATAAATTCAGCTATTTTTTATTGCTTTTCGACTAGATATAAACATCTTTTATGTAAAATATCTTACTCAGGGCAGTACTAAACAAAAAATAATATGCATTTTGTATGATCTCTCTTATTTTGTTAAAATTATTCACATTTTCACAGATTCTGCAAGTGGTTCACATACTTTTTCTTGAAACTGTATATATATATATTAAATATGCTATTAATTTAATTAATTGATTTCAAACAAAACTGGAAAAAAAATTTATTTTAGAACTGTTTTTTGAAAAGTAATTTTGTGCTAATATACTTTATTTACTTATTAATTTATGCATTTATTTCAGATGAGACAAACAAAACTCTGAAAATTAAATGAATCGATTTTGAAACTGATGAAAAGTACTGTTAGTTGAGTACAGTTAATGGTTGATGACAATAAACTTAAAATGGACAAATTTTATCCAAATAATCGGACTCGTTGATTATCCGTAGTTACCACTGCACTTCTTTAACCACAAAGCTGTCTCCTCATAATGCATATAAAATGTGAAATGTTGATTGGGGCATTCATTTTTTAGGAGAACCTGAGTGCTTTTAAATACGAGGATAAGATCAACATCTTGCTGTTGCCACTGCACACGGGCTCAAACGGGTTGAACATCATCGAGGCCACACATGTGCTGCTGGTGGAGCCCATCCTAAACCCCGCCCATGAGCTGCAGGCCATTGGAAGAGTGCATCGGATTGGCCAGACCAAGTAGGCATCAACCATGTTCAGCCTGCTCCAATACAAGTTGCTCACATGAGTTTGAATCACAGCATTTCTCTTGTATCAATAAAATGGCACAAATTCCAAAAAGGTTTTTGCATATTTAAACATATTTAGAAAAAACAATGAGGCCTGTGTGATGTTTACAGATTATTCAATTTTTTTAATAAATTTTACAGACCCACATTTGTTCATCGGTTTCTGATCAAGTCCACCATTGAGGAGCGAATGCAAGCCATGCTAAAAACAGCAGAAAAGAGGTGAGTCCTTGACACACAAGGAGGGTATTTTAAATAAATAGTCCTTGAAATCCAAATTTTAGTGCCTTTTAATCTATGCATATTTAACCCTCTATAACCATCCTCATACAAGTGCACTGTTAGAAGTTCCACCTTTTTAAATATGTCCCATTCCAATTCCTTGGTTGAAAAGGAAATATGTCAACACAGTAAGGAAAACTGCATTTGTCAAGCCACTTAATGGGATCTTTAAATCAATCTACGAGTAATTGTACTCTTAAAGGGATAGTTCACCCTATACAAGTATGAAGTAATCATTTACTCACCCTGGTATTGTTCTAATGCTGTATACCCTTCTTTCTTTTATGGACCACAAAAGGAGAATTTATTAAAAATGTCCCGCTCATGCTCGTCCATACAATGGCAGTGAATAGCGACCAACATCAAGCTTTTTAAAAAAAAAAAGATGCAAAAGTATCACAGAATGATCCCATGTGACACGTGCCATATATTCCAAGTGTTCTGGGGGTATACGATAGGGTTTGGTGAAAAACAAACCAAACTTTAATGTATTATTTAATTAATATTACTTATACATTAATACATAAACTTGGCCGTTGGCCTTCTCTGCACACCTGTACAATGTGCGCATTCGTAAGTCTCTGTTAGCACCGCAGTTCACTCCGTATCTCCCAGAAAAAGCACACAAGTTGTGAGAAATCAAGATTAACAAAAACGTGACATACCTCCTTCTCTGAGGTGAATATATCCGTTTTATTCGTCATAAGTTATCGCGTTTACATCTATCAACTGTCATTTTGACTGTCGTCAGAGTTCCGGTCCTGTGATATTTGACTCGGTGAAGATAGTACACGGATAATTTTTGGGGGATTTCTAGGCGTTGTTTCATGTCGTGCTTTTGTTAATCTTGATTTCTCAAAACTTGTGTGCCTTTTCTCGGTGATACTGAGCTAATAGAGTTACTAATAGAGTTACTGCAGCGCTAATGGAGTTATATGAACGCGCACTTCGCCAAACCCTATTGTATACCCCCAGAACACTTGGAATATATGACACGTCGCGTGGAATCATTTGATAATTTTGCGTCGTCTTTAAAAAGCTTGATTTTGGTCGCTATTTACTTAAATAGGCGAGCACAAGCGGGACAGTTTTATTTTTTTTTAATTCTCCTTTTGTGGTCCATAAAAGAAAGAAGGGTGTACGGCATTAGAAATGCACCAGGGTAAGTAAATGACAACTTAATTTTCATTTTAGGGTGAACTGTCCTTTAAGTCTTCTGTACATTTGCATTGTTTTTTTGCTTTGTTTACTGAAAATGACCTTGACTAATCTGTCTCAAATCAACATCTTCAGTCATAGCTCCACGTCCATGAAGCATTCGGAGGCCTCCGTATTTACAGTGGCAGATCTGGCCGAGCTGTTCACAGAGGATAGCGAGGCTCTTGAGTAAATGTCTCTTTAGACCCATCAGTCCAGAGGCCAGTAATGTGAACACTACACTAACACCAGCCAGGAGACAAGCTGCCCACTGCTCTCCAGCACTCCAATATGTTTGCTTTGCACATTCCCCTTTCTATACGGTCTATCTCATGGTGTAATTTATTCATTATACTCAATGTGGAAAAGAAAATGATTTAATGTATCAGTCTTGTATCTGTTTTCTAGATTGATTGATAGTGGGTGCAATTTTTATTAATACCTTGTTGTGCATAAATAAATGTTTTTTAATAATGATTAATGATCCGTATTTAAATTAGAATACATTTCTAATGTTAAACATGCTGTACAGTGGATTAGTTTTATCATTAGCACTCATGTATTTGTGATTAATTGAACAAACATTTTATAAGAAGCCCACTGTAATCACAGTCTGTCAATCTGTACTGTAAAGTTGATAAAACACAACATGTGACATTTTATTGGAAATATGCACTTGTTTTATTTTTAATCTAAATGCATTGTATGGGATTTTCCATTGTTTAAGAAGGAAATAGTTTGACTTTACAGCACTAATCTTTGTCGGAGTGTCTTCCGTTCAGATGCTCCATTTAGTGGATTGTCTGTGTAAAGTTGTAGCAGACCATTTTGAACATTTATCTGGTGCTATTTGCAAGACAAAAGACACCTGATTCAGTGTCTGTAAAACTCATCCAATAAAGAGCCCTTGTAAAAAGTAAAAACAGAAAGTAAAAGGGAAAAAAAAGAGACTTTCTTTGTCTTGGAAATACCATGTACAAAGACAGAGAAACTGAATTCTTTCTGTTAAGCTGTGTTAAAAAACTTTATAACATCTTTCACATCAGTTTGTGATAACCAAAATACAGTCTTACACATTTTCAAATGGACGAAAATTACCAATAAATTTCCTGTTTACAAAAAGAGAAGCATTTTTATTGTATATTTCCATTGTGCAGTTTTCCAATGTAATTTTCTCTCTCAGGGAAATATGCTTAGCAGACTGATCATTTTATTGAATAACCCCTGAAAATTCACTTCAGGCATCGATCGCAATGCCATAGTTTTGCATTTTACCATCTAAAATTTGAAAGTCCCTCACAAGGTTGAATGACTGACCTCTTTCTCTGTCCAAACAGTCTTAAAGACATCAACCCCATTGCAAAGGTGTCACTGAACTGCCCTTGACTCAGTCTGATGGGATTTCTTTTCAAGCGAGTCGTTGGGGTTCCCGAAACTGTAAAGCGTTTGCCATGCCCTTTAAAAACCTACACGGACAAAAGAGTGAGATAAAACAAGACACCGCCCCCGTACCTCCATTCCCTTTGCATGACAAACAAACTCCTTGTCGACCAACGCACTGTGACATGTAGTGCGGTGTCTGCTAAGTGGGTTGTCGGTAGTAATTTTTTTTCTGCTTTTGCCTGAAATCTAGTTGGTTGGTGTTACCTTGGTCTCCCCCAGCTTGTCCTATTCATGTGTGGAATCTTATTGTTGGTGTGGACATCATTCAAGCTGGTGTTCCAAAGCAACTGGAGGTTCCCACTTCATTAGAGCTGTGTTTCGGAGGGCTGGAGAGAGTGCAAGTACTACGTCTGGCTCTGACAGCTAGTTGAGGTGATCACAGAGAAGATTTGGTGGAAAGGGCCGAAGACGGAACTGAATTTCTGGGGAGAAGAAACCAGAAAGATTCTGCTTTAAGGATGACACCTGTTACTCTGGTTCTGACATGGTCTTTGCTCTCAATATGGACAGTAACTTCTGTGCAGATTGACGAAGGTAAGTCTAATCCAACACCTGCAGAGAGAAATATTAAAATGCATTATTTTATTATTACATGGATATAAATCAGTTCGGATTTGGGGATATATATGTTATATAACAGTAAATAATATTTGGATATTTTTGTTTTTAGTATATTTTTCTTTTGGAACACTAAAGCATGTACCATTGCCATATAATGTGTATTAATATTTAAACATTCTTCCCTTCTATTTTGTTCTAGAACTCAATCAGACAGTCATTTGCACCAATGATCAGATGAAAGTTATCATTCCTAGTGTGTTTTTTCTCAACAAGGAGCCGCCTGTTTATGTATGTTCATGCCATTTATATCACAAATAATTCAATCGATTGCAATAAATCATGCCTGAACTTGAATTAAACTGTTTCCACTGTTATGTCTACTCAGGTTTGGGATTTGCAGCTGAATGATCCTGAGTGTCGAGGTGTTGAGGTTGGGAATGACTATGTCTTCAGCATCAAGACAAACTTCACAGACTGTGGCACTATTTTGGTAATCCTCATTAGTGTCGCCAAGGCATTGTGTATAATCATAAAACCACTTCAGATGATTTCAAGGACTGGGTAATGTCCTCAGCCAATTAAAAATTGATGTCAGAACATTAAAGACTCTTAAAAAGGTTGTAAACACTTGTTGCATTAAGACAAACTACAAATTGGGTGTCTGTTTGGCTGTTAAACCTAAAAATACAAACAGTAAATTTCCCTATTTTACAGTCCCTTCATAGACTGAAAGGTGGCCATGTGATTTATTCATAGAATAAACCTTCTAAAAAAATTCTAATAATAAAATGTTATACATCTCATCCATGTTCATAATTATGTGCATTGTAATGAGTGACAACCGTAACGGTTTGATTTCCTTTTTAGGAAAAAATTTATTTATTTATTTATTTTTCACTATGCAAATGCACAGTGTTGTTCGTTTTCCTCCAAATTGGCTGGCTAGTCCATTCAGAGCTAAGAGGGGAGGGCAAACAGCCATGCAGCTCTAAATTATCCTGATTTATATGGAAATGATTACTGTGTTTTCAGCCGTGGTGAATAAGCCGGCCATAATTCAGTGTCGTACTTTATAGTCGTCCTTTTATTCTGCCTTACAGCCAACCTCAAACAGTGCTACCACAACCCATAGGACAAGCTTCACTCTGGCACGGCATAAATCTGTACTTGAGACCACGAGTATCGTTGAGAGCCTCTCTCAGGATTCACTAGACTATTTCTTGTAAAGCCAGTAAAAGGTTAATGTGGCTTTGAGAGGGGACAAATTCCCCCTTTTCCCCCTTTAGTAGTTTTACAAGCTTTTTCCAAACTTGCTGGTTAAAGTAGGGCGTTGTTGGATTAGAAAAATAAAATCCTTGGTTTTTTAAATTAGCTGCTTTTGAGAATTGGATCTAGAGTGGCAGTTTTCTGCTCCCAGTGCATCTTTTTATTTAAACAAAAAAATGTGAAGAAAATAACACAAACATTTGGTGATAGATAGTATCAAGAAGATGATTGTTTACTGAATCAGGAGGTGCGTTTGTAATAGTCAGGGAAATAAAAGGGCACTAAAGTTTGTTTTACCGGATGTGGTAGGGGGCAGTTTCAATAGCACATTGTTTCCTTTTGTTGCCCTTTAACTTATAGCATTTTATTGGCCTGTGAATGTCACTCAGACGTTATTAAAATCAAGAGTTGTTTTGCAATTTGAAGTTAGACGAGACAAAATGTATCACAAGAATTTCAACATAAACTACAAAAGGAACATTCGTCAGGATAAAGTTTGAATGATAGTTAGCGTAGTCTGTAAGGTTACAGTCGTATGAAGAATAGTTTGATGTCTGATGGTTATTTAACCCAGTGGTTCCCAACCTGGGGTCCACGCCCCCTTAGGGGGGGCACCAGAGTGCGGCAAAAATGAAAAGTCAGCAGCGGCTGGTGTGTATACAATAACGCAGTGAAAATGTGTTTATGGTTTAAACCTCTTTATTTTTAAAAAATCCAGAATTTTTCCACTTTCTTCTCTTCTTTTCCTAACATGGGAGCGTGTTCTCCTCATTAGAGCTTCAGGTGAAGGGTTGCCAGTAGTTGAGATGCACCGGTCTACCGACCATCAATCAGAACCGGCCAGTTCCGCATTCAGTTTTGTCCCGGACTTGCACACAAAATGCATTGCAATCATTTCCCAAAATGTAATTTGTGTGGACGTTAACAGAGGCCAGAGATGGGACACGCTGAAGACAGATGCAAAGAGAAGAGCAGAGAAAATACTGTAGGCTACCGGGCAGAGCAAGCTCACTGTTACGATGCTCAGAATATTGGAAGACAATTCTACACATTAAATTGGGGTGGGGGCTTATATGAATGCATTTCTGAAGGAACTGACTTACTTCACAAAAGTTTCGATGACATTTTCTTTTAATCTTACCTCCGTATGATACCTATTAAAGTAGTGTTTATATAAGTGCAGTGCTGGTGCTGCTTTGTTTACAGAGGTAACCAAGGAAACTCTACACTGCAAAAATGCTTTTCTTATTTAGTATTTTGTCTTGTTTCCAGTCTAAATATCTAAGAATTCTTAAATCAAGATGCTTTTACTAGATAAGTAAAATGACAGACAGATATTTTTTCTTGTTTTCTAGAAAATAAAATCAAAATGAAGTGAGTTTTTGCTTAAAACAAGCAAAATTATCTGCCAGTGGGGTAAGAAAAATAATCTTGTTTCTGTTTGAAATCTTGTTTCTTGTTACTGTCCCAAACAGAAACAAGATTATTTTCTTACCCCATTGACAGATAATTTTGCATGTTTTAAGCAAAAACTCACATTATTTTGATTTTTTTTTTTTTTTTTTTTTTTTTTTTTTTTTTCTCCAGAAAACAAGAAAAAATATCTTGTCATTTTACTTATCTAGTAAAAGCATCTTGATTTAAGATTTTTTAGATATTTAAATACTAAGTAAGAAAAGCATTTTTGCAATGTATTGCTGCTGTTCCATAAGCACCACCTTCTGGTAGAGAGTGAATTTGCATTTTTTTTTTTTTTTTTTTTCAGGCTTTCTTATATGTATGGAGGGGGGGCTTCATGGACAAAAGGTTAGGTTGGGAACCACTGATTTTGGGGTTGTGAACCCATATGTAATTTGAATACTTGGACAGTTAAAAGAAATTTTGAAGTTTGAGACTTATTTAAACTCTGAAAAGTTAATATGCCTTCTTGTGGGTGGGTGGGTGGATGGATGGATGGATGGATAGATAGATTGATTTTCAGATAGATTGATTTTAAGATGGATAGATTAGATATTAGATATTTACTCAATCATTAAAAGCATTTTTTTATTTCTGTTTTAATTCTCCCAGGCATCGAATGATACTCACATCATGTTCACCAACACGATCCGTAACAACGAAACAGATGTCATCACCAGAAGCTACATCAACATCACATTTGCATGCCGATACCCCATAAACTACACAGTCCAGCAGCAAAACGGGGAAAATCTGATCAGAGTGGATGTCCGGTGAGCTTCTTATAGTCATGACATCACCAGTTAATTAAGTCTGCAACATTTGTTTCAAAGCTCAGTCTGTCTGGGACTCCAGCACTCTATATGTAGTAGTGGCTTTAATTATCCAAGCTTAAAAAAGGCTGAGCCCCTCACTAATTGTTTGTTTGTATGTAAACACAATAAAGGAAGCTAATGCGAACAAAAGACTGCCCTGGGGTCTAACTCAAGTGTTTCCTTCAATATTCATTAAGCGAACCTTTCAGCCTGTTCAATGAGCCTTTTTTCACATTCTCTGCCCCACAGGACAATCACTCTAAACACGGAGGATGGAAATTTCTTGGTTTCTATGCTGCTCTATAAAGATGAAGAGTTTCAGGATAAATGGACCACTGTTCCTTCTCTCACACTTGAGGACAACATCTATGTCAAAGTTTACATGGTGTGTGTCGAACAGAATAGGTGATATTACAAACTACAAGCTATCAAGGGCTTTCATGAAAGCTGCGGTGCATTTCTTTATGCTGCAGCTGGGAAGTATATGTAGCTGTTTGTTTTCAGATAAACAGAGCTTTGTTTCATTAGTCATGTTGTTTGGGTTAAAACATCCATCCATCCATCATTACTACTTTGAATCACAAATTAAACATGGCAAACAGAATTCCCTTAATTATTTTCAAATAAGAATTCTAAACATCTTTAAATGTGCTAATGAAGATTTTCTGGACTTTTGTCTTGCAGATTCCAGCGACTCTTTTTCTGAGAGTGGAGAGATGTTGGGCCACACCAACCAACGAAACTTACAGCAAAATTCAGTACACCTTTATTAGGGACAGGTCTGTGGCATAATCAATTCCATCAACATTTTTAATGCAGCCATGAATTTTTAATATGTTTGACATGAGCTTTTGTGAATCAGGCATTAAATTTTAGTGATTTAAAAACAAATTTTGTTTATTAACTCCCTTCTATTGTGTAAAATGCCCTCCTTCACAGCTTCATTACTCCTTTGCTTGTGTTTTAAGTGCTTCATTCAGTCATAATTATCACCAGTGGTGTGAAAGGACGTTGAGACACGCTGTTGAAACCGTTGCTAAAGGAGCGGATGACTAAACAAAGTATGTCATGTGACGACAGTCTGCGCCCGGCCGTATGCATTTCAGTTTAACAGCTGTGCTTATCCTTGACTACCCAGAGAGACTCTCCACCAGGAAAAATCTATGAAGCATGTAATTTATGGGAACAATAGAGAAAACATGTCCAATTTAAATATCATTTCTTGAGTACAAATATCATATTGCCAACATTTCTCTTCACATCAGCTGTCCACTGTTATGGAAGGACCAGACGTTAGCCATCATGAAGAATGGTCAAGGACCAGAAGCTCTGTTCAGGATACAAATGTTCAAGTTTGTTGGCAGCTCCTACACAGTTTTCATGCACTGCAATGTCCAGATCTGTCATAACACAGGAGGAGTGTGCCAGCCTGTAAGTCCTCACTGACAAGATGATTCACATGTTTTGTGGTCAATTTTTTAATGTTTTTGAAAGACGTCTCTCTTGTGCTTATCAAGGCAGCATTAATTTCATTAAAAATACAGTAAAAACTGTAATATTTTGAAATATTATTACAATTTAAAATCACTGTTTTCTATTGCAATATTTTTTTAAAAATGTAATTTATTCCTGTGATTGCAAAGCTGAATTTTCAACATCATTGCTTCAGTCTTCAGTGTCACATGATCCTTCAGAAATCATTCTAATTTGCTGATTTGAAAAACTTTTCTTATTATTATCATCACTTTTGTTAATGGTTGTGATGCTTAATATTTTTGTGGAAACTGAGACATTATTTTCAGGATTCTTTGATAAATAGAAAGTTCAAAAGAAAAAAAGTTTATCTGAAATTGTTTTTTTTTTTTTTTTTGTAACAATGTTCTTTACTGTCACTTTTGATTAATTTAATGCATCCTTGTGAAATAGATTTATTAATCTTACTGACCTGAACAGTAAAGAACCTAATGCTTATCCAACACCCATCAAAGTTATTCAGCGGCATTATGATTATCTGTCAAGGTCAATAAAATGCACAAAACCACCTTTAAAGTACTATAAAGTACCATAAAAGAAGTCCACATGACTTGTGTACATATGCCAAATCTTCTAAAGTCTGAAATCCTGAACTTTGGATTCTTTTCAGGCCTTGCCAAATTGAATCGCCAACCTAAACATCTCCTTTTATATTCCATAGGGGGAAAAAAACATGCACATGCAACATGAGGGTGAAAAAATAATGGCAATTTTCTTGTTTTGGTGAACTTTGCCTTTAGAAATGTAGAAGTTGAGAAACATTGTTTGCATCTTAGTAACTTTAAACCCTTGGACCACAGAACTGCTCTGCTGAAGATTTATCAGTACGGACACGCAGGGATGTTGCATCGTCTCACACGGTCTCATATGGACCAATCGAAAGGCTCAAAGCCAACATGAAGAATACTAGTCTGAGTAAGTCTTATAAACTCTTACCATACTTATCAATGTGCTCAGACGTATTTTTAATGTCTATTTGAACATCTCTTCCAGGTTCAAATATGCCCTCTGTTGAAACGTTTGTTTTGGGTGGTCTGCTGTTCATCCTGATTGTCATCACAGGAGTTTTTGGGAAACTCTGGCTGCAGAGCAGAAACTCGTATCCAACCCAAGAGGCCCAACTCACCCTCTCCAACATCCACCATATCTCAGAGGTGGCTAGCTAACCTGGGATCTCATGTACACACAGTGTTGTATGAAATATGTTCAATTTGGAAGTGTTGTCTGCTAACCTGTAGTGCATTTTATGGTAGTTGTTCTTTTTGTCTTTTATTGTGAAATAAATAAACAAAATGCTTTTTGAATTTCTAACAGCTTACTTATCATATGAGTGTGTGTAGTATGAATGTAATAAAAGTCCCTTTAAGTGTTATTCTATAGTCTTTGATGTAATCCAAATCCGGACGTACTACATTCGCCATGCTGTCATTATCATGTGACCTTCCAGCGTCAGTTGCATCGCTTTACTATCCCATGAGGCAACGGAAATGGCAGCAAAGTGTCCATCGTACACACTTCAGAATCTCACCGGAAGTAGCAGGTCATCCGGGCACTTTTTGCCTACATCTTTTATGAGTACTGTGAATTCGGACATACTTCTTTTGTCACATACTGTTTTTTGGCTACTATATAGTATATAGGGAAGTTTGCGATTTCGGATGCAGTTAGTTTGATATTTAGTTATCTAATGCAATGACATTTTTGCAATTTTAAGTGTGACATAAGTGAAGTACTGAGGGTCACTGTACAACATGAAGTATTCTTTGACTTTAGTTCTTGCTTAGAAACCAAAAGTTTGTTAATATTTATATAATAATTATTAGGTTTTAAACAAGCATGGTTTTCATTAATATTGGTAATAAATTAGTTCATTAGGTAGATCAATCTAATGGTTTTAATTAAGCAATCTATTGTATTTGTTATGCAATCTATTGTATTGCCATTGTTGCATGAATGAATGACTAGGACAGGTTTTAAAATCTCTCCCCAACATATAACAATAATAATGCTTGATAAATGAAGTATTAGGTGTTAATTTCCAAATGTACTGAGACATGTTGAAAACAACTTCTGAGGACATTTGAAGTGATCCTCACTAAAAATCAGCCAAATCATATTTTGTCATAAACCTACTGATATCCACAGGTGTCTTGTGAGGGTTAGGGCTAGGGTAAAGTACACATTAATAATTATTTCAAATAAGTATGAAAACCATTGTGTCTGGGATAACATAGAAATCTGTGTGTTAAGGGACTGAATTGTAAAACAAAAAACAATAGAAGGACGTATTGGTACAGTTAATGGTATCATATGGTACTGGGGTGCTTATACCATATAATGCCATTTACATGGTACTCCAAAATATTGAAAACTATGGTAGTATCTAAACAGCATGGTATTTCCATGGCACTTTTTGTGTGGATATGTATGTTTAGTCTCCGCCCATCTAGGGCCTCAGTTCACTTAAGTACAGTGAGACAACAGATTTCAACAGAAACACCGACAGACAGCAGTGAAAACATTATCTCTGTCATTTAACTCGATGAAATATTAATAATTAATTAAACACGTCATTGTCCACAATCAAACTACTGAAGACTCGTCACAGATTAGACGGTAAGACACTTTCATGTCTGTTTACTTTGATTAGTTTCCTTACCGGCTCAAACCAAATAGACCCGGTCGTTGTTGAAATAGCAAAATACGTATTTCCTCTTTTTAACATGATCTATGTTTGTCAGTGTAGGACTTTTATTAATTGCGTATGTGTGTCGTTTATTATTTTATCCTGCAGTTCGCAGCTAACCAGCTAATGCTAAAAGGCTTTGTGTTTGTCAGTTAAACGAATGAAAACATTGACCTGTCATACTATAAACACGAAGATGTATGAGGATGGTTAATTTGCGTTAAATCGTTGATTATTGATCTATAGGTGATCATGGTAATGTCAGGTTCATATTGTCAGTCGTTATACTTAAGTTTTAGGAACAACAACAAAAGCTGCATCAGGTTTCATCAGGAGTTTGACTGGATTTAGTTTAGTCATAGTGCATTTGTAAACATGTTTGGCATCGTGTCATATTTGGGAAACATTTCGTGTTTTGTATCATATCATATTCATTATCATGTCATAGGTTTTAGACCCTTGATGATTATCTCAGCTGTCATCAGTTATCACTTTTTGGCAAATGAGTAGTTTTTCATAAAAATAATGAGATTTAACTATTTAATGATCTGTTTTTCCATGTCAGTTACAGTATAAGTTCAATACATCACATAGCCTACACCTTAAGCAAAAAAAAAAAAAAAAAAAAAAAAAAAAACAGGGTAGAATGGAATGAGTAATACAATTCTAAATATTTTAAGTAATAACATAAAAATATTTCTATTTAAATATATATATATATATATATATATAATTTATTTATTTCTCCTTTCTCCACTTTGGTTGTGATAAGGTTCTCCATCTCGTTTCATGGAATGCATCCCATCTGAATTTTATATTAAGAATAAAATGTATTATAATTATTATTATTATTATTTTATATTATTATTATGTAAGAGTTATACATTTCTGTCATATTTTCTTTAATTTCATGCAGTAAGGTGGTTAATATAGCATAAGCATAAGTCTTTTTTGGAAAACTTCTGGAGTTTATGTGTGTAGCTCGTGAATTTTCACATTACCTGTCATTGGAAAATTATTATATTAATCATTTCTATGTGCGCTCTACTTGACAATTACTTATCCATTTTTGTTTATTATTAGCAACATGTTTAAAATGAACCTATTACAATTTCAACTGGATTTAATTTATTTTGTGCTTTACAGGAATAGGTATATCATCTGCTTTCTGTTCCAGCACAAAATAAAATGCAACCAAATGAGCCTCTGTTTCTGACATGCATCAGTATACATCTGCAGACTATCAGATTTAATTGTGATAGCTTTTGTAAACAACATATGTCTACTAATAAACACAAATGTCTAATAACTGTCAGTAGTGCAAGTTTGAATGAATCCATAGGTTCTTGCACAAAAATGTAGCCTACTTCTGTATGCACATCTTTGATACTGAAATCCTCAAGTCATGTCATGTTTGGGATCATTTTGACATGCTGTTGCATGCTGTTTGTTGCAAGTACTTAAGAGCGATTGCTTGTGCAACTGTTATATTGCACATGAGCACTAGATACCAAACACCTAGTGTTCAAAAAAACATCCTCAGATGTGTTTTGCTGTTTCAAAAGCAGCCATCACAAGACATGTGGCAGGACAACACGCCGGCATTGTACACAAACGTTTCACAATGTTTATGCCCAGCTGGTATTACGAAGACTATGTTGAAAGTCAGCTCGATAGTTCAAAGCTTACACCACAGTATGACAGGATTCCCCCCCCACTTACCCCAACTGACTCAGACAGTTAGCATTTAGGTCATGCCGGCTGAGTCTAACTGCTTGTGTCCAGCCAAGCCTTGTCATGTTGGAGAGAGAGAAGCTTCTTAAATGACATAGCAAGATTTTTATGGAAGTTTCTTTTGGAAGCCATGTCTGATTCCTGTAACATGCCGTTCAGAAACAAGGGGTCATGTTCCTTCTCAGTCCTCGAAGAACCGGCGTGACCGTGCAACATAAGGAGAGTTGTGAAATGGCAGTGCGATGGTTTAGTAAACACACTGCTAGAGGGCAACTGTTTCTGATTTACACTTATCCCTTTTAAGAGACAGTGGGACTTTCCACATGAATGGCATGCATAGATGTTAAGCCATGTGATGTTGTATACAAAGACACCCCACATGTGTATCCAAAATAAGATCAGGTCTAACAGTCTGTTTTCTTTTCTTCCACAGTGTTTGCCATAGCCTCTCTGAGTTAAGTCGACTCACTAATAATTTCAATGGAGGAGCTTCATATCCATTGCCTGAAATGTGTCAACCGCCGATGTATGACAAGACCGGAGGCCAGCATTTCCTGTGACCTCATGGGTTGCCCTCTTGTGTGTGGGGCGGTTTTCCACTCATGCAAACTGAATGAACACCGCTTACTGTGTCCGTATGAAAGAGTCCCGTGTCTGAACTGTGGATTCGGATGTCCATTTACCCTTGCCAGGGTCAAAATGGCACAGCACCTTGAAACATGCCCAGCCAGTGTTGTGTGTTGCACTATGGAATGGAATCGATGGCCAGTGAGTTACACAGATCACAAGTCCTATGAGAACTTGAGTAAGGAGGTTTTTGATGTGGAGCAGCTTGACGTAGCTTTGGCCCTCCAGGATCAGCGAATGTTGCTGGAGTCACTTAAAGTGGTGACCACCGTGACAAAAGCTCTGGAAGAGCAAAATCAGGACAATTCCAGTCCCCAGGACCCTGAAAATGAATTGACTGAAATGGATGAGGAACCGTATGATGGACCTTACACAGCTTCAGTGGAAGACAGTAGAAGCTTTGCTGCCACTTTGGACATTCTCCGTAGTGCAAAGAATATTGACTTGATTGTGAACAATCCCAATGGTGAGGAACAGATAGGAGCTTGCAAGGGTGTCAGGAACGGCGATGGAGACTTTAGGAATGATGCAACGAAAGAAAGTGACACTGATTCAGATTCCGATCTGGGAGCAGTAGGTGGTGCTGACTGTCCTTTTCCAGTAGACCCCGAAGACGAAGGAGATGATTGGTTGGAGACCAGTGGATGCGGTGAATCTTCTGAAGAAGAATGCGAGGTGAATGGTGGGATAGAACTCAATGAACTTCATGATGAAGGGGATGTTGACAACCAGGTCAGTCTTGAAAGGATCAATGGTTCTTCAAATGTTAGGCAGGTTTTACCAGATCATTCCATACCTGTTTTAGTAGAGGATCCAGAAATGGCCCACTTGCCCCAACTACCTCTTCCTTTGCCTATCCCTCTGCCTAACCTGATGCACAACAATGTTCTGCACCATTTGCCTTTTAGAATTGAGGATCGATGGCTGGAGCGCAAGTTGGAGAATCTCCAGGTACTCAGGGGCATGAATTTGTTTACAATCAACGGTCGAAGGTCTCTATTATCCAACCCCTATTTATTCAAAGTCAAGATGGAGGACAAGGCGGTGGACACGTCGGACCTTGACGTGGCAGATGATCCAATGGGTCTCCACGGCATTGACCTCATCACTGCTGCCTTGCTCTTTTGTTTGGGGGACTCACCCGGAGGTAGGGGCATCTCGGACAGCCGCTTTGTAGACAGGTATCGCATTGACTTTGGCACACAGACCTTCTCCTTCCCTTCTGCCATACTGGCTACCAGCACCATGGTAGGGGACATTGCCTCAGCATCTGCCTGCGACCACGCCAGTCCACAACTCTCCAACCCCAGTCCATTCCACACCCTCAGATTAGACCTTGTTCTGGAGTGTGTGGCTCGCTATCAGACCAAACAGCGCTCAATGTTCACCTTTGTGTGCGGACAGCTGTTTCGCAGGGATGAATTTTCCTCCCACTTTAAGAATGTCCATGGGGACATCCATGCTGGCCTTAATGGTTGGATGGAGCAAAGGTGCCCGTTGGCATATTATGGATGCACCTACTCGCAAAGAAGGTTCTGCCCTTCGGTACAGGGTTTCAGAATAATCCATGACCGACACCTGGGCTCATTTGGAGTGCAACCTGGGTTAGTAGCTTGTCCTGATGAGCCTCTATCCAGAACTGACACCTGTCAGTTTAGGTCCCACTGTGACCACCTTAGTGACCTGCCCTTTGAGTTACTCCAGCACATTGCGAGCTTCCTGGACGGCTTTAGCCTGTGCCAACTCTCCAGAGTGTCTTGCAGTATGAGGAACGTGTGTGCCAGTCTTCTTAAATCCCGTGGCATGGTGGTCCTGCTCTGGGGGAAGATAAAGCGAGCTGATGGATCCTCATCCTGGCAGATACAAGACAAGGTAATCAGAGAGTATTCACCTTGTCATTATTTCTTAAAACACCAAGCATAAAAATCTTTTTTTACTATCTAAGTTGTTAACGCTAAGTTGTTTGGTTTTAGGTGTGGCGGTTCAGTACTGCGTTTGACACTGTGAACGAGTGGAAGTTTGCCAACATTTCCAGCATGGCCGACCACCTCAAGACGTGCAAGTTTAACACGATATCACGGAGGGAAGAAGCAGTCCCACTCCCGTGCATGAGTTTCACAAGAGAACTTACTAAAGAGGGACGCTCTCTACGTTCAGTGCTTAAACCGGTGATATAGACTGTAGAAGATGCAGAATGCAGAAGAGGAATTCATTTTATAATACAACATGCCTTATGTGTTTTGGTGAACAGCAACATAATCATTAAAACGAGCCTCAACTTAATAAACCACTTTTGGAAGTGATGAATTTTTTAACAATATCTACCTGTTGTATTGATGATGGTTGTGCTGTCTTTTTTTTCTTTCTTTTTTACAAATTCATTGCTTTTGTTGAGATATGTAGCTGCAAACCAGAAACACTGAATTGTTGAATGGTGATGACCAAATGGAAAACCATTGTGTGCATTTTTGTAAAGCAAGAATACAAGATGCATGTGTTTCTATCATGTAGATCAGTGATTCTCAACTGGTTTTATTTTGGACCCAGATTTACATTGTACATGAAATGGTGACTGTACACAATATCAGGCATAACCCATATTTACTGTTGCCTTGAATTTCAAGCAAACAGTCCATTTTGGCATTTAATTTGACAGATAAATTTGCTCCAAAATACAGTTTGATTGGATATCAAGCATAAGATACGGGAAGTGTTCTCCCTTTATTTTTTTTCACTATCCTACCTATGCTTGACTATATGGTTAGTTGCATTTGATTATAAGCATTTTCCCCCTTCTGTCACAGAACAGATCTGCAAACCACCATTTGAGAACTTTAATCTTTAATCTCCTGATTTCTCTCTCATAGATTTAAGAGTCTATAAAGACAGTCTTAGACATTTTTCCTTTTAATCAGTCAGGCAGAACTAATACATTACAATAATTTCTCTGAGAAGCACTGAAGGTATTGAGTTTTTGATACCGTCACACATGACACTTCCAGTGGTCATCCTCTGTGTCTTTTGAAAAGTAAACAAACATATGTAAATGTGCTTGATCTATGTTGATGGCATGTGCTGACTGACAAATTACATTTTACAATCTTCCTGATTGTGAGTCGCTGCACAAAACCTGCAGGACAGGTACAAGACTGCAGTTGTAGCCTGTCAGGATTCTTTGATTGCACACAGTGCATGTGCAGATGTACTTTTTTGTGTCTCAGGGGTTTAACATGAAGCATATGCCATTATAGACAGTTTATCTGTGAGAAACTTGATTTTAGCTTGTGATTCTTCCACTTTTATTTGTTAACAAAGTCAAGACAGTTTACAGTTCAGTTTACTGTATCTTTTCAGGTGTGCCG
Organism: Ctenopharyngodon idella; assembly: GCF_019924925.1. NCBI lineage: Eukaryota > Metazoa > Chordata > Actinopteri > Cypriniformes > Xenocyprididae > Ctenopharyngodon > Ctenopharyngodon idella. The sequence continues at coordinate 2,232,888 of NC_067236.1, forward strand.
TTACAATGTTTTAGTTTGTTAACATTCTGAAATGTTGCAATATTTTCATCTGGAGAGAAAGCAATTATCTCAACCTTGTTTTTAGGTTAAGCTGAGATTTTTTGTAAGGAATTAGCTGTGTGATGTTTTACTCCATGTGCTTTCTACAAATCATGAGTATGACGGTCCTTATATTTGTGTTGAGTGATGAAAATAGGAGTTTCTGAATAATCTACTTCAAGCATCTTTGAAAAACTGAAGAGTCATAAAATGCTTATTTTTAAAGACATTATCAGATTTGACATCAGTTGATGTGCACCATGTTGTTGTTGTTTTTTCTAAAATTATTTTTTCCCCAAAGGAACAAAATGCATTCATAAATTGCGTAAACAGTGGGGAGCCATTTTTTGTTTTTTAAAGAATTGTTTGCATTTATTTAAATATATTTACTCAAGGTTTTCCAGACATATATTATTGTATGAGGGGACTCAGGTATTTAAAGAAGAGTTGTGCATAAGATTTGGTTGGTTTATTTACATTTATGTGGTTTTCATTGTATTTTTATTTTGAAAGTTAGTGTACAGTCAGTTCGCTCTCATCTCCAAACCATGTCACTTTTGTAATACAGTTTTCATATTTGTGATCTTTGTGGTTTCATAGGACTTCATGCATGTCTCAACCCCCCCATTTTCTATTGTAAATAGTTAAAAACTTTGTCTGTCTTGGTTAACTTAGAGTTGTTTCATTTGTATCATCATTTGCATTTTTTAAATATTATTTAATAAAGTGTGAAGAAATCCAGGTTGCCAGTGTGTATTTATTAAGCTTCAGATATGCAGCCAACCAAGTGTCAAAGATTTAAAATAAAGTCATTAAGCAAAGCTGGCAGAGAAATGAATTTTTCCAGTTTGACATCGATCATGTAATGGTTAGATAATCCTTTTCTTTACTAATTACTTTGCATTTTTTTTAACCATTGAAATATTAAAAGTAATCTAATAAGTAATGGGTCCACATATATCACTTAAGTGCATTATGTGGCTCTGATTTTACAGATTATAAATTGTAATAAAATCTCTCTTAATTGTTTTGTTTTTAAAGTGTTTCACCACTAGGTGGTGCTGCTGCAATTGAGAATCAAAAACCGCCGTTCTTTTTCACTGCACGTTTCTTGAGAGAAATTCCCAATTTGCTAATGAAATAATGAACTCGCTTCCTAAGACAATACTTAATGTTCATTAAAGTTGCTTCTGAATAGCCTATATATCACCATTCACGAGACAATATATCTCTATAAAATACTTTACGTCTCCTTTTCAGACTATTTCAGTATAATTTCGCCTCAGCACAGAAACATACACAGCTGGTGGAGAAAAAAAAACATTGATAAATGTCCTGACTGTATCCAAGGGCGAGGGGGCTCATCTGCTTCAGTAACCGAATGGAAATTGGCTGTTACAGCAAAAATCTCATGAGGGGTTTGACCGACAGGTCATACCACAACCGGTCATCAGGTTTCTGTTTAGCTAAACAAAGAAGCATGTAACATTTTGGAAGCAACAATGTTCTTCAATAAATGATGCGCGTTCCTTTAAAGTCCATCTTTAGAGAAAGTATTAATATATGCCCTATTTGACAAAACTCCAGTGTTTAAGCTTTTAAAGCTGTTTAATCCTTAAAGTAGTGATCTTTTTTGTTAGCAACATCTGCTTTGCATTATAATTTGCCAGTTATGTAATACAGTAATTACCAATTACATAATGAATCATGATGAGAGTTCCTTGAACCATTAGCCCATTAAACAGGCATTAAAAAGTTTCCATTGTCTCCTAAAACATAATAGAACATTAAACGTTAACTTTGTGTCTGAGCAGCCTTAATAGCATCCTGGTTTTAGAAACTGCGTTGTAACTGGCAGTCTGCATAAAAACAGGAAAAAATCACTGACAATAATCAAACAAAAGGAGATATCAAAATCCTCCAGTTCAAAACATCACTAATTAATCACGTACTATTGATATTCAGTTGAGTTTGAGACTGTTTATGAGTAATCTTTTAATTAAATGAGGCCTAAATGTGATTATAAATGATTAAAATTTGATTGAAAATACAGCAGGAACATCTGAGACAAATATATTTATTACAATGCAAATTTTCCAGTCAAATCCAATTAAGTTTAATGGTGGCAAAAGCTTTTCACAGCAGGACCAATAGCAAACAAGTGCATTTTCAATATAATTGTAAAGATTTGTTGCGACACCACAAGATGCATAGAAATATAGCATCATATGTAAGTAAACAAATGTATAACATTATATTGTTTCAGTCATCATTTTATGGAACAAAGATGGGAAACATCTATTACATTATCCAATATCACAAAATTGGAAGAGACACCACTTGTGTGGTTATTTTTCAAATTCTAGTTGATTTTGCCATAGATGGAAAAACAGTGCAAAATCAAACACAGAAAGAAAGAAAATCACAAAAAAACAACAAAAAAATAAAAATAAAACAAAATGAATGCTAGCAAAACCTTTGCAGCGCTACATCAGAATCCTTCCACAGTACACATTAAAGCAGACTTTGCATTGCTCAGAACTGACTGTCATGTTTGTGTAAATTTTTATCAGTGGCATTAAAGCATGACAGCAGTCTCTGTGGGAGGAAGTCGCGTGGGGTCTGATCTGTACAGTCATCCTCTAACGAACAGCTCATGGATTAACAAACACATCTGCACTGCGGTCGCCTACAGATCTTATCATTTTGAGAAGCAGAAGACAGTGACGATGAAAGTCCTGTCACACTAAAACTGCATCAGTCATCTTGGCGTGTGGTGTGAGATGAAATCGTATGCAAAGAACTCAAACTTCAGATCCCAGGCCTCCACTATCTCATCTGATTGAAGGCCGAGTCTCATGTGTAGTCACGAAAAACATCCTCAGACCTAAAGGAAAGAGGGTAGATACTAAATTAAAACTTAAGTTTGAACACTTTTTTAAACCAAAATAGTATAATGTTTAATATCGGCCTATCGGCATTCAAACCAAATATTTTTATCTACATTTAGCATAGGCATATTTAATCAGCATGTTAAGAGCATTTCATTTTAACAATGTTATAATTGGGTAAATTATTTGTAGAGGACAAGGAATTAAAACTTTTTTAAAATTACTAGTTAACTTTATTTTCTGCTCATAATGAGAGCATTTTTGATGATCTACATTGTTTTTCTTTTTTCTTTTTAGTATATACGTGTTTTAAGCAAAATATAAAAATGGTCTAGTCAAGAGGAAAATCCTTTATCTTTACAGTATCTTTTAACAGTCACCTTCTGCCATAAGTATTTAAATGTAAAAAATAATAACAGCCTGATAAAACATCGGATCTTACCATTTAATATTCATATCCAATTGGGCTCAACTGACAAATTTTTAATTTTTTTTTTTTTTTTTGGCTTTCTGGACCCAATATCCTCATCTTTGATGACTATTTTGACTGTTATTTATTTTATTTTATTTTATTTTACAAAGAACTACTGCTGACCTGGAAATATATATAACTATTTCAAAAATGTATTGTTTTAAACCTGGACCTCTTGGAACTTTAATTGAATACTCCTGTTCTATATAGTATGAAGATGTGTAGTATGAATGAAATTCAGACATACTACATCCTCCATGTTATCATTATCATGTGACCTACTGCGTCAGTTCCGTCACTTCACTGTCATTCATAAATCCTCTCCCATGGCCTAATGGGATAGTAAAGTGTCCATCAAATGTGAACTTCAGAATCTCACCGAAAATAGTAGATCATCCGAGTACTTTTCATGGTACTTTTCGGGTACTTGTCATGTGATCTACCAGTGTCCATATCAGTTATTCAAAAATCCTGTGGCCTCACGGGATAATAAAGTGTCCACTGGATGCACACTTCATAATCTCATTGGAAATATTAAGTATTTTTTGTTTTATGAATACTGTAAATTTGGACCACACTATTATTTTTTCACGTTTTTCACCTACTATATAGTAGGTATGTGATTGTGGATGCAGCCACATAGTTGTAGGCTATATGAAGATGTTTTGTTATCATTCATAAGGCATCAGGCCCCCAGAGGCATCAGAAACACATCAGTGCCCCTCAGCGTGTATCAGGTGACACAATACAGGTACCTGTCCGCCTCCAGACTGCAGAGAACGTTCCAGCTCATTCATCATCATCTCAGTGTCGGATGTGCTCTGATGAGCACGTATAGCTGGTCTCTTGTGAATCTGAGTGTGGATTTGGTCTTCACTCCTGCCATTAGATGACCAAGATGACACAGATCATTTAGCATACTCTTTTGCATATTATTGCATTTTGCATCACAGATAATGTCTAATTAATTATCTGTGTTCTCAAAGGAAAGCATCAATATTTTTATTTCTCATATTTATGGGTAAGGATTCCAAGAAAAACTTAACTGCCTCTGAATATATCATTTTTATTAACTGACACACATTTTTAAATTTGACTTTAAAGCCAATTGGTTTAGCCCATTCTTCTGTAGTTTAAGTTTAGTAGAGATTAAGTTTTCAAGAACATCATATTTATTTATTAAACATTTATGCAGAAAAAAATACTTGTATGGTGACTAATCAGTGACATGCATAGGAACAGACAACAAATAAAATGTTAACGCTTATACAAATTTTGCGCAATTATTCTCAGGATCACTATGATTACAGTTTTTTTCAACTGCTTACACACAAAATCCTAACGGCCATGTACACACTAAGTTTCAGGAGTGACAACCGCATTTAAATGCAGGAGTGAATCCCCTAAATTACCATTACATGTGTACAGAACACGACTCAATGCGATGATTGACAGCTTGGAAACCATAGCAACGTTCTGGCGTCTCTCGTGTTTGGTATCCATTATTGTGACCAAAGTAATATTACTGTGACAAAACACTCGTTATTTTCAGCAATTTAATTAAACACACTAACATAGTCGACAGAGGCGTCGTGTGTTGTTTATGTGTGTACAGCCTGTTTCACACAGAGCACTAGGGATGGGCAGATCGATACGAAGTATCGATATATCGATACTGACGTTGAGTATTGAAAGCATCGATACTCAAATTAAAATATCGATACTAAGGTAGGTTTTTTTACCAGTTATTTTGTTTATTTAACAATAAATTTAATGCATACAATATGCATTGAATTGTACAAATAATTTATAGTAGAAGTGTTTTCCTGCTCATCTGAACACGCAAATGCTGCAAGTCAGAACCAATCAATCACAGAGAGCGTTCGCTCACTGCCGACACTACATTCAAACAGGGCTGCGTTTAGTATCGTAAGAAACCATTGATGCTTTTGGGAAACGCAGCCCAGAACAATGCTTAACAGAAGACAGAAAAATATTATTATTATTATTAGTTATTTCACAATAAACAAAATTAAATAGCCTACATAGTTTGTGCAATTACATTTATTTAAATTGAACGTTAAAAGTTCATGTTGATGTTCTGTCAGAATACAAATGTTTCATTTTATGGGTGCAACAGCCTGTCACTGGCAGCTTATGGAAATGAACCATTACTACAGTGACCATAGTTCAGCTAGGCATATAGTAGGCTTATTTGTAGATTTTGCATGGTTTACCAAGTGAACATTTTAACCATGTGTAAACAAAAATATATATAATAAACTGCAATTAAGGCATATTGAATGTTAAAATGCCTTTCAAATATAATGGTAAGTGGGTATCATAACCCATTTTACTCTTAGTAATTCAATAATTGAATAAATGTTAAAATCTATAAATTCATATTAGAGGTATCGTATCAGTATCAATATCAGCGATATTGGCCTTGAAAGTATCGGTAGCGTATCAAAAACAAAATAAGTGGTATCGCCCATCCCTACAGAGCACACTCTTTCTGTGTTGCCATGATCACTCATTATAAGCGTTTTCGGATTTGTTGTTTAAGCTCATCTCATAAAGCTAACGGGTTTATGGAGTTATTAAAGTGCGCAGACATGAATCATGATATTTTGGTGTTATTTTCAGCATAAAGCATTTCGATTTATTTCGGTTTATTCGGCTTATTCTTGTTCGCTGATTTTTCTAGCAAGATCTGGCAACTTGAATGAGTCAGGGCTTGTGCTTTCCCTGTGATTTATCGCGACATCTCCGATTAACATTAAACGTCATTAACAGCTAGTTGTTTTGTGCTTACACACAAAATCTTTACTTGTCACACAATTTCTGAAACCTGACACTCAAACAGCAGAACCACACACCAAATCTGCAAAACCATACACTAATTCTCGGCTTTCAATTTCATAAAACACTTTTTGCAAAACACAACACACAATTCTCTATGTAACACAAAAATCTAACAGGAAGTATCTTGATTTCCTTTTTCAAACACAACCAATCAAAATGCCTCACTAATTCATCAGTGCCTCACACTAACTCCTCACATGTCCAAACACTCATTGCTTTACTTAACACCAACCAATCATGGCTTTAGAATAGGCCTATAAATAGGCCAAAGGTCAAGTTATAGGCTTTGAACAACTTTTCTGTTGTTTACTTGCTTCCATATTCATCATTTCTAAACCCTATTGAAGAATTTTTCTCCATATGGTGCTGGAAAGTGCTTGATCGTCGTCCCTATGTCAAAGTAACACTTCTCCAGGCAATGGAGGAGGCATGTGGAGACACTGACGCTGCCTCCATCCAAGGTTGGATACGCAAGAGAGAACATAGCATGTGACGTGGATGAAGTATTGTGGCCGGACCCAACCAGGAGGAGAGATGGAGCCTAGATACACCCAACCATCTCGCCCACCAACAAACGCACATACACACACACATGTTGGGTTTCCATGTTCTATGGGGACATTCCATAGGTGTAATGATTTTTATACTGTGTATTCTGTATATAAATGTCCCCACAAAGTCAAAATTCACTGGTATTACTATACTTGTGAAGACATTTGGTCCCCTACTAGGACACAAATACACACCATTCCTTTGGAATATTCACCTTTTTCAAAATTATGCTAGTTTTTTTTTTTTTTTTTGTCCAACTACACATGGTTGATTTATAATATTTTCTTACGTATTGTGCAATACTGTATTCACAACCACAAATGCTTACAGTAAAAAAATAAAAAAATAAATAAAAAATAGTTTGGTTTCAATCTTGCTTTCCTGTTTACCGTGAATTTTTCAACATCTCTCTGCCAATTACTTTCAATCTTGTACAGAAATACACATAGCAGCTTATGAAAGAAGAGCTTTAGGTTTTGAATAACTGTGTGTATATGATATATCCAAAAATAGAATATTATGGCAAATGTGTTTGAAAAGTAAGACAAATGTTTATTTTTGAGATGTGTTTGTGATATTTTGAATGCAGTGCTTCATTTTGCAAGAGATGTGAGGCATTTTGCATTTTGTGTGTGCAATTCTTGGATTTGTGTGTAAAGTTTTGAAAAAAAAGAGGCAAAGTTTTGAAAATATGTGTAAGCAGTTGAAAAAAACTGTAATTCAGTTGTAGAATGCGGTTGTCAGTCCCGTATTTTACTGAACTGTGTGTGTACAGAACGCGATTAAGCACTAAAAGTGTTACACAATTCTCTATGTAACGCACAAAAATCTAACAGGAAGTATCTTGATTTCCTTTTTCAAACACAACCATTGTTTCTGTCCAACTACACATGTTTGATCTTTTTTTTTTTATTTTGTAGGCTACTGTGTAATACTGTATTCACAACCACAAATGCTTACAGTAAAAAAATAAATAGTTTGGTTTCAATCTTGGTTTCATGTTTACCGTGAATTTTTCAACATCTCTCTACCAATTACTTTCAATCTTGTACAGAAATGGAGCTCATGAAAGAAGAGCTTTAGGTTTTGAATAACTGTGTATATGATATATCCAAAAATATAATATTATGGCAAAGGTGTTTGCAACATAAGACAAATGTTTGCTTTTGAGATGTGTTTGTGATATTCTGAATGCGGTGCTTCATTTTGCAAGTGATGTGAGGCATTTTGCATTTTGTGTGTGCAATTCTTGGATTTCTGTGTAAAGTTTTGGAAAAAAGAGGCAAAGTTTTAAAAAATGTGTGTAAGCAGTTGAAAAAAAACTGTAAACATGAGCATACTGCCATTATGTGCCTGTATTGAATTAGTCCTGATGGATGAAACAGATTGACCTCACAGTGAGGTCAAATCAAATGATCACTCATCAGTCTGTAAGTTTAGGTGTCACAGCGAGTGACAGAATGACAAACTGTTGTGCACATGAGCGAAACTATCAGGTGCGACTCACATTTTTCCTGTTGACAAGTGAGATTCTGGTACAGGTAAGATGGCACTATATTCTCCATCTCTTTGTGTCGACCTGAAAGTGGACAGATGTGTGAAAGAAAGTTCAGTGTGATGCAGGTATCCAACGGTAAAATAATGTGAAAATGTCTGAAGAGTTTTTTTTCTCTGCAGTTGTCAAAGTGAAATATTCAATTTAGCAAAACAGCTTGTTAAGGAAACAGGCAAAACACTTCAGCTTAAAGCACAACATTTTAAGCCATCCTCGGACACTTGTAATAGAATGAAAAAAAAAGATGCTTTATTTTAAAAAGCCTGCTCATTAGCGGATGCAGACTGGTATGGAAACCTTTTCAGTGTTGCCAATTAAGAAAACCTTTCCTGCTGTGTGAATACACTGTTTCAGCATCTACAGTGGGTCAACATGAATCCAGACACATAAAACACCATGCATTATGAAATGCCATTGCATTAGTTAAAATATTATACCAAAAGTGGCATTTATTGAAAAGAAAAATAGTATAAACAAACCTTTTTGGGTAAAAAAAAAAAAAAAAAAAAAACCAAGAAAAGCTTTTGAGCATATTTTAATACAACAACATTTCTACATTTTAATTGTGGCCACTGCATACTAAGAGCAAATACACTGCTTGAATTCCCTGAGGTCATTTAATGGTTCTGAAGTGGATGAAGGGTGGGTGGAGGACAGAACGAGAGGAGAGGCTGTAGATACTCACTCATACTCCTCTGGACACATGCTTAGAAATCCAACTGGGCTGCAAAAATACAGACAGTAGAGTAAGAAAATATCATGCAGTAGTTGACAACAAGAAGACCTGGTGAGTATTAATCGCACATGGGCATTTCTTCAACTTTTGTGAATTTCTAAAAATAAAACTGTATATACATCACAAGGAATTAATCACATTTTGTTTGAATAAATTCATTAATACAATTTGCAAAACATCTCAAATTTTGTCTGTAATAAACTTTTTATGGTTCTTTTAACATCTGCCCAAAGAACTACCAGTTGGCTAATACTGGCACATTTACAGAAATTTTAATTATTTTGTATTGTCCTTATAAATATTAAAGTAAATCAATATTCATCGTGTGGTAGAATTGATGTTAAACTTTTCTAGACAATTCTTTTGTACATAAATAATATTACCAAAAACACAAAAATTATTACTGCTTTCTGCTCACATGCGATATTTCCATTGATTTTTTTTTTTCTTCTCCACACATGAAGTCTCATGTTTCATCTCAAGCATAACAAGTACATATATTTTTTTTTAAGAACTTTATTATTGGCAAAATTGTTGATTGTGGTGGAAATTACACCATAACTGAAGGATAGTGGTCATTTTAAAAATAAAATAAAATAAATCACACGAAAAATTGGCGGTATGTTTAGGATCATTGTCGTGTTGGAAGGTGAATGACCTGCCCATCTTCAGCTGTTTCGCAAACATAGCGCTTGAACTTAGGTCCAAAAAGGTCAATTTTGGTCTTGTCAGACCATAGCACCTTTTGCCAAGGACTCTTCCAGGTGTGTTTTCGCATAGCGTAAACGAGACTGAGTGTGGCATTTGGCAAAAACAAACACAGCAAACCACCCAAAACACACCATACATACTGTGAAGCATGGTGGTGGCAGCATTATGTTGTGGGGGTGTTTCTCTTCAGTGGGGACTGGGCGACTGGTCAGGATTGAAGGGAAAATAAATGCTGCAAAGTACATCAAAATTCTTGAGGAAAACCTGTGTCCCTCTGCTAGACAGCTGAAGATGGGCAGGTCATTCATCTTCCAACACAACAATGATCCTAAACAAACCGCCCAAAGAACAACGCAATGGCTTAAGGGTAGGAAGGTGAATGTCCTTGAGTGGCCAAGTCAGAGCCCTGACTTGAATCCTATAGAAAATCTGTGGATGGACTTGAAGAGAGCAGTCCATTGCCGCTCACCACAGAATTTGACTGAACTTGAGCAATTCTGCGAGGACGAATAGGCAAATATTCCCAAATCTAGGTGTGCAAAGCTAGTACAGACATATCCAAATGATTAATAGCTGTAAATTAAATCAGAGGACTAATGACTTTTCCAACTCTGTTATTTTAGTTCTTCAGATTTTTCAGATAAATTTTCAGAACTGTTGCCTTTTTCTTTTCTTTTTTTGTTGTAAGGCAAAATTTGTAAATAAAGCTGGAAAACGTTTTTTCTGGAATGGATATAGTGGAAAATGGATAGCTGAGACAATAAATTTATTGCAAAAAATAAAAATGACCTAAAAAGTAGCAAAAATAAATTATGAACGAAAAACGTTAATTACAACTTTTAATTAAAGCTGCAAGCAGCGATGAAAGGGCCCTCGCACCCGAGGCCACCACCACCTGGTGGCCTTTGAAAACAGTGAATAGTGGGTGACATGCATGTAAGCGAGTAAATGCAGTTGAAATATGGCAAAGTCATTTCGACATGCCACACTTCCTGCTGCCAACAGGTGGCACTTTGACTATTACTGAATATTGCCATGTAGATGTCTTCAGGCTAAGACTATTATTGATCGTGAAGTTTGGAGCAGATCGGACATTGTTTGCCTGAGTTACAACAGCTTCCTGTTTCGTGGCATTAATTGCATACTTTAGCCAAGTGTTGAATGATTTAACGTGTTTCTAACATGTTCGGTACTTCATGGCATACTTAAATGTGTTTCTGGGAGTGAATTATTGTGCAAAGCATGCCATTTCCTGTTGTCAGCAGGTGGCGCTATGACTAACTGAATATTGGCATAGAGATGTCTTATCTAGGCCAGGACTCTTATCAAACGTGAAGTTTGGGGCAGATCGGACACTGTACAACAGCTTCCTCCATGGCGAAACATCCGACTTTGTCAGGCCGCCACAGACACGCCCTTCAGTGAAAACTCAAGATCTTTGCAATCTAACATCGCTAAGGCCTTAAGATTAGACTGACCAAATATGACCTTGATCTGATTAAAGCTCTAGGAGGAGTCTGTAAAAGTACAACGTCTGGAAATGGCAAAAACTGCTAAAATTTTGCAGAGAAAATTCAAAATATCTCACTTCCTGTTGGGTTTTCAGATTTTGCACCCAGGGATTTTTTGTAGGTATTGAGCTGTTACATATGTCTACCGAATTTTATACCTGTACGTGAAACGTAGTGTGAAGGGCGCTTAATTGAAATTTTGTAGGTGGCGCTATCAAGCCATTTTGCCACACCTTATTCTGAAAAGAAGTGATGAAAATTTACGTCTGATAAGGGTTTCAGAATTAGGTGATGTGTGTGCAAAGACTTCTGATGTGTGTGCAAAGACTTCTGATGTGTGTGCAAAGTTTCATGAGTTTGAGCATGTTTAGGCCCTCAAAAATGCGATTCATTTCGGAGAAGAAGAATAATTGACTGAGCAATTACAACAGGGTCCTCACACTATCGGTGCTCGGGCCCTAAAAATAACCTTCTGGGAACCAAAAACTATGTTATAATATGTTATATTAACATTACAAGAACATTAAATTTAACGTTATACAAACCAAAAACTAACATTCTGGGAACGTTAGATTAACGTTAGAATGACGTTAGAATAACATTCTGGGAATATTAAGAAAACTTTCCTAACTAACCATACGTTAGATTAACGTTAGAATAACGTTATGAGAATGTTAGATTAACTTTAGAATAACGTTATACAAACCAAAAACTAACGTTTTGGAAACGTTAGATTAACGTTAGAATAATGTTCTGGGAACCAAAAACTAACGTTCTGGGAACGATAGATTAACGTTACATTAACGTTCTGGGAACGTTAGATTAATGTTAGAATAACGTTATACAAACCAAAAACTAACGTTTTGGAAACGTTAGATTAACGTTAGAATAATGTTCTGGGAACCAAAAACTAACGTTCTGGGAACGATAGATTAACATTACATTAACGTTCTGGGAACGTTAGATTAACGTTAGAATAATGTTATGAGAACTAATGTTCTGGGAACATTAAAGCTGCAGTCCGTAACTTTTTTTGGTTAAAAATTATCCAAAATCAATTTTAGAGCAAGTACATAACCAGCCAGTGTTCAAAACTATCTCCTTACCTTAGCCCGATTCACAACAGTAAGCTTGTAATAATGTTTTAAAATAAAACAAGGCGAAACATCGAACTTTGTTACATCTGTCTACCGAACTTCATATCTGTACGTGAAACATGGCGCGAATGGCGCTTAATTGAAATTTTGTAGATGGCGCTATCAAGCCATTTTGCCACACCTAATTCTGAAACCCATATCAGACATAATTTTGCAAAGTTTCATGAGTTTTCGAGCATGTTTAGGCCCTCAAAAATGCGATTCATTTCGGAGAGGAAGAATAATTGACTGAGCAATTACAATAGGGTCCTCGCACCACCTCGGGCCCTAATTAGAGTTTTAAAAGAAAAAATGTTGAAATGGAGACAAAAGTGACTGTATTTGACAAAACACCCAAATACAGCCACACAGTTTCTCATATAATGAATCAGGACACCTAATAATGAAAATGCAAAATGGAAAAGGACACCTAATAATGAAAATGAACTCAAACCTGGTATGATTGTCGGTGCTCTGACATTACAACAGCCAGTGAGAACAGCTGGTTTATTTCAATATTAAAGACTGCCGTGAACATGATAAATGTCCTGTCTCTTCATTTCCCCCACGATCACACTAAACAGACACCTGATTGCTTTTGTAATTAAATTCACATCCACAAGAGGGAAGCAGCATTTGTGTGTTGATGTTAAAGTGGCAGCTTTGGAATTACATGAATGAACGGCCTCTAATTTGTTCCTGTGCAAAAAATGGCACATGAATAGACCTTCAGTAATTTAGGAACTCAGAAAAACAGAAGCATGTTTCCCATGAGGCTGAGTGATGACAGGAAGTCATTACTTCAATAGACAGAGTATGGCATCTTATGGTCAAATTATGATATTGCTTATACACTGTTCAAACAAGAAACATAGACAAATAAAAATCTGTAGATCTCAATAATATCTTAATATTTCCACTAGGAAAACTCACGTCTCCAAATGCTCTTCCTCTAGGATGGTCTGCACGGGCAGGTAGCCGAGCCGAGGGTGTTTGGTGAAGTACTTCTTTGAGCGGAACTTGTTTTTCAGCACCTTGGTGAAGTCCCGCACATCTTCTCCAGAGGTTGTCTGTAACAGAGAGGCTGTAGGGAAATGTTCTGTTGTGCATGAAGAATTACAGTGGCAGGTCTGGAGTGCGTTTAGGTTTGGAAAAAACAGAAAGAAAAAAATAAATATAAAAAATATATATATATATGACATGAGAGTCCCTGAGAGTCCCTTTCTCCTGTTTCAGACATTTGCTCATTTTCCCCCATGTTTTTGTGTACCGTGTAAGGTATTTTAGTTGTGTGTGAAATAATTGTATGGGAGGTTCTGGTCCACTGATTGTTAATGGATTTTTCCATTTTTATTCCCTGAAGGCAGGGCAAGTTGTATTTTCTTGTGTTTCATTATTTATTTAATGGTTTATATCTTAATTTAAGGAAGGGTGCCATTTATTTTGTATATATTTTTCTCCAGTTTATATTGAGTTAGAAAGGAAGTTAGGTTCTGTGTCTTTTGTTTGCATGTTTATTTTGTGTTTAGGTTATTTAGTTGACTTCTTTTGTTTGTTATTTTGGCATTGCCCCCTCCTGAAGTTAATTATTGCTTCCATTTAAAGATCTTTAGTTTCTTTGTTACTGTTTTTCTATGTTCCCTAAATAAATAAATAAGGCCTACATTTTAAAATTTATTCAAATAGAAAACAGTTCTTTTCTAATATGTAATAATATTAAAAAAAAAAAAAAACAGGGTGGTGCAACACCCGCCCTTTTTCCGCCCCTAATTTTTGCGGCCACAGTGAACCATATGAAAACACAACCATACTTTTTTTCTGAAATAAAAGCAGGAAGAGATCGAGATGCTCACAGGGGTGCAGTACTCCACCATGGGGTAGCTGAGATGATGGTCCTTGGTAATCCTTCCCGAGAAAAAACATGTCTGACACACGTTGTAGTTGAAGTGCTTTAGACTTCGATACCTAAAGGACAAACAGATGTTTCACACTGTAACAGCTATATGATCTGTTATTGCCAAGGGCAGTTCTAGGATTTCATCTTCAGGGGGGTTTAGCCCTCAGTGAGAATATGTAGCAAGAGACCACTGCCTAAGTGGTGCCTCTTGAAATCAATGCACTTATAGGCTACTGTTTGACTAACAGAAAATTGTTATCATATCATTATTATAAACAAGTTTTACTGCTAAAAAATAGCCAAAAATATTGACTCAGGGCTCAACACTAAGGATTTTTTAGATCAGATATTTACTTGGCCTGCCAAAACATTTACTGGCCCTGACTAAATAAATAAAGTTATTGCACAAACAGTATAGAGTGCTTGTGAAAATTGTGTGAAGAAAATATATACAGATACCCGTTAAAGCTACACAAGTTGCTTAATTAAGAGCAGCGAGTGATTCTCTCTTTTTCTTTTGTTGTTTAAATAACATTATTAACACAGGAAACAGAAGGTATGTGAGGCTGCTGTCACTTTAAGACCAAATGCACAGATACTGACACACATTCGTTATTTTCTTAACTGCTTACATTCACTTAAGACTGTGTTTACGGGGATACTCATAAAGACGGGCATTTTGACATAATTTTGTGTTTTTGCTCAAGAAGACTCTCAAGAAGACTCGAGTTCTCTTTCGCAGCGTCTTTGCGTTTGAATGGCTTAAAATCACTTGAATGTTTAAACTGACAAGACTTAAAAACACGTGAAAATGATCAACTTTGAGGAAGTAGCATTGGCCCGATCATTCAGATAGGTGATTAGTTTGAGGGAGGCTGAGACGACAGACAGGGGTACTGAAGTCCCCCTAAAAAGGGTCTAAGACCACCCCTGTGAAATGTTTTGTTAAGAAGATTCAGACATGCCACCAGTGCCTGTTGACTGACACTGTCAGATGAGAACAAAAGTCGAACCGAAGTGAATTGGATAATGACACAATTTTCTTACTGTTATTCAACTAAATTAAATCAACACTGAACTGACTTGAGAATAATGACAGTATTGCCTTCTGTAGAGCTGCTTTAAAGTTGAATTGAGTTTATTTCATAACGTACAAACTTGTACAAACTTGTTGTTAATGTTTGTAATGGGTGTGCCCTCATACTGATCACATATGTGACCTGTTATCCATAAATGGATATATGAAAAATTAAAAAAAGGTTCCAGTTCGACAGAAAAACCAAGTGGTGTGTGTGTTTTTCCTCCACATAATTTATTAAAGTTACCGGTTATCGTTCATGCAAATGGCTGCGCCAAAAGGTTATGGGCCCAGGAGAAAAGCAGGTAACCAATGGAGTAGACTGTATTTCGACGGAGATGAAAAGAACTATGATAGACAATATTTCTAGGCCACCTGTGTTTGCTAGGCCTAAAGGACACGATTTTATCAGATCCTCCCGCACGTGATGAGAAAGATGATGAAGATGCCGCCGATAAAAACGAGGACGCATATGCTGAGCTGATTCAGTACCTGGATGACAAAAGTTTGTCTCTTGTAATGAGAGATGCAGCGGACGACGGTAGGAAAGCGCTACAGATTTTGAGAGTGTAAGAATTGAAAATATCAAGATATTTTAAAATGAACAAAGACATTTGCTTTACTGTCTCAACCCCCTCTCTTTTGCTACAAGGGCCATTTGGAAGGCACAAAGGTGTTGAAGGTGATCAAGCCCTGTAGGCCAAGATGTGTGTACATCGGGGGTCTACAAATGGTCACACCTTTAGTACAGTGGGGGAAGTTTTAATTTCCTGATTGGTCAGTTTGAATGTCTCATATTTTGGTTTCAGTCACATGGTCAAGGAAGGGATAAAAGAGGATTGTAACTGTTGCTCTGGGTCTTTGATTCTTGGCTTTTCTTGGGCACTCTCTCTGGCCCTCTCTCTCTCTCTCTCTCTCTCTCTTTCTCTCTCTTTCTCTTTCACTCTCTGTCTCTCTATCTCTCTGGTAACTTTTGACATACATGATTTTATCATCTCATACATCTATTTTGTAATTATTTTAAGTGTAACCATAATCAGATATTGTCGTTAAACCCTTTATATTACAAATGATGTGCTAACTAGTTTTGATTTAGTGTTAACATTAATGTGCTCCCTATTGCAATACAATATTGTCACACTGTAGCAACGCTCTCCCACATATTTTGCTATTATAACTGCGCTTATTTCCGTCGTTGGTATAAGTTGCAGTGGGTGGTTATAGACAAGAAATGTACAGTTTTCTGCCATCTTGCTGATAACGTTTCTTTAGTCGCTCGGCAACCCTACAGCCTGAACCCCTGTAGGAGGTCCACCCTTACAAGAGACTATTATGCTGGTAAAGGAAAACCACAAATAATTAGCCTGTACACAGAGTTAACGTCACTGCAGAAAGTGGCAAACAAGAGCATAGAAGATTATATTATCAGAGCCGAAACACCACAGAGAAATGCTGAAGAGAGTCTCAGTGATGGACTGTTAATTGCGATGATTTTGACTCATTTAAACCATCAGCCATCCATATCACACAAAGTGATGTAAACATAATGCTTGCAGAATTCAAAACCAAGTTGAGAAGTTTAGAAAGTACAAAAGTTTCACACCAGCGCGAGTGATGATAACGTGATGAGACTGAGTGCCCCAGCCCCGGACAAAACGGGCATAAAGCCCATGCTTGCCCGAACCAACATTGCAAAAGACTGTGGTGTAGTTACTGCAAAAGCTCGACATACAAAGATGCAAACTACAGACGCAAAAAGAGAGACAACGTTAAACAAGCCACTGATAAAGAGGACAACAACAAACACACATTTATCTTTAAAGCGAGTGACTGCCAGTTCTACAGAGTGCAACGAAAGGGACTGATGGTGGACACGAATGCGACATCACACATTATTACGGACATTGGAAAAAATTTGACAACAAATTCCAGCTGGAGAAACACTACACTGAGTTGGCAGATGGGACCAGAACGAGTGGACGAGTGGAGTGGCTCTGAGAAGAGGTGACAGAGGTGTGTCTGATTCACACTGAGGGACAACAGGTGTTTGTGTACTTTCTAAAAGCTAATAGTGACACTGTGAAAGCTACTGAAAAGTTCATTGCTGACAGCAATAACAGCACTGAATTCATGGCAAAAGAGTTTCAGTCACTGCTAAGCAAGAACTGTAGGCTATTAGACATGAGGCCTCAGCATCATATATTCACCCCATCAAAATGGGACTGCTGAGAGAAATTGGAGAACATAGAGCCTCATTTATAAAACCGTCCTAAATTTGATCTTACGATAATTTCTCAGATGTGTGTACGTGTGATTCATAGAATGAACGTACACACAGAATATGAGCGTACGACTCTCTTTCAGATGTGAAATCTATAAATCGCAAATGAACTTGAACTTGTGTGCAGCTGAATGGTTTCAGTTCTCCGCATTGTAAACGACACCTAATTAATGTCATTTACATATAAAAGATCATCATCCAAATCCTTTACTTTAGAATGGCGAGCTGCAAGAATAGTTTAGATTTCCAAAAACCTGCAGTAATCTGACAATGAAAAGTGCATACGTCTGCTCAGACCCTGACGTGGCGCTAAGCACTTTTCCATGTCAAAGACCATTTTTATAAATATAAGCGTTGCCGTGGTTTTAAATGTACGCACTCTAAGATCAAATCTGTGTGTACGCATGTTTTATAAATGAGGCCCCCTGTTTGAGATGGCAAGATTTATGCTCCTAGAGAGCAAGCTACCAAAGATGCTGTGGACCTATGCTGTGATTGCCACAGTAATTCACAACAGGTTCTACAATGGCAGAATACAGCAAACCCCATACCAAAGATATGTATCCTCCCAGTCAAAAGAGAATGACTGATCAGACTCCAGAAGAGACTCATGAACCTCAAAATGAGACCAAAAATCAGGCTAGTGCTCAGACAGAGAGAGTTGATCACAGTACACATTACCCTACAAGAAATAGGAGAGCTCCCCAATAATTGAAAGATTATGTTTCTGATGTTGAGTGTGATGACCAGATTCTAACCAATGTTGACTACCGTTACTGAATAAGTGATGTACCACAGACATTCAAGGAAGCTATGAGTTCAAGTGAGTCACAGATGTGGGCTAAGGCCATGAAAGAGGAAATGGACTCCCTTAAGGAAAATGAGACATTTACCCTAATTACGCTATCAGAAGGTAAACATCCAGTTGGGGGTAGATGGGTCCATGCAATCAAAACCAATACAGATGAGACTCAGACATACAAGGCCAGATATGTCGCTAAAGGCTATAGTCAAGTGATGGGTGTAGGTTACAAAGAGATTTTCTCCCCAACAGCAAATATCACTGCCTTGTGCATTAATGCAAATGGCGGCACAATATGATCTTGACCTCCATCAGATGGATGTGAAAACTGCTTATTTGCATGTTCCAAGTGACTGTGAGATTTAAATGGTACAGACAGAAGGATTTGAAGTGAAGTCAGACATAGGGGAAAAATTAGTCTGTAAGCTGAAGAAGTTACTGTATGTTTTAAAACAGTCAGGTAGAAACTGATGTACTAATGTACTAAAAACATATTTAAATCAGTTCATGTGAGTACAGTGGTTCAATATTAATATTATAAAGCGACGAGAATATTTTTGGTGCGCCAAAAAAAAACAAAATAACGACTTATATAGTGATGGGCGATTTCAAAACACTGCTTCAGGAAGCTTCGGAGCGTTATGAATCAGCGTGTCGAATCATGATTCGGATCGCGTGTCAAATCGCCAGACTGCTGAAATCACGTGACTTTGGTGGTCCGAACCGCTGATTCGACACGCTGATTCCGAAGCTTCCTGAAGCAGTGTTTTGAAATCGGCCATCACTATACAAGTCGTTATTTTGTTTTTTTGGCCCACCAAAAATATTCTCGCCGCTTTATAATATTAATATTGAACCACTGTACTCACATGAACTGATTTAAATATGTGTTTAGTACATTAATGGATCTTGAGAGAGGAAATGTCATTGCTGGTTATGCAGAACTCACTGAGCCATCGGATTTCAACAAAAAATATCTTAATTTGCGTTCCGAAGATTAACGAAGGTTTTACAGGTGTGGAACAGCATGAGGGTGAGTAATAAATTACATTATTTTCATTTTTGGGTGAACTAACCCTTTAATATTGCTCCACAGAAGAAATGGTGGCTGATGTTATGACTAAACCAGACAAAACTTTGAGTAGGAGGAATTCAAGAGTTTCATAGTACAGGAGAGGACTGTGTTCATGTTATGTTGTTGTTGTAAACAGTATTGTACAGTATGAGAGCAAGTGGGATTGTTAACATTTGTCATGGGTGTGCCGTCATATTGATCATGTATATGAGAACTGTTATCCATAAATGCAAAATAAAAAAAGGTCTCGGTTCGATAGAAAAACCGAGTGGTGTGTGTGTGTGTGTGTGTGTGTGTGTGTGTGTGCGTGTGTGTGTGTGTGTGTGTGTATGTGTGTGTGTCTGTGTGTGTGTGTGTGTGTGTGTGTGTGTGTGTGTGTTTTCCTCCATATAATTTGTTAAAGTTACCAGTTATCATCCACGCAAATGGCTGCCCCAACACTAACCATTACTAATTAGTTATTTTACATTACTTTTTTTTTTTTTTTTTTTTTGCAACAATAAAAAGACAAATCTCACATTCTTTGGAGTGAGAACTGTTAGATGTGATATGCATGACAGCTCAATTTAGGGGGAAAAAAGTACAGTATTATATTATTATTACATTTTTATTTCATTTTAATAGTATATTTTTTATTTTAATGTTTTTTATTTGTCATGTTTGTTTAATATTTAATGCTAAAAATAATGAAATTACAAATATCAGGATTTTAAACTGTATTTTTGTTCTATTTCCATTAAGATGTTACAAAAATCTCAAACCTAAAAAAAAAATAATAATAATGATAATATAATATAGCTAAAATAATATTAGGTTTGACCTCCTGAGGTGGACAAACAACATTGTCTAAAGGTTATGCACCTCCTTTGCTGAATAAGAAAAAGAAACTTGAATTTCCAGCCCTATTTTGTCCACAGCAGTGACATAAATTTCACCATTATTCACTTTTGTTTTACCTGAAGCCCACCATGGGACACTCTTTACAGATGTTACATCTGGCCTGGTGTTTAGCCGTTTCTGCGGAGGCGACTCTATGAAGTACAGGCAACCACACCATGGACTGTGGCTCCAAATGCATCCAGTCCACAAACTGTTGCAGCTCAATGACATCATCACGGCCCACCTGAAACCCGCCAGCACAGACAAACCCCTCATTCATTACTGCAGTGCACTGCATGACATACTATAATGGAGCTGTCTGAGACTAAAAGCACTCAGATGGTCTATTTATCATTTCAGAAGTGTATTCATCTACAACCCAAAAACTATAATATCCCATCACAACCTTATTAGCCCGAGGGCAAGGGATCCATTAGTAATTTTGAAGTGAAGCAAATGGGGCCAATTGTGGTCATTTGTGTCTCCCCTATGGCATTAAAACTGCTACTACTGTTATGAATCAATTACAGCAGGCCAGTTAAGGCAGGGCTATCAAGAGTCTTTCATTACATGCAACATTAAATGAAAAGAGCTCCACTGTGACCCAAGTAAAACAGTGAAGTATTGGAGGCTCCGTCCAGGGCGACTTTCAGGAGAGCTGAACGGATTTATAAATACTCCATTATACCAGCGGATGTGGTACACATCATAAAGCACTCCATCATGTGATATTATGGGAATGCATGCACACAAATCAAGTGGATTTCATTTAAATATCTCTTGGTAGCTTGTGCATCAGCTGTCATATGAACCGCTAACCGTCGGAAAATGGCGTTGTAAATCCCCTGGCAGGCCTGCCACTCTTATAACTGAGTTCATCATTTATTTATATGTCAAAACTCACTGATGTGTAATGATGAGCCCCTATCCCCACATAAACAAGTCTGAGCATCCATTCAGCAGCTCCCTTTAGGAATATATGTCTCACACACCTGAATTATGTATCATCTTTTATTTGATTTGCATGTCAGTTAACCTTTTTGTTAAAGATTGTCATTTATTAATGTATGTGTATGTTTTTTCCTCAGTAAATAAAGTTTTTTGTTGTTGTTGTTGTTGTTATGGTTATATAATGAAGTTCAACAGAACAAAATTTGACCAAATGATGGACATCATCCAGAGGAACATCTAATTGCTCAGATGTTTCTCACAGATTTGTACTGAAAATATGCTTCCTTAGCACTAATTCACTGGTTACAGGCATCCCATTTAAGTCTAAAACAAATGCGGCTGAATGTAGATCATTTGGTCTTAGAAGAATTTGATGAGAAATATTTGAGTTCATTTTGAGATCTAGTGCAAGTGTTTTGGCAAATCTTAGTTTGAAACATTGTTGATATCTCTTTAAAAATTCTGTGTTTTTTCAGGTACTACCTTTTATGTAGTATAATATAACTGTAAAAGGTCTGTGAAGTTTTAAAGTGTACAACAGATGGAGATTTATTGTTTTCCAAAAGAAAGAACCGATTCTGAACAGCCTGAAACGAGTCAACAGTAATTCAAGTCTATACTTCCTGCACGAACCTACATAGGTTTGAAATTGTAACACATTTGGTCTTTATTGCATTGATACAGTAAAACAGACACCATTGTTACCGTTTGTATCAATGTGTAACAAGTGTTTAGGAAGCATCCGGGGCTTTTTTTTTTTTGGAAGCATCCGGAGCTGAAGTTATGGTAACAGCCGTTTCATTTCCGACACATGCTGTAAGCAGTCGACCAATCACAACAGACCGTCTGACCAATCAGAGCAGAGCAGGCTCTCAGAAAGGAGGGGTTTAGAGTAGGGATGTGCAAGACTATTCGACTAGTCGATTAAACGATACTGCTGCTGCTAGTCCACTTGTAAATATTAGTCGTTTACATTTTCTTTGCACATTTAATGTTTTGCTTTATATTTTTACAAAGTCTACGTTTAAATTAACGTCATGTTAATGTTACATTCTAAAATTAATACATTATTTTGAAAATCTGGAGCGGAAAACAAAATCATTTCAATTTACCTTGTTTTTGCATGTGTTGGTTTTCTCTGTTGCACTCGCGGCGGGTTCAGAGAAATGTCCACTATAGGAAGATGAACAAGGTGAGGGATTTTGACAGCCTACACAAAACGTTTCCATTTTCTTCAATGTCATGCCAAACTAGTATAGCAATTAAGCTTGCTTATAGGCTTGTTATACTACCGGTTATGAGGGACAATATGAAATTTTATATCGGATTAAAGGAGAAACATTATGAATGAAACTTACTTGACTGTTGAACAGTTGCTATATTAACATCCTAACAAAGAGAATACGCTTAAATAATGTATAGTTGTCAGTACACGTCAAGCTTTTCTTGCGATTTTGCCACTCATCATGTGTACAGATACTTTTCATACACAAGAAGCGTGGTTTCAGACATCTAGTCGGTTGCAAAATTTCTGTTTAAACGTTTATGAAATTAGTTGCACATCCCTAGTTTAGAGAGACTGAATCCTTTATTAAACCGTTTCAGACACTGTGAGAAAAGAGGTGATGCCGCAATGTATTATGAGAAAATTAAAGTGTTTTTTGTTTGTTTGTTTTAGCTTGGATGCATGTAAACTTATTGTAAGAGACCTCCAAAATTAAGGAAATTAGGAACAACTATATGAATATATGAATAACTAAAATAACACTGGTTCTCAGGAGAAAAATCTGACACACAAGTCTTCATTTCACCTTGATTTAATCTCATTGCTGTCTAGGATAAACAACTGATATGAATAGAGATATCTCATTATCTCGTTCTGTAACCCATAGGCAGTGTTAACTTACATATTGAAAGCAGCTACGGACACTGGGCTCCATGTTACTCCCTCCAAACGCGGCCGCCTCCCCGAGCTGATGTGGGATTTGGATGCCGTTGTGTAGCAGTAAAGCCAGCTGCCTCTGGTTACAGAGCCCTGCAGCGCTGGCCACCTGAGCGAACAGATCTGTGGAGGACAGCAGGAGCAAAACTCAAAGAACATCACATTATCAGACTAGGAGAGAGAGTGGGTAAGATTTTAGACTTAAGATCCAATTTATAAATGTCTTTGTGAGGGTCACAGCAAGGACAGTGCTGCATACCAAATCCACTTGGACTTTTAAAGACACTGAAATCAAAGTTTGCAATGAAATTGTGCACACATTTTAAAATGTAGGAAAGAAGCTAGCGTCTCACACATAATTTATCTCTATAAATTGAGAATGAACAAAATCTAATATTTTTATGCCACATATTTAATATAAAATACTTGCATTTATACTTGTCCTTTATGGGCCCTTTTGAAAGAGAAAACAAGCCAATCTTCATGGACAATACTTGAACTTTTCCACTTCTTCTGCTATTAAGAGGAAACAGATACAGTAAGAGGTTAATGGTTGATCTCAATGGTAATTTTTTTATGTTTCTGATATTAAAATACTTATACCCCAGTTACTCTGATATTTATAAAAATTATTTGTAAAAAAAAAAAATTGTGGTTCTGTGGGCCAATCAAAACACTGCTCTTAGTTTTAACAGCACAGTTCTGGCTAGAGTTACATTGATGTGCCACAGATATTATGCACTTATTGGGCCCTATCATACACCCAGCGCAATGCATGTGTTTTTTGCTAGTTTTGCTAGTTTAGCCTGACGCAGTAATCATTTTTACGTCCAGTGCCCACGTTGTTTAAATAGCAAATTCACTCGCACCCATCTGTTCGCCCATGTGCGTGCTGGTCGGAAAACAAGGTGTGTTCAGGTGCATTGTTGTCGTGTTGCTATTTTGAGGCAACTGAAACCGACTGCGCCACTGACCAACAAAAACCTGGTCTAAAGTCAATGGCACAGTATTTTTTTTTGTTGTTGTTGTTGTTTAAATAGTAATATGCGCCTATAGGCGGGTGCACAACACAAGTACACTCTGCGCGTGCAGCAGCACACAAACATACCAATTATTAAAAATAAAAGGATTACAATGCGAAAGATTATTATTGTGTACATAAAGATAAAAATGCCTACATGTCATAATGGATAGTCATTCCATGTATCAGAATTACCTATAGTAATGACGAATGAAATTGGCTAATTATTTGACCAATCGTGGCAATACACACATGTATTTAAACTCGTCAGGTTGAGGGTGTCTATATTCAGCAATGTAAATAGCAATCCACCATGGTGCAAGTGCACCTGACTTTTAAAGGGAATGGGAGATGACACTCTGATTGGTTTATTGCATGTTACGCCCAAAACACACCCATGACTCACTGAGAGACTAGGTACAACCCTTTTGGACCATTCGGCTGGCGTGCCGACCATTTTTTCCGTCGTTAAACTAGCAAAAGTGGATTCGGACACGCCCTAAGTAGACCTGCGCCATGCACTTCAGACCATGCGCTTAGATCGTTAAAATAGGGCCCTATATCTTCTATGTCCGGTAAATATCTTGGTGAATAATAACCAATGGTTATGTCTTTACTAAACAGTTTTGTGTCAGCTTATCTTCTTGTCAAAAATAGAAATATTGCTTTAGGACTGCAAATGAAATTAACATAAAACATTACATCAAATATGTATGAGAGCCACCATTAAGGAGGAGATTGTCTGCAATAGTTTAGAGGTCATGAGATTATTTATATTTTTATGAGAATATTTACAGTGGCACTAAAATGTATTTGGTCAATTAAGTCAGATGTAAAAATGTATAAATGTCATTGCATTCTTAGATAAAAATATTAAACCAACAGGAAAGCTTTTTTTCAGGACTATGGACACAACTGCAAAGTATCACTTTTTAACCTTTATTTTAAACCATATATCTATTGTTATATCAAACCAAATAAACTTTTATGTAAAAAAAGTACTTATGTTTATGCATAATATTGCAGTCAAACTTTCAAATAAATGCTTTATTTATTTACTTCTTTTAATAAATGCCACATATTTTGTTATTTAATGCAACATTCATACATCTTAAGTGTGACTAAATACGTTTAGGACCATTGTATTGAAGATAAGACCCATACAGACCTGTCATAAACTTTTAGAAGCCAGTTGAGACACAGATCCACACACAGAGGGATGTTAACCAGATCCGGATGCACCAGCTGTAGTTCATGGTAGATTGTGCAGAGACAGTTTATGATGCATGGTATCTCCAGTAGCTGCTCATTATGCGTGAGTTTGTGTTGATCAAAGACGCTCTGGACTCTGCTGAGCTCCAAAAGGTCCACTGAAACAGACAGACGGTATTCATATATATGATTTCATCTCCACTCATTTCTGGCTCCACAATGAATTCCATTCAGTGCATTTTAATGAAAGTCACCAGAGCGTAACTCATCCATTGGCGTGTAATGAAAATTCCCTAGTGAAAAGGCAGCAAAAAATTATATTTCTTATCGGCATTCATCAGATTTGCAACCAATTATACGTTTCAACAACTACCCTTTCTCAACATTACCCACATCCAAAGATATAAAGAAAAAAGCAGCTGCTGTCTGTTACCAAAAAACCATCCAACTAACCTGACTGCAGGCTATTTCTGCACAGCTTGTACTGTGTTAATGTTATCAGCAAGTTGCTTGCTGGCTCCAATGCTTTCAAAAATCCTACTGCAATTTCAAAGATCAAAGACTCATAGTTAGTGTACCATAAATGTCCCAAAAGTGCCTGACAAAATTAGCAGAGAGAGCTCAAGATTTCATGTTTAAAATTGTCTTTGTTATATGCAGTATTGTTTATTTACTTTGTATTTCCTCCAGTCATTTCGAGTGAGCAGTGAAGAGGAAAGTTCACACTGACAGTAATTTGCCAAGCAATGATAAATGTCCAAAAAAATATGATATTGCAATGGTACAAAATCCCCCACAGAAGTACCATAACTTTGTTAGTCAAGTAAGAAGTATAAGACAAATGATAAGGTATCACTCACAGCAGAGGGCCTTCTGTAGCCGGCGGCTCTTCATAGCTGTGCGGTAAGCGGAGAAACGCACTTGACTCAGATCAGCTGCACAGAGCGGAAAACATTAGGGTGAATTAGGAATGAAGAAAGTTCTAGATACGCTTTATTTTCAAACAAATACTGAGCAAAATACCATCTATGAGAAATCTGCATACTGAACATTTTGTACTTATATAAAGTAGTGAACAACACAGAGAGATTGACAGAACACTTGACACTGATTGACAAGTAAAAGGACAGACCCATTGACTGAAATAGTTGTGTCATCTTTGGATGATCCCATGAGGTGGTCTGCTGCTCGTGACTGAAACATAATTAATAATCATCAACATCAATTCCCTGGTTTGGATTCTGTCAAATCGAAGCATGAAAATGACAAAGATTTGGAAGGTTTCTCACACTTATTTGAAAATCA
Source organism: Ctenopharyngodon idella (assembly GCF_019924925.1). NCBI lineage: Eukaryota > Metazoa > Chordata > Actinopteri > Cypriniformes > Xenocyprididae > Ctenopharyngodon > Ctenopharyngodon idella. The sequence continues at coordinate 2,259,799 of NC_067236.1, forward strand.
CACTAATTTAAACATTAATTTGTTAATGAATACAATGTGGAATTATTAGTAGCTATACACTATCATTCAAAAGTTTGGGGTCAGTAAGATTTTTTTTATATACTAATGATTTCTGAAGGATCATGTGACACTGAAGACTGCAGTAATGATGCTGAAAATTCAGTTTTACCAAATTCAAAAAGAAAACTATTATTTTAAACTGCAATAACATTTCACAAAATTAATATTTCTATTGTATTTTTGATTAAATAAATGTAGCTTTGGTGAGCAGAAGAGACTTCTTTTAAAAACATCTTTTAAAAAAATCTTACAAAACCCAAACTTTTGAACGGTTTAAGTATTTGGGAGACCTATGGTTAATGTAATACATTTTAGTAAGGGTGACTGTGGAATTAGATTTAAATTTGTGAAATAACTTCATTCTGATGCAAAATTGAACACATGGGAAATCATATTAAGTGCCATAGTGGAGATGAGAATGTATGAAGCAAAACTTACTTGATATAATAAGGGACGCCATTATGAAAAACAGCTCTCTGCCATGGGAACTGAACGGAAACTGGTTGAGGAGACAGGAAGTCATGACACTTGAATAACTTTCAAGCAAAGCAGTTTTTATTGTTTAATGGAAAAAAAGAAAAAGCATTTAAGACAAATTGGGGTTTCCCCACTTTTTGACCAATTTTATGGCTTGTTCAGCTAATTCAAGTTGACTTTATATTTAAAAAAAATATATATTTATAGGGATTGTGTTCTACAAAAGCAATTTCTAGCCAATGAAATACTTCAGAGTTGAGTATAACTAAACAATTGTACACTACCATTCAAATGTTTGAAGTCAGTAAGATGTTTTTGAAAGTTCATCAAGACTGCATTTATTTTGATCAAAAATACAGTAAAAGCAGTAATATTGTGAAATTTTATTACAATTTTTATATAACTTTTCCTGTTATGCAAAGCAGAATTTTCAGCATCATTACTCCAGTCTTCAGTGTCACATGATCCTTAAGAAATCATTCTAATATGCTGATTTGCTGCTCAAGAAGCATTTCTTCTTATCATCAATGTTGAAAACAGTTGTGCTGCTTAATATTTTTTTTTGTGGAAACCGTGATACATTTTTTTCAGGATTCTTTGATGAATAGAAAGTTCAAAAGAACAGCATTGACAATGTAATATTCTTTATTGTAACTCGATTGAATGCATGCTTACTGAATTCAAGTCTGATTGACCCCAAACTTTTTAATTGGTAGTGTACAGTATATTCACTATAGAAATGACTTTTTATTAATTTGCACAAGTTTTCTAGGCCTGGAAATCACAATTTTAAATTTCAAACTGTTTTCCCTGATTATGGGAATGCTGAAAAATGTTTAAAAAAACATTCAACCCAACTTACCAGACAAGAAGTCGTGGGACAAATGTCTCTTATCCGTATGAGAGCATTGCAACTGCCGGTGCAAATTACCCATAGTCCCCTGACAAGATTTTGAAAAAGAAAAATGTTCTCAAATAATCAAGATTGAAAGATTATGACTACAACAGATGGCAAGACAAAAAAATGATGCCTAACATCTAACTGTGCTACCAGACCATAATGCACTGATGGAAATAGACCTCCCCAACAGAGACAAAATGGTAGCTCAGATCAGAGAGAAATTACAGGGCTTTAAAGGCTTTTTCATACAAAGAGAAGACTAAGCAGGGGGTAGGATGGAGAAAAATAAAGACATTGTTCAGGGAATATGAGAAAGAAATCTCTGGTACTTCACTTCTGAAATGACCAGACGCTCATTATCCAACATGCCTGTCTTCAAGAGCCTGTGGAGACACATCTCTGCCAAAATATAATGAGTGCCCTTTTCATCTTGTGTAATGCCACAGTGCCACATCCCAAAAACACAAACGGCGCAACTCTTTCAGTTACATTAATATAACTATTACATGAAATCCCAAGATACTCACTTGGGGTGTCAAATATAGTTGTTTGAGCTCCAAAAATGAGTTAGCTTGCAGCTGCCTGACTGTGGTTTGATGGGGGGGCGTTGGTGAAACAAGGCCCAAGAGTGTCATTGGGCGAGTAGCAGATTAATTATCTATGTTCTCCAGCTGCCCAGGTCGATATGGAAGGTCAATATTTCTGCCTACAGGATCCTCAAAACAACATGACAGTCACACACTCGTCAAGCCGCAGGATAAAGGAGCAATCAAAAACAAACTGGACTCCGTGTGGTCTGAGTGATCCTAATGCGAGATTAAAAATGATCGATTCTTCAAGGTCAGTGCTGGGGTTTGAAAGCATCTTATTAACAGGTCATTGAGGGATGCCAGACTGCTTAGACGATCTGTCCAACTAGCATCTTTATAACTATTATGTGGGTATTATGTATTCTATACCTGAAGTCTGAAATAATCTAAAATTCTCACCTTTAAGTGTGTAAATGACTGAGATAAAACCAGATGTCTCACGTGAGTGCATTTATTTACATTTAGCATGACAATGGATCCATACAGCTTAAAGAGACCATTTTATGCCTTTTACAAAGACTTGATTTTGTTTTTGGAGTAATATTAGAATAGGTCTTCATGCTTAAATGTTCAAAAAACACGTTATTTTTTACATATTTTACATTGTTGCAGCACCTCTCTTCCCAGTCTGTCAGTAACACGATGGCTGCGTCGAAAAAATGCTGCCTCCGCAGGCAGATTAAAGGAAGTAGGAAGGTAATTGTGATTGTGCCACATTCTGTCTCCTCAGATGCCTTTATCTGATGGATTTTTGAAGGCAGCATACATGTATCCTTCGCTGCCTTTGATATCCCACAATCCTGCATGTTCCATTCCCTGACTGTTGAGCTAAAAATTAAAGATGGCATCTAAAATTTTAGGTTGGTGGTCAGTTTTTGTGTAAAGTTTACATTTTGACCAACTTTCCCTACTTTTGATGACATTTCTAGCGAGAAGTTAGTATTGTAGTAATTAAATATTCAATTTCTTGTCACCAAAGCGCTCTCTGTTCTGTAACGCTGCCTCAGAAGTCTGTCCGAAATCAGTTTTGTGAGGTACCTTCATGCGCAAACAGTGCCTGCTAAGTCATTGTCTGACAGAGCAGCGAGGCAACAAGTCAGCTGCCTCGATTTTCAGATGCAGCCTCTGTTTATTTCCTGTCTCTATGAAGCCCCTCCTTCTGAAAAGAGCAATTTGCTCTGATTGGTCAGCTGGATCAGTGTAGTGATTGGTCAACCGCTTTGAGCGTGTTTGGGAAATGAGACTCTCATCCCTTACCATAACCGCGAGTTTCAACAGACGTTTCAACAACATATGTTCATTCCCGGAAGAAAACTCTACAATATAACTCTACAATCAGGGCGTTTCAGGGAGTTCAGAAACAGTAGAGAATAACTACCTTTGGAGTAACTTTGTGCTTAGTAACTTTGCAGACCTTTTACATGCTTAAAGGGTTAGTTCACACAAAAATGAAAATTCTGTCATTTATTACTCACCCTCATGTCGTTCCACACCTGTAAGACCTTCGATCATCTTCAGAACACAAATTAAGATATTTTTGATAAAATCTGATGGCTCAGTGAGGCCTCCATTGCCAGCAAGATCATTAACACTTCAGATGCCCAGAAAGGTACTAAAAACATATTTAAAACAGTTCATGTGAGTACAGTGGTTCAACCTTAATGTTATGAAGCGACGAGAATACTTTTTGTGCACCAAAAAAACAAAATAACGACTTTTCAACAATATCTAGTGATGGCCGATTTCAAAACACTGCTTCGAAACTTTACGAATCTTTTGTTTCGAATCAGTGGTTCGGAGCGTTTATCAAACTGCCAATGTCACGTGAACTATTGAAATTTCGAAACACGAAGCCTCGTTTACTGAAATCACGTGACTTTGGCGCTCTGAACCACTGATTCGAAACAAAAGATTCGTAAAGCTTTAAAGCAGTGTTTTGAAAACAGCCATCACTATATATTGTTGAAAAGTTGTTGTTTTGTTTTTCTGGCGCACAAAAAGTATTCTCGACGCTTTATAATATTAAGGTTGAACCACTGTACTCACATGAACTGTTTTAAATATGTTTTAGTACCTTTCTGGGCATCTGAAAGTGTTAATTAACACTGGCAATAGAGGCCTCACTGAGCCATCGGATTTCATCAAAAATATCTTAATTTGTGTTCCGAAGATGAACAAAGGTCTTACGGGTGTAGAATGACATGAGGGTGAGTAATTAATGACAGAATTTTCATTTTTGGGTGAACTAACCCTTTAAACAGCAACATTACACACTAAAAAGAAAATGTAAAAAAAAGCATAATTGGTCCTTTTTAAAGCGTTGTATTTTAGATAGTGTTGTGCCCATTACTGCACATCTCAGCATTTGACCAATGTAAGTCCATCTTGTTGTGGTCTGATGGCCTTCTGCATACTCAATACCTCTACCTAATCTTCCTTGGCAGGATAGTTTCATCAAACAGATACATTTACTCACATGAGAGGTCTTGCTTCCTTATTTATTGAAATGTCCTTGAGTAGTCAAATTTCTGCCTTATCTCATTCAAGGCTAAACTTACAACAAATATTTCATATTTGGTCATCACATGAGATATGAGACATGAGGAATGAGCTACCTGTGACAGATCTGAGTGTATAATAGAGTTCTGAAGCTATGGAGGTCAAACTGGAATAAACTGAAGACCAGAGAGTGACATCTGTTATACTAGAGTACATTTTCCCTCTTCTCTCAATAAACACTGATAATAATATCTCTAATAGACACATACCATAGACTGATTTCAATCCTAAATAAAAGACACCTTGAATATTAATTAATAAAAAATCATAAAAAATAAAAGTCATAAATTAATAACAGAGTTCATAAGAAGAGTTCCTAATAGAGACTGATAAGAAAGATATGCAAATTCTGGCTTATACCAAAATGTGATAATTTTACCTTATGGTAAATAAACCATCAAGTTGGTCAATAATATAATTCACCACTGTTTTTCATGTGTTTAAAACAAATTTCATCTAGAATTTTATAGGCTGAATTTGAAATCAGGCATTAAAACATTTTGAAACAATTCTGAAACCTGGAATTGAAAATGTACATGCTACTGTTTTAGAACTAACTAACTATATTAGGCTAGTTAACATGAGCTAAAAAAGCATTTATTAATCTTAGTTAGTATTACTTTCAACATTTACTAATACATTATTATAATCAAAAGTTTTATCTGTATTTAATCTGTTATTTAATGGATATGATCTTACATGAATAGTATTTTATAAGTAACGTAAACAAAGGTTAATAAATACTGTAACAAATGAATTGCTCAGTGTTAGTTATTTTATTGCATTTACTAACGTTAACTAATGGAGCCTTATGGTACATTATTACTGTAATTTATCTATTTGAACTCACGTTCTCCAGCACACAGCTGACCATGCTGCGTTCCTCAGAATGCCAGTTCTCATTTTCCATCTCAAGCAGACCAAGCTCCAGTTGGTTCATGGCATCCTGGAGGTCCTGAAGTTTCCCCAGAGCCCAGTCAACCTGGTATTGCCAGCTGGCGGCCTGAGCACTGAACCGTTCCCAGTGCTGCTGAACCTCAAAGGCCCGATCCTGAACCGCTTGAGCCAGCTGATGGATCTTCTCTTCCTGGGCTGTCTCTGTTGGAAGTTAAAAGGGGTTTTCAGTCAAATGACCTCAAACGAGATGTTATATATCATCATTTAGAGCGATTATTTCTTCCACAGTAACAATAACAAAGTTTTGCGGTCTGTGGGTAAAGAGTTTCTGCATAACATGATAGGAAAGTTATATGAATATACGTATGTGGCGTCCTTAACAACATTATTATGGTGACACTCTCCAGCCTCTTAAGTTCATTCAAGCTACACTTCAGACTGATCATTGTTTTAATGTCACATTTGTATAGCATGTAACTGCAATCTGGGGTAAACCAAGCAATATTTCTTTTGGCTTCGGAAATTTCGATTCATAGCAGTGAATCGGTTCGTCCTAACCGGTTCTCTCTCTTATGAAGCTTTTGAAAGTCCAATTCATTCTAAATGATTCTCTCTCTTTAAGTAGCTTTGGAAGGTCTGATTCAGTCTAGTCGTGATACCGATTCGTCCTAACTCGTCCTCTCATATAGTTTTCGAAAGTCTGATTCAGTCTAAAAGAATCGGTTTGTCCTAATCGCTCCTCTCTCTGCTTTGGAACGTTTGATTCTTTCCATGAATTCGGTTCGTTCAAACGGTTCTTGTAAACGAACATATCAAAGAGATGCACCTATTCGAATCCCAACGTGGCATTTCAACTTTATTTCGACAATTTAGTTTATTATGTCTTTGTTATATGTTCAAGATTATGTCATACTAACTGGAATTGTTTATTGATTTATGTTAGAAAACATTAGTTCTGATTATATTATAAATTATATAACTCATAACTTAGTTAAATTATTTGGCAATAAAGCTATTGCCCCCTTAAGTAGTTTCAATGTACTAATACTTTTTGTAAGAAGGAGTACCTGCTCATATTTATTTGTTAACCATGTCAGAGGCATATAGGGTTTTCCAGGACTGAACATTTTAGTTCATAAGACACAGAGACAAAGATTAGTCCTAACCATATTACTGTGGACCTGAACGTACCGTGTGTTATTACTGAGGAATCTAATCTTTCCTTTGTGATCAGATTTACATCCGTACCCTTCAGCACTCTCTCACTTTTCACTTTGTGTCCTATAAGGTTTATTGTCTCCACTGAGCCATTACAGAGACACATAAATCAAGCAGCAACGACGCTATAGACTAAAACTATGACCTCCAGAAATGAAAAGTGTGATAAAACATTAGTGTTTAAATCCAGGAGACGACCATTTACATCAGAAAGACAATACACATAAAATTTGACACTTTGTGGCATCTTTAATAGAAACAGACAACTGAGGACAAGACAAGACTGCTAGGTGAAATCTATCACTGCAATAAAGTGTGGTTAACAGTCAGGGTGATACATTGATAATAATAAGACATGTTTCTTGAGCAGCAAATCATCATACTAGAATGATTTCTGAAGGATCATGTGACACTGAAGACTGGCGTAATGGCTTTGCACACATGCAATGTGAGTAAATTTTTGTTGAAGTCTCCTGTAACGTGTATGTTCAGTTTTGGTTTTGTTTCTCTGCATTCTGTTCCTGTTTTACCTGCCTAAGTTCTTAGTTAGTATCCTTGATTGTTTTTTTGTTTTTTTTGTTTTGTTTTTTATTGCTTAATGTACATAAGACAGGGAACAATCAACAATGTAAGGCACTTCCATTGAAACAAATATTTAGAGTTTACATTAAAGAAAGGAAAAAAAAAACAGAGCAAGGATGAGGACAAAGAGGTAGCCGATGTAGACGTCAAAGAAGAAAAGAGACTAAAATAATAGATATTTTGACAAAGATAAACATAATGTTTCAGATTTTCTATTATGTTTTCTGAAGCATTTGAAACTCTTAACATATTTTTATGTGAGTTTGTGAAAATGCTTAAAGGAGGGCTTACACTTTTTCCATTTACAAGTGTGGATATGATATTTACCCATCAATAAAACAAAATTAACAACATCAGAGAAGGATGAATTTAAATCATACTTAAATAAAAAAGACATCTTGTTGAGTTATGGGAGGAATTGTCTCCATTTTTACTGACAACCAGCTATGTGTATCAAACCAAAATTTAGAAGTAGCATCACAGTAAAAGAAAAGGTGATCAAGTGTTTCAGGAAAAGAAGAACAAAAACCACAAGGATCCACCTCGAAATTAAATCGTTTTTGTATAAAATCACTAACTGGGTAAATCTTGAACATAATTTTGTAATGAGTCTCCTTGACCTTTGGAGCAGCAGGGTATGCCATATAACAGGTAAAAGCTTTATCCCTTACTGAAGTTTCAACATCTCCCAGAAAATAACACTGATAATCACCAGTGATGATACGTTTAAGTTCTTTGTAAATAAGTTTGTTATTACATTTACTGTCTAAAAGGTCTACATTACATATTTTTAAAGAGGGAAGAGAAGCTACCGGTCTAGATAAAGGATCAGAAGAACTGCTTTGGATTATTCTTAACAATCCAGTGGGTATAACACTGCATACTTTATCATAACCTTTTATTGTAATTCTAACCCTGTATTTATTAATAAAATCATTATGAGATAAAAAAAAAAATAGCCATCATCATCTAATAAATCATGAATAAAAATATTGCCTTTGTCATTACCAATCACTTTTAAACAAAGATTTCCTATTAATAACTACAGCCATATTGTTCCAAAGAGTAGAGTTGTGAGGGGAAGTTATGGGTAAATATCATTTTCCAAAAAAGCAATACTTGTTTATGAAAGTTTGATACCTTCAAAGGAATTTTACAAAGATGGTGATCACATCTCAACACAAATTCAAGGCCGCCAATATTTTTAAAAATGTGGTTAGGAATATGGTACCATATTGAGTGTGACTTAAACATTCTTTCAGATATTTTATTCTAAATGTACCAGAGATTCAAAATTAATGGCTCTCAAGCCTCCATGTTCAAAGTACCCTTGATTGTTAACTAGTCTCTCAAACCTGTTTCTGTTCCGTTTGATTACGTTCCCGTTGTATTTATGGCATGAGCTTCATTCTGTGCCTTTGTCCGGTATCGTCTTCACACAACACCGTTTTCAACTAAAAACGGAAAACTCGTTTTGGCCGTTCATTTACACAACGGCGTTTTGGTGGCCTGAAAACGTAAACTTTTGAAAAAACTAATTTCAAAGTGCAAGTTTTTGAAAAAACGATACCGTTGTCATCTCCGTGTAAACTGCAAAAGCATGAATCTGTGAAAACGGTGACGGCTTGTGTATTCCACCTTATTTGTGAACGCGGAATTAAGGTATTTATGTGAATGTGCGAGACTTCCGATTTATTAGCCGCTATAGGGAAATAATGAGAAGAATAGCCTATCAAAGTGCAAGTAAACTATAAAAATAAGGTGGATAGCCATGTTCGTTTGGCGGGAGTGCTCTGTATAAGAATGTGTATGCGCAGGCGTGTGATCTCTACAAAGTGACATCGCCAACTACTAGTCTGTCATTATACAGTGTTTTTAGTCATTTTCGCAGATCCGTGTGAACGGGGATATTTTTGATAACGTCGTCATCTGTACAAAGAAAAAACTTTTTTAGTACGTCACTGTTGTGTAAACATACCCTGCCTAAGTAGAGCATGGTTGTGTACATTTCTCCTGTGATCGCCTTAGTTTTCTTTTGTGGATTAAACTAAAGACTATTTATGCTCTCTGTCTCTTTCATCGTGCGCTTCATTACAGCCACCAGTGACACTGTATTTCTGAAACTCCCATACCCCCATAAATTTCACATCTACCCCCTCCAGAGTTTCAGAGAGGATCTCAACAATGGATCTCAAAATAAATGCTGAGCCTGCAACACCAAACCCTGCAATCAAAAGACTTCAATATGAACTCTTCAATATGGCATTTCTTATCAAATTTTCCCAAGACCAAATGATCTTAGCTTTTCTATCCACAATCATGTGTAAGTTGATATGAAACATAACTAAGAACTTCTGTGCAATAAAAGAAAAACCTCTAAAAAAATAAATAAAGTGTTCCTCTGGGAGGATGCAAAACATTCAAAAACAGTCTCTCACCTGCAGCCGTCTCTGTACTGCTCTGGACCTCCATTGTCGTAGGATGGACAGCCAGAGATAGACACACTTGATTCAGAGTGCCGTCTACATCCTGCCTCTGTCCAATCAACTCTCTGTGCAAGGCCTGTGTCGAACAGCACATTAAAGAAGCAGAGGTGTGACATTTAAACTAAAGTAGACATTCATTACATCTCATTCCAGACACATTAGAGGCGGTGAAATTGGAGATATAATTACTCGAAAAGCAATCAGAAAACAATGCATAAACCCAAACATTAGCTGAGCCGAAAGTGACAAATCGAGGAACAAAATCATTGAACCAGAGGTAAGACGTGTTGTGGTCGATATCAGAAGGAAAACTTTTGATTAATTCTGTGTGGTTTTTACTGATAAAGCAAGATAATATCACCAAATCACATGTAATAATGAGCCACCGACTATAATAATGACATAAAAATGAATATGTGGGGAAAATGAGGTGCATGTCTTTTTTTTTCAGTAAAATACTGAATAACTCAATCACCATTATATTTAAAAGAATACTTCTTAATGTTGTTTACAGCTATATTTATTTGAGGTCTGTTTGTGAAGACAATCTTATTGCAACTGATGTAAATAATGCAATGTTTTAATGCAGTAAATGCAATAAACTGCAATGATAAAATAGTGCCGTACATCTAGGACATCAATATTTCAGCAGTGCAATAACAAATAAAATCATTTCACAGCTTATGCTTGAGGGGAAAAGTAATCAAGGAGTATAATTATTTTGTATTGTATCTTTTTATTAAACTAGTGACATCTATAATATCTAAGGACTGCAAGACGCCTGTTTAAAAAGGCAGCGTAATCAATGTATGTGGGAGGTGCTGGTACAAAGTGGTAAATTATAAAACATTATAAGTGTAAAAATAATATAACATCACTCATAATGGAGTGTAAATATTTAATTCTCCTCCTACTGAAATGTAATGGTCCTTACAATCAGAAATGCCTTCAAGCATCTGTTTTATTTGGTTTAACCTGTGAACATGCACACAGTGAGACTTGCTGCTGCAGTAAAGTATGTACGTCCTCTCTCGCCGGCCTTTGCCGTGTCAGCTCCTCATCTTTCAGCTTTACCCAGAACCAAAGCTCTTCAAGGATGGCTATGAGTCCGGTCCATTTCTCCGCACCGGCCTCCAAACACTCTCTGTGAGCACATGACAATTTAAAAGAAAGTTCAGGACATTATGTTCTATTTTCGTGAAATCTGTTTGTTTACATTGCTGGATATATTGCACAGACCTTCTGCAGGCTATATGAATGTGGTCCACATCTCTGAACTTATCGAGCTCTTGTGCCTTGGTATTTGGGATCTGACCTCTCAAAGCCCTTTTAGAAAGATCAGTCTGGGTATCAACATCTGTTTGGATGTCCTGAGGAGAGAGTATGCAGAAGCTAAAATTGCACCAATTCAAACAAACCTCAATGGACTCTGATTAAGTGATCTTCTCCTTGTTCTCTCTCCTATAAATAGAATTAAAGTGAAGCAGAAATAACACTGCTTCAATAGCTGTTTAATGAGACTAATGCAGGAAAACAAAATCTGGAAAATAAGTGACAAGATCCAAAACATCTGTGGTAGACAGAACACTTGCAAAATAAAGTATTACATCAAACAGCAGACATCTCACCTGCCTTCAGCAGTCTGCTGTAATTCCTACCTCTAAAACTTTCATTTATGGTGGCAGTCACCTTAAAGCCTCCACAGACATATAATGACTGGTTGGTTTATATCAGAAGAAATGTAGCTCTCTTGTTTAGGGCCGCAGGGATGATGTACAACCAAAGAAAGACATCAAACAGAGACATAACAGACAATCTTTGCTTATTATGCTGGAAGCCATTAAAGTGCGAATAACGTTATCTATTCTGCTAATAATTAGAGCTGAAAAAGACTAAACAAAATGACATTTGCCATCATTATTACTGCCAGAGATGTTTAAAAAATTATCACAATCTTGTGTGCTCATTGGTATAAAAAATATTCAGTAGTTTGGGCTGCTGGATAGAAAAAACAACACTGCAATTCAACAGTTTAACATAACTAAATCATATAGCATTTTCACATTGGAGCATTCACCTAATTATTTATATGTAGGCCAACAATGACACAGCAAATGAAGAATGTGAAACTGAGTAATGTTAATAGCCTGCTCTAATCATGCGGTCTGAGCATGGAACAAAGCAAAGTCTTTTACAATAAACTCAAATACTGTATGATATACTGTGGCCTACGTGGATAAAAAACACTGTGAACACTAAATATTTGCCTCAAATTTAAGTTAACAAACGCCAAAATTAAGTTAATAGAACTTAAAAAAAATGATTTTGTACTACATAAACATGTTAATTGCAATTTAATTGAAACGTTGACTTAGCTAAGTCGTACAGTTTAATACGAATGAGATTCAAAAACAAAACAGGCTTTATTAATAATCCAAGCACTCTGAATGAACACACAGGAGAATAACACAATAATGCATAAACGACACAGCTGTTAAACTGAATATACGAAGCGAAGCAAACTTTTTTCTTAAATATCCACAACACAAACAACAAATTGTTAGTCACTCAGCAACAGTGGACCCTGTTACTATAGCAATCCCCCCCGCCCCCCCAAAGGGTTAGTTCACCCAAAAATGAAAATTCTGTCATCATTTACCTACCCTCATGTCATTAAAAAACCCTTAAGACATTCATCTTTGAAACACAAATAAAGATCTTTTAATAAAATCTGAGAGATTTCTGTCCCTCCACTGACAGTCCATACAACTACCACTTTGTCGCTTGAAAAAGTTCATATAAAGACATCGTAAAACTAATCCATATGAATCGAGTGGTTTATTCCAAATTTTTGAAGAGACACAGTTGCTTTATATGATGAACAGATTTAGTTTAGGCTTTTATTGACATACAAATATTCATCAACGCACACATCAGATATGGTAAACAGAAGCTCAAGCATGTTTGCTCGACACGCGAGAACCAATGAGGTTTATTCTCGCTTGTCGAGCAAGTACAGTTGAGCTTCTTTATGTTTGCTGATTAAAGTGCAGTGTCTATTCTTCCGTCGGTCCAGGCGGATAACTATAAGTCTCAATTAAATTGTTTGTGCAAGTAAATTGTAGAAAGTGCCTTTTAGAGCCTTATAAATCTAATATGGCCCTTACTAAGTATATCAAAAGAATTGTGAAACTTGCCATCTTTGAGATAAGCAGTAAGTTTTCTTGATTTTAATCTGAGAATTCCTAGATTGCACACTTGTGGTGAGGAAGACATTAAGAAGAGGTTTTTAAATGTCAATGCATTAATGTTCTTGGTGCCAGCTGCAGTTTATGCATAATGCAATATCTCTCTGTAAAGAATAGAGAGGAATTCGAGATGGTCCTCACTGCAGAACACAAGATCCAGATCCAAGATCCATTCTATGTCCTATACCAAATCTCTGAAAAGAGTATTGAAACTAGGCTTAGAATATCTTTCAGAAAAGCAGTAAAACTGTTTGTTTTTGGAAAATCAGATATTGGCATATTGTTTTAAGACATCAAGAAGTTCATAAATGTCAATGCATTAATGTTTCTGGCATCTCGTAGATACAATCCAAACTGTGTCCTTCCATGATGCAACATCTTGTTGAGAATCTTGTTAGTTATGACCAGGATGGCCGAGTGGTTAAGGCGTTGGACTTAAGATCCAATGGACAAATGTCCTCGTGGGTTCAAACCCCACTCCTGGTAGAACTTCATAACTTTAAACATAATGCAATATGCAATGTTCCACTTTAGTAGAAAATGTAGATATGCAACTGACAAAGTGAGCTTTGTTTAGAAGCCTAGTAAATCAATAACAAGCTTAGAGTACATTTACATGACAGTGATGTACTAAAAACGAGAACTTTTTTCTTTACATTCTTGAAAAGTTTTGCATATAGATAATAGCATTGTAAAAACGAGCCCCGTTCACATGGTTCTGCGAAAAACGCTGTATTATGCTGCCAAGCCAGTAGTTGGAGATGTCACTTTGTAAAGAAACACTACGCACCTGGACTGAACATATAATACGCATACACAGTTTTCATAAATTCTCTTTTTTGTAGTTTACACAGAGACGATAAAGGGTTTTTTTTTGTTTGTTTGTTTTTTTCAGATGTGGTCATTGGAAACAAAGAAACAACAAAATCTATTTCCTCAACTTGAGGTTATTTGCCACAAGGATGACTGAGTGGTTAAGACATTGGACTTAAAATCCAATGGACAAATGTCCTTATGGGTTCGAACCCCACTCCTGGTAATGACCTGTGTTTTTAAAAAGTTTATGCAAAAGCACACCTTTAATGAGGTTATGAAAATGTCTGTATAATTCATGAAAAATACAGTGCTTTGGGTTTGTACCAGAGAATAAACAACTGTGGCTTTCTATGCAAGATTACTGAAACAGCTTTGTTTCATCATTTAATGTTAAAACTTGGTTATTTTACTTTTCTTTTCTTGTGGTGCTATACCGAACCTCCCAAAACATCACTGAAAATCTGCGCCCCCAAATACACATCACAACTAGATCTGAATAAAATGCAACTCCAGTCTAAAGAAAGCAATTTCACATAAAACGCTTTTTACCTTGCAGAGTTTCTGATAACCTGGTGATGTGACAGCCATTCTTTGAAAGTGCTGTAGAAAAAGCATTACTTTCTGCAGTGAAGATCTCACCATAGCCATTATCTTCAGACTGCTGGGCTTGTGTAAGATTCTCATCCTAAAGGATTGCCACTCCTAATGTTTGCACAATTAGCACATCATCTAGGCTTTGAAAGTGCATCCAAATACTCCTACAGCATGTCCACCAACTTAGAAGGTCATTTGCAAGTGTGAAGTAGAGAAATTGGCTCTCCAAAGCAGCAAACAAAGCCAGCACAAAGATCCGACCCAAGGGATGTCCTGTCTTCAGGCTTGTACTTTAATCTTCAAAGGGATACTGAACAATGGAGAGAGGAGTGATTCAGAACCATGAAAATTGAAAGTTGAGCTACGGTGCAAAAGCTTGTTTCCTTGTCAGCAAAAACTCCCTCTGTGGATGAGATGATGCTGAGCGAGAGAACCAGAGTCTGAGTGAGTGGCAGAGAGAAAGAGAGAGAGAGAGATTTGGGGAGAGCACACAGTATGCACACTACAAGACTGCATGATACAGTCTTATACAATCAAAATGAAATCTTTTTTCATTGTAAATGATATTAAATAAACATTGCATCGATTTCAGAATGTCATATTTGATTTGTCTCCTTATACAGAATGAGAATGATTCATCTTGAGCTTCACTGGAAGCAATAACATCTGACTGTCTGTACAAAGAGTCACATGATCAAAGTCAATTTGATAAAGGGACCTAGAAAAATGTCTTGGCTTCTTTAATTATGATTATGAATTACAGGCATATTTAACTATCGGAGAGTACACAATCAACAGTTGTGTTAAATAAATCTAAACTGAACAATCTTAGAAGAAAAGGTTGTATATAGAACCATCAGGCGCCTTTTAGTGGTTCCCTACACAAGATCATTTTATGGATTTAGTTTTAATTAATTTTTAATGTTAATGAATTAAATAGCTCATAAACATACTTTATCACCAGAAAAATTTAAATAACCCATTAAACTTAATTCTTTCATGTTTAATGGGTTATTTCAATTTTTTCTGGTGATAAAATTGAAATAACAATCATTTAAGACACGTCTCTTTGGCATAAGGGGTTCTTTAAAACTGAGTCAAGAACTCTGGGGTTCTACAGAACCACACTAAATCATTTTTTCTAAAAGATGACTGAATTGACCTTAAGATTTTTGTGTGTTTGAACTCCACTCCTAATAGAATCTCCAAATCATTAAATCTAATATATTAATTGTACTTTGGGGGTAAATGTGCTATGACGAAGTAGCTCTTAAGTACCCTGTAAATCAATAACACATTTAGGTGATTAATAAATTTATAGGAACTTAAAAATTTTAACCCCACACAACTGTTCTGCAAGAGAGCTGAGTCACTTTTGATATTTGCTTAATGTTCCTATTCAATATTTTTCACCTGTATATTCATTATTAGATTTCATTTGCAAAATCATTGTTCTGTTAAGGCTTTATAAATGTGTAATTTTTTATCAGAATAAAAAAAAAAGCCCCAAAACTGTCACCCCAGATACAGACATAACAAAACAAATCTTACAAGAAACTCATGAAAAGAGGATAATAAGAGTAAAGCAGCATGGGGTGGGCAGTGAACAAACTGTTCTTTGACCAGGATGGCTGTGTGGTTAAGGCATTGGACTTAAGATCCAATGGGCAAATTCCCACATGAGTTTGAACCCCACTCCTGATAGAAGTGCTACACCTTTAATTGGGCTACTTTGATGTTTATAGGTGCATGTTTCTGAGAAGTGGTCCTGAAGCAGACAAACTAAGGGTATGTTTATACAACAACAATGTATTAAAAAAAAGTTTTTCCTTTGCGGTTTTCACATACAGACTCCAAGGTTGTCAAAATGATTCCCATTCACATGGATCTGCAAAAATGACTTAAAACGCTATATTATGCATGCCAGGCCAGTAGTTGGTGAAGTCTATTGGAAAAGAAACGCTACACGCCTATAGGCTGAACATGTAATACGCATGCTTATGATGTTACCATTTTCATAAATTTATGTTTTTGTAGTTTACACTGAGACAATAACAGTATCTTTTCAAAAACTTGCACTTTAAAACCTGTTTTCAAAAGTTTGCATTTTCAGGCCCCTAAGATATAGAGATTTTCTCTTCATTGACTTCATTTTCTTTAACATTTTAAGGGGGAATTTATACAACAACAACGTAGTGTTTCTTTACAAAGTGACATCGCCAACTACTGGAGTGGCCTGGCATGCATAACACAGAGTTTTTAGTTGTTTTCATGGATCAGTGTGAACAAGGATCATTTTGATAACTGTGCACACAAAAACGCAAAGAAAAAACGTTTTTAGTACATCGATTGCGTTACCATGGCGTTACGAAGGCTGTCCCAATTCGAAAGCTCCTCCAAATGTGTCCTTCGTTTCCCATGAAATGAATGATACAACAGATGAATTCTTTGTGGCCTTGCCTACCCCAGAATTCATTGCGCGCCAGTGACAACAGGATTTTTTTTGAGAGAGAATTACACTTTTAAACTTAAGTATTGGGTTTCAACTTAAATATTACTTAAACTTACTTAAATATCAAATGATACAAATGTAAAAATAATTTTTAAAAAAACTTTAAATCGATTAAAATGTTGACATATCTTACTAAGATGTGATTATATATAGTTTATACTCTTTATTATATGCAGAAATGGACCATGGTGAACATATCACAGTTTGTGAACCATTGTTTGTTTTCAGACAGTTTAATATAACTTTAAAATAAAGTCCAGTACAAACGTTACTGCTACTCATCAACGACAGTTGCTAGACGACAAGAACAATTTCCTGTAGGCTACCCTGTTCAAAAAAACAGCATATGCTGGTTAGGTATGTTTTGAAGCATGAACCAGCTTAGGACCAGCACTTGACCAGCTTAAACTAGCTTATGACCAGCTAAGGTCCAGCATGAACCAGCTCAAACCAGCTTCCATGCTTCAAAACATACCTAACCAGCATATGCTGTTTTTTTCAACGGGGTAGTCTGTACCAGTTAACAACGCACGTTCTGATCTTCGTGGCCTTTGAAGCCCGCGTCCTTCGAAGGATGCAGCCTCTGAAATAGGACGCAGGTAACGTGAAAAGAATCAGGGCTGTCTGAAATCTGCCCCCAACAAAGGCTGCAGTTCCATTTTCCACCACAGATTTACATTGGAAAATTGTGGGGCGCTGTAGAGCTGGGGAGGACTCAGGCACCCTCTGCACTGATTAGTACCACAACACACACCTGCCATACGTTGAATTGTAATAGCCTATATCCTGCTCACTTTACAACTTAAAATAGTCTAGTAAACCCAAAAAATATTTGTTTCAGAATGCTGAACACATTTACAATTTATTATTGATTCGGTGTATTTAGGTCTATGTTTTTGATTAATATTTTGGTGGGGCTGCCCCACCTGCCCTGACAGACGAGCCGCGGCAGGTCCAAAGATGTTTTATTATAGAAAGCAACTACATAATGTTTAATTAAATACACACAAATAGTTTATTACCATATCCTACACCAAATAATTTATTCAGTTGCTTATAGTCAATATACATTGTATTAATTTACTCCAGTATCTTGAACTTTATTTAACAGACACGAGACTCTCTGTTGAGACCTAAAAAGTTCAATACTGACATCTAACGGTGTAACATGGCAGCACAGTATTTTTAAGAACACTTAAACCTGATGGGGAAAATGTGACTTCAAATTTACTTTAAATATAAATAAATATTACTTTCTATGTACTTTATTATTAGAAAAATATTTAGAGTATCAATATGTGTTGCCTGATCTTGATTTAAAGCATCTGTGCACAAAACGAATCTTTAAAATCATCGCTCGAGTCCTAAAACGCTTTGACAGATAATTCATAAGTGTATGCTTGCTGAGAAAGACATTACAAAGGCATTCATAAATGCCAATGCATTCATTCATTGCCAACTGCAGTTAAAAAGTGAATTACAACATCAGATTGTCTGTAGGCCTCATTACATCACATCACAGCAAAATTCACAGAAGAAAAGACCAAAGTTGAAAATTACTAATGCAATATAACAGATTTAAGACATGTAGTCACAATACAGTCTGAACTGAGAAAAATGAAAGAAAATTCATTGTTATCTCATAAATGAAACTGTATTGATAAAAGCAAAGTGATATATATATAGTTTCTTTCTTTGCTGCATATACTGTACATTATTTGAGTTTAACTTATTTTATATTAAGTTAGCTACAAAATTGAATTGTGTGACCCCAAGCCTATATACAAGGCATTAAAACCCACACATGGGAACCATGATGGCTGAGAGGTTAAGGCATTGGATTTAAGATCCAATAGACAAATGTCCTTGTGGGTTCAAACCCCACTCCTGGTAGAACTTCATAACCTTTAATGCAATATATAAATGCTCTACTTTGGTAGATAATGTAGATATGCAACCAACAGAAAAGCTAGTGACAATGCTAACCTTGTTAATGCAATGATAAGATTCTTAAATGGTTTAACCACACTTTACTCTTCTTTCAGAAATTTGCCACTTTATACCAAAAGCACCAGTGTTGTTGTACTGTTTAAACTTTATGAATGTGCTTCTAAATTCTTTTTCAGAACTATCAAAAAGCTTCAAGATACAAATTTAAAACTTGTTACCTCAAATACACAACTACAATCAAAACTGAAAGACGCATCATACTACCTAGTTTAATGTGATGCATTTTCTTTTTAAAAAGAAAGCTCCTTTGTGGGTATGTGGTCATTTAAAACAGAAACAACAGAATCCATTTCCTCAGTTTGAGTTCACTCTACAGTGACCAGGATGGCTGAGTGGTTAAGGCCTTGTGGGTTTGAACCCTACTTCTGGTCGATTAAGTAGAGTTTTAAATGGATGCACTGTGATGCTACATTGAAAGTAAACATGGTTCTCAAAAAGAAGTTGACAGATTTCTCAAACTGATTCAGATGCAAATGCAACAACCTAAAGAGAGAATATACGGATTTGATTCTTCTCAGTGTTCGGTCAAATGAATGGAATTGCTGGGCTTTATTTCCAAACCACTAAACAATTTTACACAATGCCTTTTGCAAGTCACATTGCAGAAGTGAGTTTCATACTTGGGAAACCTACACTGATGCAATACGCATTGCATAAATGTTCTAATGATAAACTCTAGAACAATATGGTGATCAAACAAACATAACAAAGGCATTCAAAGATAAAATAATATTTATTAAATTAATACAACACATCACACACACACAAATGTACCTTAAAATAAAGCAGTAGATTTATCAATAAAACATGTTTCTGTATAATGTTTGCTTGCACTGTACATAGGCGTAAAACACTTGCGGTTTCCTTTTTAATATCTTTTACACATCAAGTGAATGTCCTGTGACACTCACAGAAGGGTAGCAGTGACATTGCAGTATCACTTTAGCTCAATTGCATTGCAGCTCCTGTGGTTTACAAGAAAACACAGTTTTTTGCAATGAACACCATCAAGTGCAGGCACTGGGCATGGGTTGTTCTCTACAAAGTAAATCACATGACATGGTTAACACTTAACACTAGAATCAAACACTGTTGTTTGTTTAATACGCTATAGCTTTAAGATGATTTATTGCAACATGGAAAACAGCAACAGAAGAGCTGCCGACAAGGGTTTTGCTTCTTGTATTTGACAGCCTTCTTTATCTGACTTGTAGCTTTGGCCACAAAGTCTTGGGTGGCATATACATTTGCCTCAATGTTGTCCACCATGGGCCCTTGTTCCTCCACCAGCAGAGCCAGCTGGAAAAACAGATCATGGATGTCTCGGATGCGACTTTCCAACTCCAAAAGCTCCTTGTGGCGATTCTCGATCTCAGTGAGTGCTGAGCGAGCGGTTCGCCCGTCTGTGAGCAAATCGTCGGAAAAAACGTTCCACTTGCCGGTCTCGATCATTTCTTCGATTTGATCTCCGCTCACTTCTTTACCCATGATCTCTGCTTGCCTTTGGATACGAGTCTTGCAGTTGTCCCTCTGTGCCATTTCGGCGTTGTTGTATTCATTCATAGCCTCATGAAAAGAACCTGTTATAGAGACGAACTGGCCGTGTATCATGCGCACCAAAGCTGAATGGGCTCCGTGTTTCTCTTCTAACTCTTTACAAAGCGCATCTAGCTTCTTTATCCGAGCATACAGGTTCTCCCCTTTTGTTTTGATGCTGCGTGCAATTGTGTTCGAGTCACGTTTGATGCTGCTAATGCGTCTCACAGAGGTGAGAAAGCGTGTGTTCTGTTTACCCAGTCTCTTCACCTCCATCCTGAGTTGGGCGATTTCTTTCTGGATGGATTGGGCTTCTCTGAAGGTGTCCTCCATGATGTCCTCGCCCTCGAACACCACCGCATGCTGTTCAAATTCAACATTGTCCACATCTTCTCCGCTATCCACTTGCTCTTCCTCTCTTTGGGCTTTGGTGGCAACACCTCCCAGTTCAGCCAGCCTGTCTCTCATCTTTCCTGGGAAATATACATTAAATCAGAGGGAAATTCAGATTCTTAGACTTTATGACCCACATGACAAGCTTTGACTCTACAAACATGTATGAGTACTTCATTGCCCAGTATGATATTCAACTGGAGGAACATAAAATCAGACACTGTTCACAACACAAGCCTGAAAGTGTGTGTTTTGGCCTCTCGTAAATGGTTTTAGCACAGAGGCAACAATTTATCTTAAAGCTAAACTATTTATATAAGACCAGAAGTGTCTGTGATACAGTTAGTCACCGCATGATGCTGCAAATTTCCCACCCCATATGGGTTAAAGACTAAAAAAGGGTGGGGACTTCCCTTTAGTCCTCTGTTGAACACTATGAGGCAATAAGAGCAAATAAGTGACTTAAGTGCTTAAATCTAAAATCCTGGAGTAAACTAGTTATTGTCTCATTATGAATAAACTCCAAGCAATAGATACACATGTGAACAGAACAATACTCTTATCTAAGACCATCCAGTCTATTCCCGGATGTACAGTCAACATTGTGCACTAATGAAATATGTCAATGTACATAAAACTTCATATGGAAGTGCAGCCAAAAAATAAGTATTGACTGTCCACTATTTTACAGTGAACACTGATAGTTCAGTCTCTTAATTCAGTTAAATATCTAACCATCTTCTTTTTGACTTCCTCAAAAAATCAAGTAGGCTAAGCAAGATCTCTTAAAAGTAACCACAAAATAGTAGTTAAAAACAATAGAAGAACAATAGACTCTGCAGTCGTGCTGTAATTTCAAGTTCCTTGTTTAATTCAGATTAAACGCTTGATTTGACGTTCCGCTAAACAACTTCGCGACAACTTTTTGTTTAAATCAAATTGAAATAAGTTGAAATGATATATAAATTGTCACGTTACCTTATTTCATGTCCCTTCGTTCAATTCAAACGCTATAAACAAGAGCTTTTATCGTTTGCTAACGCGCATCGCCTCATGTCACATTGCTGCAGGAAATAACGTTGCAGTCGAATGCCTGCCTGACTGACAGACTGATGGGAGTTTCCGACAAGTCAAAACACGAAAGTTAACTCATGTTTACTCAAGTTTAAAAATAAAGAATTCCCTTATATATATTTACCATATCCTACTGTAGAGTTTTACTGTAGTAACGTTTGGTATTTGGAAAAAGTCTCTTATTTCTCTCATTTCTTATGTCACTATTTTCATACTATTGTTAAGTTAATGTGGTGCAACATGGCAGATGTCATTTGATTTAATGCAGTGTTTTACCCTTTATTTGTCTTCACTGACACTTTTTAAACCCTAAAATGCCACACTTTCCTCCCATTACCACATATATGTTTAAAATCCCTTCTCAGCATTTTTTACTCGAACGTTTTCAATGTTCACTTACAAATCCAGTGACTGATTCCCTAGTGCAAAATCGATCACTTCTATTTTTACCAAAGGGCTCTTGTCAAAATGAATCCATTTACAATTGTGTCAGTGCTGGAGACTAACTTATAAATAAAAATCATATTATTTTAAACTGTAGCCTGAGTCCAACAATTCTGTCATTTAATGCTGCTTTGTTCTTGTCATTTACCTTGACTGACAACCTACTGTATAAGACAAACAGTTCATTGAATTATTTTGTATAGTCTACCCATTCATTCTTAATATTTTGACGGTTTCTTTGGAAACACCCAAACCGGCTGTCTTCTGAGGTAGGCCTATGATGTTGTAGGCAATTTATGGGTGGGTCTATAACAATTGTTCCTTTTAGAGAGGATCCATAGGCCTGGTTAAATCATAACTTAATCACACCTCCCATTCTGTTTGAATGAGAGGGGATTTTAGAGATACTGGTCAAAATACAAGCCACTTCCAAAGTAAATTCTTCGTAAACTGCTAGCAATTTTGAAAATCAGAAATTATATACAATTATGTCTAGCAGAATTAAAATGTGTTGACGCTCAAAAAAGCGAGGTAAGGTGTTCTGACTATTGATTGGCTTATATTTGTTCTGAAACTACTTCTAGAACAAATAGTAAGCCAAGATGAGTCATAGTAATCATGTGAGTGCAAAAGCAGAAGTGAAACAGTAAAAAGATTTTCTCCACAACATGATAGCCCAACTAATGGCGTTTGCATATGCAGGATAAAATACTTTACATAAGATGTTTTTGCAGTCAGATATTTATCTCTGTAATCTTAGTACTTTTAAAGGGAATTGGCTATTTTGGTCCATGCACTCACCGCACGATGGCAGCAGAGCTTGAATAATGAATTCTCAGAACCTTGTAACCTCTTTCTTCCTGAAGCGGTCACGTTTGAAATCTTTGCTTGTGTGGGTGTGATTGTATGTTTGTGTGAACACTTGTTTGAGCATTAGCTGTTTCCTGTGCGTTTTAGGTAAATCTAGGCAGACCAGATCAGTGTGGGTTTCCTCTTTATACCATGGTTCCTTCCTTACTCTCAGGGTCTCAGGGATTTTTTGCTTCCTGCTGAAACTTTGCGCTTGCATTACGGTTGTGTAGGCTTAAAAATGATGTCAGTTAGAGCAGTTATGTATGCTACCAATACCATATCAGTTCTCAACATTCATAAGGGCAAAACATGCTACTTGCGGCCTGATCAATGTGTTCATTATTTATTTGTTTTTGTGTTTATTTATTTAGTTGCCCTTTTATGAAAATGTAAATTAAATGTTCTCAAGTTTTATCCTCTCAAATTTAAATGTAGTCGATTTTAAACTGCATAAATGGCTATTAGCCTACAACATCGTAAAAGTGCAACTGGCCAAAGCGTAAACGAAAACTAAACATTTATTATTAATTCAAACATTATGAATATCTAAACATGTATAAACTTACCTACGTTACATTATTTTTTTGTTTTAATGTGTATACGATTCGGAAAATTCAAGTAGCTAGCCTACATGCTGAGCTCCGCTGCAACGATTCCCATTTCAATGGTAACAGACTAGCATAACGATTGGCGAAATCCTCTGGGTAGTGCTCGCTACCTCGTAAGCTATTTTATGTTTACAAGAAATCTACACAGAAGCATACTCCATCAATTAACCTCAGAGCACACTTATGTCTGTCTTACACTTACAGTATATCGCTAAAATTAATTTAAAGAAACTGAATGAGTTTTTATTTCCTGAACGGTACTGTTGCATTTTATCTTGAACTGTTATTTTATTTCGTCAAATTTGTGTCAGTACTGTGTTAGCGTTTTTATTGTTTTTATTGCAGTGATTTGTATTTTTCTTTGTGGTTTATGCACATTTTTCCGAGTAATTACGTCCAAATTTACATTTAAACCTTTGTCCATCAGGGCCTGTAGGCTATTAAGCATCTATCTGTTTAGTAACCATGGTATTTGTACTTTAAGGAAAAATTACTTTTTTCAAATCTTAAATCAAGAATTAAGGTAAGAAGTTTATGCAGCCCCAGGTCTTTACTTTGTGCTTGTGCTCATTGTTGAACTGCATACTTGATGTGCAATAATAGATTTGCCTGGTAATATGGTAATTTGTTAGATTTCAATTTTGCTGTTGATGTTTGGAATTGATAGCATGCATATCCTATATGCAACAGTGAGACATCACATGAGGCAACTACTGACATTAATTAAAAACATGCGAAGAAACGTTGTAATTCAAATATGATTACCTCTACAGTCAGATGACAGTGATCAGAATATTTATTAAGCTCGCACCCGTGTTAGAGTGCTGAGATATTGTTGGTTCTCATTGAGATAGCCTACTTTTCTGATATGATAGTAAACACACCCATATTGTTCACTTTAAAGTATGCAACTCGACTCTGAAAGCTTCAACCCTCTGCCAAAATGGAGTTTTACCTAATATGAACCACTGTGTTTCTGAGGTTACGGTTTTGTGCACTGTATATGATATTAAACTGTTTAGGTTACATAACTCTGTTATTGTACTTTCACTGTTTGCTCAATTTGTTTATGCATCTAATTGAATTACACCCTTCCGCCTGTAGTTCCACCTGTCTCTGCTATGTGAGAATAGTAAACAATAATATGCTGTGCAAACACAGACACAGAGTGTTTCCAAAATGAATTACATGGTCAGAATGTCATTTTTTTTATTATTATTACATTAGGATATTAAATCACTTTAGGAAAAAAGGACAAGCAATAGAGTTCATGACCTATCTGCAAGGGTCATGCAATGATTTTAATTTAGGAGCTATTCATAATCAGCAACCACCCTTCTTTAAAATGTAGGAATCTAGTTTTAATTACAATTGTTAGTCGGATATGCAAGAAATAGCACATTATCAGTCCAAGATTTGAGCATATTAGAAAAAGTTAATTAGGCAGATCACATTTGCATGTTCCAATACTAATCATCATACACACATACACAGCTGCTTCTGTAAGGACTTGTGGGTGTCTCAAGCTTTGTGAATGGGTAATATGTTTTTTTTTTTTTATGTGTGTGTGTGGACATAACAGGGAAACGAAACATTTTTACACTTGTATATAGTGATTTACTGATTAACTTTTGAACAAATTTTAATTTTACTTTTACTTTCATTTCGCTTGAACCAAAATTGAAATGACAGTTGTTACATTATATATTTCTAACTGATCTGACCCTGAAAACCAGTTTAGATGGAACCACATAAGTGTTTGTTATCTGACAAACATTATACACTGTGTATAATAACATGCAACATGCATTTTTTTTTATCCTACTCATCTCAGGAAGCACTGTTTTTACCATTTTGGACTATTTTATTTGTAGATATTTATCAAATGATTTCCTGTTCATGTAGTACCTCAAACAATCCTTTAGGTCGCAGCATCGGTCACATTAAAAAATATAAAATACATATGCATCCTTTTTCTTAAAAGTCCTCTGGCTCTCAGTCCTTCTGTAAGATTGCATTAAATGACACCGAGTAATTCACTTACCATTACAGAGCAAGGAACCACAACACACAATTATGCAATCAAACATCCTGCAAGCTGGGTAATTTGCATTCGTTGTCCTCAGGTTACATTTACTAATTCAAATATAATGTCTGTCTTTTAAACATGACGTTAAATCTGTGATTAGCGACACTGAACAGACAAACTGGATGCAAAACAAGGTTGCATGAACAGACAGACAAACTCTCAGGATGAGAGAGATGCATGCCTGTAGTGTATTCGCATGCATCATTTCATCCTTTCCAGGGTCTTTTAAACTGTATAATGCCTGAAGAAAACATCAGCTGGTTTTGGTTAGCCAGGCTGTGACTCAAATTAACTGATCCTGTTAACTTAGTATGAGAATCTCCACAGCAGCTCCAGTGTTTCAGGGCCTTTGATTGAATTAACGTTCATGTTTGTCATGTGTTTAGACATCTTTCTTGGCTCAATAATTGCCTGTTGCTGTTACTGTTCATTTCATTTATAAAGGAACAAAAACAAAGATAATTTGTTGTAATTTCTTAATAACAGCTCTCTGATTAGTCTATTCAAATTAACAATGACACATAAACACTAAAAGAAAACTAGATTTTATTTATCTATTTATTTATTTTAGAAAATGTTAAAGGAATAGTTCACCCAAAAATGAAAATTACCCCAAGATTTACTCACCCTCAAGCCATCCTAGGTGTTTATGACTATCTTCTTTCAGACGAACACAATCGGAGTTATATCAAAAAATATCCTGGCTCTTCCAAACTTGATAAAGATAGTGAAGGGGGCGTGAGATTTTGAAGCCCAAAAAAGCGCATCAATCCATCATAAATGTAATGTATGCGGATAGAGTGGGTTAATAAATGCCTTCTGAATTGAAGCTATGCAGTTTTTTGTAAGAAAAATATCCATATTTAAAACTTTATTAACTATAACATCTATCTTCCGGCAGACGGCCGTACGCATCTATTTACAGCAAAAGAGTAACCTCTGACGTGGCACAGGATGTAGGAGTATCGTAAGCTTAGACACCTTTCACGGTTTAAACAAATAGGGCTGTGCAACAAACTGAAACTCCTCTTATATCGAAATCCTCTGACATTTCTCTTTAAAAATGATTGTTTTAGACTTTTTGACCAGTGTTTTGTTTTGCTCTGTCCTCTGCGCTTCCGTGTTCGTCATTATGTCATGCGTCGGGTCAGAGGTTACTCTTTTGCCGTAAAACGATGCGTACGGCCGTCTGCCGGAAGCTAGTTATTATAGTTTATGAAGTTTTAAATATGGATATTTTTCTTACAAAAGTCCATCACTTCGCTTCAGAAGGCCTTTATGAACCCCTGGAGCCGTATGGTTTCTGAGGTGTTTTTGGGTTGTTGCTATGTGTTTACTTGCTTATTCTCCAAAGTCAGTGACTGTATGCTGTTCTGGTCAGGTTGTCTGTTTTTGTCTGCTGGCTGATAAGCTCTTTTTAAAAGATACTCTTTTTGCTCACATAATTCAAGAACATAAAGTAATCCTGTAAATTAGCAAACACGTGAATCTCACAGCGATTTGCTTGTTTATGGATTTTTAAAAGGACACATATTTGGTTTTAAAATACATGAATTTGGAATGTGATAAAGTCAAAAGGTTATTGAACAGGACTTTCACTTCCTGCTCTGTAGAAAGACAAGTTTCCTGTGAGATTTGGGTTCAACAACTTTGGGTTCAGTGGGATCAGACCACTGACATGTTGTAATACTTTCTCCAAAACATGACCAAAGGCTGATCCACTGAACATTTATTCTGCCCATGATGTGTTAGTTTCCTGACACAAGAGTGGGCAAATGTTTTTTTGGGTGAATTATCATGTTCATGTTAAGTTACTAAACATCAGAGGTGTTTTTGGACTTTCCTTTTGGAAATTTAAATGATCCTACTTTCGTGAAAGGTCAAACTTTCTCTTGAAATTAATGAACATGGCTTCAGAGGGACTTGGATATCTTTGAGAGATGCGCAACATAAGAGAACCATTGCAGGAGTGTTTTATGTGGGGTTGTTTGTCACACTCGTGATGTTTGAGTTCACATGGCCTCATTTAATTTCAAATTGCATTATGATAGAGACTGTTCCTCCTCAGAATAACATTTGACCAGTCAGTTGATTTTAATTCACCTTCTTCCCATACTTTCCGCTTTACTGCTTTTGGGCATGAGCTGCCCAAAATGGCTGGAAAATCTATATTATTTATCTTTACTTCCATTGCTCCCAAATTAACAGGCTTTTGTCTTACTGCTATTACATTATCCATTACCATGACTGTTGGAAGATATTTCAACCATTTGACCACAGATATCAACACGGAATCTGCTTTTATTTGTTCCTACATATTCACGTTGGCTGAGGTAATCATAATAATGATCATTCTTAATAATTTATATCATCCTTGTGCATATACAGTGCTCAACGTAAATGAGTACACCCCCTTTGAAAAGTAACATTTTAAACAATATCTCAATGAACACAAAAACAATTTCCAAAATGTTGACAAGACTAAGCTTAATATAACATCTGTTTAACTTATAACATGAAAGTAAGGTTAATAATATAACTTAGATTACACATTTTTCAGTTTTACTCAAATTAGGGTGATGCAAAAATGAGTACACCCCACAACATGATTTTTAATGACAGCACCAAGTCTTCTAGGCATGGAATGAACAAGTTGGCAACGTTTTGCAACATCTATCGTTTTCCATTCTTCAAGAATGACCTCTTTTAGAGACTGGATGCTAGCTGGAGAGTGATGCTCAACTTGTCTCTTCAGAATTCCCTATAGGTGTTCGATTGGGTTCAGATCAAGAGCCACTGAATCACTTTCACCCTGTTCTTCTTCAGAAATCCAACAGTGGCCTTAGATGTGTGTTTAGGATCATTGTCATGTTGGAAAAGTGCACGAGTGATGGTAGCATCCTCTCTTTCAGTATAGAGCAGTACATCTGTAAATTCATGATGCCATCAATGAAATGGCACCATGCAGCACTCATGCAGCCCCACATAAGGACACTGCCACCACCATGTTTCACTGTAGGCACCATGCATTTTTCTTTGTATTCCTCACCTTTGCGACGCCATACAGTTTTGAAGCCATCAGTTCCAAAAACATTTATCTTGGTCTCATCACTCCAAAGTATAGAGTCCCAGTAGTCTTCATCTTTGTCAGCATGGGCCCTGGCAAACTCTAGGCGGGCTTTTTTGTGCCTGGGCTTTAAGAGAGGCTTCTTTCGTGGACGGCACCCATGCATGCCATTCCTGTGCAGTGTACGCCGTATTGTGTCACAGGAAATAGTCACCCCACTTTGGCTTTCTACTTCTTTAGATAACTGCAGTGAACTTGCATGCTGATTTTCTTCAACCCTTCTCATCAGAAGACGCTCCTGTCGAGGTGTTAACGTCCATTAATTATATTAAATTTACAAAATCCATTTGAATCTCATATAAAAGTTGAAATTGCTTAAATTATTTTGATGAGATAATGTAAAAACATATGCTGACATGAATTATTGATCATATCATTTTTTACAGTGTATAAAAATGTATTATAATTTAAATTAAGGCAAAATACAATGGCTTGCATATGTTTGGAGGCCTTTATTTCATTTTCTCATTTCACTGAATTATAAATCCTACATCCGTAAATAGTGCTGCGTGGATTTACAATTGGATTATAAGAACAGGATTTTGGCTGGGCTTATGTAAGACATTCACCTTTACTGTTCTTGAGCCTGTGTTTATTTTACCTTGTGATTGGGATTACTGAAAGAACTTTCCCCTAAGCTTCCATTCTCAGCATACAGAAAGTGGTTCTCTGTTGTAGACATTCCCTACATGGTGCTCCATCAATGCAACAAGATGTCCAGACTCTGCTGATAGAAAGCAGCTCATCACCATGTTGTTTCAACCATCATACTTCTCTACTAGTAAGTCGTTCTTTGAGAGGTGAGTAGTAGGCCTATTACTGCCACAGTATGTAGCTAAAAAGTATATGGATACCCCCTTATAATGAATAGGTTTGAATATTCCAGTCATTTCTGTGAGGACAAATCTTTCTATAATGCTATACATCATATAATAGAGTATGGTCTTAAAGCTGAAGTCTGTAAGTTTTGCCTCTTTGTCTCCATTTCTGTTTGAAACCTGCAATTGCAGTTATTTGTGGAATTATCATCTTTACGTGGGTTGTGCATCAGCACGGCTCCTCAGCGCAGGTGAATCTAATGTTTGCTGTCAGTATCCACATCGGTGTGGATACTGTACATCCGAATCACAGATTCTACGTCTTGGAAGTATGACCAAAATAAGAATTTTTTTACCGCAAAATGTCATTTGAACAAGTAAGTAACATGTCTGCCACTTTTGTTCTGACCAACTGAGAAAATAAGCATTACAATAAATCGAGCTGCTAATGGTGCCATCAAAATGATAAGATTAATTGTTGCAACTGCTGTGAGAAAAGGCTATAAATGATCTGCCACATGCCAGATAGCCTTCTAGCTGGGACTCCTTCTTTATGTAAACAGACGTGACGTAATGACGCAAAGATGAATGGCTGCATGCTCAAATTTCCCACGGAAACCCACCAGTACCACCCTGAATTAGAAAACATTATTACAAGCTTACCGTTGTGAATCGGGCTAAGGTAAGAAGATATTTTTGAACACTGGCTGTTTATGTACTTGCTCAAAAATTGATTTTGGACAATTTTTAACCAAAAAAAGTTACGGACTGCAGCTTTAAATTATTGTTGAAGCAGGACGGCTGTTTCTGTCCCAGCATAGCAAAACTGAAATGCTGTGGTGTGGAGGAACTTCCTGGCCTGCACACCTCAGACCTGAACCCTGATGAACACCTTCAGGATCACTTGAAACACTAACTGCAAGCCAGGTCCCTTAATAGATGCTTTTGAGTCTAAATGGGATCAAATCCCTTCATTTTCAACATCTAGTGGAAGGCCTTCCCAGGCGAGTTTAAACTTTTACCAGTGAAGGGAGAGATTCATGCTTTTGAAATGTTCGACAAGCAATAAATACATTTCTACGTGGACCTAACATTGTCCATATGGCACTGTCATTCACAACAGAAGTAACATTTGTTTCACTGGAATTACTGGAATCTACAAACCTGTTAATTAGAATTACCTAATTAGGGAGTGTCCACATACTTTTGTCCATTTCATAATGAATTTGTGGGCCATTTGAATTATGAATTAGCCTATTTATTTGAATTTAATATTAATACATTGACATTAAAATATTTTTTTGGCAGTTTAATTGTTTTAAAAACAAATTATATCACAAAAATACATTTAGGACTTTTATTATTATTAAAGTAAAATTAAGTGTTTTTTTCCTCAAAGGGTCCCATGAGAACTGTAGCTTAATTTTTTTTTCCAACTCTGAAATTAACAACGTTTGTCTTTTTTTTAAAAATCACTTTTATAGTTATTCCGTTATGAGTTGTTTTTACAAGCCTTTAGTTCGCCTTAATGCAATACGTAGCCTAAAACATGCGATGATTAAAGAAGCATAATTATGAGATAAATACGTTCATTGTAGAGATTGTCCCTCGGTCATCCCAGGACTCTCTCCCACTGATCCATCGAGGCGTGCCAGTGTGTTCATGTGATGCAGGAAGGATGTGTCCTAAAAGAGTTTGCATCGAGCCAAACTGCATCACTTCTGAGTCCGACCACCGCTCGGCACTTATCTTTGGATATCCTCCCTTTCGCTTTAGTTACATTGGGTGAAAGGGAAGAAACCGAAGAGAACGAGAGAAGGATTGTGAAATGGGAGCTACGGCATCATCCGCGCAGCGGGACAGCAGATGTGAGGAGGACGCGGCGGCGGAGGAGCCCACTGCAGCAGCGAGCGATGCTCAGGATGACGGCAGTCCCGATGACAAGGTAGAATGCTTGAAATCAGCCTCCTGCACAAAGTTTCAAAGGCACGATGTCTGAATCTAAGGATACGCATGGGCTGTATCTCAAAACATAGTGAGCTGCCTATTGATAGCATTTTTGAGGTAATGCACAACATGCTTCTGATGTTAAAGATGTTTGGTTGGTAGACAAAGGAACAAATTATTTCTCAGTGGTTCTCAGTGTTTTTTTTAGCCCAGGAGAATAGAGTTCTCAGTTATGTTTTATCTGTCCGATGTTTCTCCTTGAGTGATAGCCTACATAAAATACACTAAAATTAGACATTTGTTGACAGTACAGAAAATTAATGTGGACAGCAGCTCAGTTAATTTAGTCTTTTGAGTAAGAAGTGAGAAGTGTGAGTAAGTAAGAAGTAAGAAGTGTGAGACTTCATATTGAGATCTATGAGTTTTGATTGCAGACTTTGGTGTTTTGGCAAACCTGAGCACAGTTTGAGACATTGTTGACATCTATTCTGAAACTGTAGAGAGGACACATGTGATATTACTTTTCTCAGAAACATTTTTTGGGACTGAAGCAATAATCTCCAGTTGATCTCAAACTCATTGCTGTTTAGGAGAAACATCTGATATATTTTCAGATGTAGCCATAAGATAAAAGGTCACATTGTCAAGCTCTCTGAAATAAGTTATATGATAATGATAGGGTGTTTTGCTTGGTGTAGGAAATGTATGAGTTATTCATGAAAAAAAAAATATGAAAGTGAGTTTTCTAGACAAAGTGAATTTCCAAAATCCAGTATCCTCATTTGCAGCTATTTACCTGCAGTAATGGTCAAAAGTTGAAAGGAAGAAGATTAGGTGACTTAGGTGTCATATTTATAGATGTTTGGCCTAAATTCACTTTAGTGAACAAAATATGCATTAGGTTCTGGTAGTTCAGATTAGATAGTTTAGCTTAATTTTTAAGAGAGCAAGTTATTGAGATTTGAATTAATTTTTATGTTAAAATCATATTTGTTTTAATATCTCTGTGGTGAATTCAGATTCAGGAAAGCTATATGGGACATATTCTTTATTTTGGCTGGTTCTGTTAAGAAAGACATTGAGGAAGTATCTGCATCTTGTGGCACGAGAACTGCAAGAGTAGACATATTTGGGTAAAATCACACACATATACAAATAATCTGCCAAGTGTTTCTGTTAATTCTGGAGCAAGAATAATATAGTAACACTAATAATTGATGCATCCTCAGTGGCTGGCAAAGAATATGGTATCTTTTTTTTTTTTTTTTTTTACACCTGAACTCTAAACTTCAAATTAAATTTAAAATTGTTTCATCACTACTACGCTGCTTCTTATTATGTTGATTAATTTTCTGGTTTAGCCTTTGATGTTTGCCAGCTCGTTCATCTGCATTATTTTATTGTATTAAATGTGTAGGTTAAGAATTTAAAATTCAATTTCCTTTTGTTTTTTTGAAAGATGGTTTATTTCAACATATCACAACTCTATTTGGCTTTGTCAGTGGTTTTGTACTAATGTGTGCACATTAATGGAGAGGGATATTTGTAGTGCTCTTATTCCCAAAGGATTGATGGAATTTTTCCTTACTGTACTGGGTGCATTGACTTTCCATGTAAAACATGATGAGGTCAGCCATGGTTTAACAGGAAATCTGTGAGATGGCTTTTGCTCAAAGCAGAGCTATCTGATACTCGGATTCCACGAATGTGTTCATTTATTTTGTTTGTAAGTTATCACAAAGGCCATCTTCTTCAAACTACATTGTGGTTAGGCGGTTAACATTCAAAAAATTTAGTCAAATGATATTGTGATAACTTTTGTAAAATGTTTGGGAAATTTCTTAACTTGAATCAGTCTCCATATACCTTTTTTAGTTTTTTGGCCTGACTGAGCAGTGCTGTATACAAAAGCCAAACTAATACTACAAACTCATTGAGATTGTTACTTAAAATAGCATATAGATAAATATGTATAGATAAAGATATATAGATATAGATTAAATGGCAAATCATTTATTATCATGATTTATATCTGCCTAAATAGGCATTTTAACCATAACCCTTTGAGTATGTTGTTGTGTATTTTATTGTCTTCTTATATACTTTGAGACAAAGGACATTAATACTTTCTTTATCAAATTTTTATTGATGTTTTGTCATCTTCATAACATACAAAATGATGTAGACAAACAATCAGCCGTACAAGTAAAAATCAAAACAACAGCAAAAATAAATAATAATAATACAATGAAAATTAACTGAAGAGTAAGAGTAACTGACAGAAATACACAAAACAAATTAGACAGTTGAGTCTTAAAGACATTAATGCATTTTTATAGCATAATTTGTATATTCATTTAGTTTTTGTAATGTTTGTACAATGCAAATTAACATTATTTCTAATTCTATAAGTCATGAGGACGGATAGATAAATCCATTGTTTACCTTGTTGGTCACTCCTTAATTTGTGCTGTCTTTTGCTTAGTTGTTACAGAAAAACGGACAGATCTCCAGATTGAATGTGAAGACAAGCAACCATGCAGATGAATTGAATGGGCAATTTGAAGAGAGAGTACTTGCAGATGGTAGGTGATGCTATGTTATTGCTATTTATTTAATTGTAATATTATTTAATTGTAAAGTATTACAAAACTATTACAATTACAAGCATACATACTCAGCTTTCTTCTTATTTATTTATTTTTTGTCAGTTGGCTCAGGGTTTGTGACTCTGAAAGACGATGGCACAGAAACAACTGAAGACCTTCAGGATATGGATGCTCTTCAACCAAACATTAAGAATGAGAGCACAGAGATGGTCAATACAGATGGTGTAGAACCTGAGGAGGACAACCAAGTTAATGATATCAATGAAGTTGGCTTTAAAAAAATCTTCAAATTTGTTGGATTTAAGTTCACCCTAAAAAAAGACACATGTGAAAAGACTGAAGCAATTGAGCAAGAAGAAAGTGTTGCAAGTCCCTCAGAGGACTCCAGTGACACTCAAGAGAACAGTGCAGTGGCAGCAAATGAAAACATAATTGATGAGACTCACAAAAGTGAGGTGTCTTCCCAGCCTGATGCAGCTGAAGCTTCTCAACAAACAGACAATGAAACAGAGCTCGATCAGGACATGAAGTTAGTGGAACATCATGTGGAGGACGCACCTGAAAAAGAAATGGCAAAAGAAAGTCCTGAGCCAGAGGAACAAATGTCACCAATCAAGCAGTTCTTTACACAGGGTATCTTTGCCAGTTTAAGAAAGAAAAGGAAAGAAGAGGAAATACAAAAAGAGAGTAAGGAAGAGGAACTCAAAAGAATCGAGAAAATTGGTGCAGAGGTGACTGAACATGAGGACAGTAAATGCATGTGTCTTGATATCCCTTATATTCTATCAGAGGAAGAAAAAGATTCACCGGAGAAAGCCGATGACAAGTTATTACCTGAAGGAGAGCTTCAGAACTTTCAAGAGAAAGATAAGGTACAAGGAAGTCCACTTAAAAGACTTTTTAGGAAATTTTCCACAAGAAAGCAGAGAGAAAGTAAAGCTGCAGAAAAGGTGATCGAGGCAGAGGAACAAGTCTCTGAACAGCCAAAGCCATCTTTGGAATTGACAGAACAAGGGAAAGTGGAGGAACCAGTGACTGAGGAACCAAAACCTGCTGAAGAGGAGCTGGTGGCTGATGTAAGCCCTCAAGAGTCCAAAAAGAAATCTGACACTACTGTTTCCTGGGAGGCACTGATTTGTGGTGGCTCCTCTAAAAAAAGGGCTAGAAAAACAAATGAGGATGAAACAGCAGACAAAGGAGGAGACTATGAGAAAACAACTGACTCTCCACTTGGAAGTTCCTTTGAGGGTGATTACGATCATCTTACATCATCTAATGAACAAACAGGAAGTCCTGCAGAGGGAGAGATGGGATCCACATGGAAAACATTTAAAAAAATGGTCACCCCAAAGAGAAAGGTCAGAACTGGAGAAAGTAGTAGCCCTGAGCAGATACCTTCAGACAGTGAGATGAACAAAGATGATTCATTTTCTATGAAGAAACTTATACCAGGGCACAAAAAAAGAAAATCGGAAGCAAGGCAAGAACAAACATCCTCTGATGAGGCTGCTAAGGATCATGATACAGGTGATGAAGATGATGAAACCCCAGCTATTATTCCCCTGTCTGAGTATGAAATAATTGAGCCTGAGAGTCTGAAAGAGGTGAATGAACAGCGAGTTGAAATCACAATAGAACATGAGATGCCAGAGATGACATCGCAAGTGTTAGAACAGGACACATCCAATGACTTGGTGCCGGAAATTGCAGCTAAAGTTTCAAGTAACATTGGACCAACAGTCATACCTGGTCTATCAGAGGACTTTGAAGAACTCACAGACTTTGTGAGCAAACATCAACAACTGAGTGATATACCAGAGGAAGGCATCATTGAGGAAAGCATTGAAACACCAGTATCATCTGCTGAGTGGACAACACAGGATGACACCTTAGCTGAAGACATTGTGGAGTTGACAGCTGATGCGGTCACTGCCCCAGAACCAGCAAGTGAGCAGTTTATTGGGGATGACACTACTGAAATGGTCTCTGCAGTCTCGCAACTAAGTGAATCACCCAGGACATCTGGACATGTTACACCAGTGCCAGCTGAATATAGTGTACAAACATCAGATGTGATTCTACAGGAAGCTATTCAGTCTATCTGCATGACTCCAAGTGTTCAATCAGTAACTACAAAAGATGAAAGCCAAGAATCTCTGGCTGTGTCATTTTCACCTTACATTGTACAGTCTTCCACACCAGAGGAAACAAAGGTTTTGGTTGCACATAAGAAAAGTGAGGCAACAGCAATATGTACAGGCCTAGTATCTCAAGAAATAGAGTCTGTTGAAGAACATCTCCCTGCACACATAGTGGAGGCAATACCTGAAGTGAGTGATGCTGTAACAACTGAATTAGTCTCTGATAACTTTACAGATAAACCTGAAGCTGCAGGACTTGGGACAGATGAGGTCTATGAAGCTGAAATCAAGGATGTGAAGACTGAGTATAAGGAAATAATTGTAAATGAAGAAGAATCTGCCACTGAAACTCAGCTAGAGGCTGCTGAACCTGAAAAAGAGATGAAGCTACCAGATGTTGAATTGTCACCTGCTGAGTTTGAGCAAGCTGCACTCACTGAAGGAGTTGAAACTTTGAAACATGGTATTGTAGACAACATTCCTGACACTACCACAAGTAAAGCCTCAGATGTCCCTGAGGAAGAAATTGAAATGATTGCCTCAGCGGTGGAGTGTCTGGAAAGCAAAGACACTGTTAGTATTATAAATCCAAGTTCAGATCACATAGTGGCAGAGAGATTGAAGTTAGAAGACAATTTAGAAGTAGAAGTTGAATCAATACATGCTGATGTCTGTGAAATACAAGTTGATGTAAAAGATGCAGTCTTATTAGCAGGTGATTCAGCAGTGACTGTAGAGGAAATCAGTGAGAAAATGAATGAAAATAATGATGGAAAAATAACACTGCAGGAGATTAAGGAAATATGTGTAGAGGAAGAGACTGAGAATGTTGTTGCTTCAGAAGTTGTTCAAAATATTGAGGCTGAAAACATTTCAGAAACTGTAGATGAATCATTAGCCAGAGAACAGTTGCCGACTAAGGAGGTGTCACTTCCAGAATCCATATTAGTTGAGGAGGCTGAAGAGATCCATAAAGAAGACATTGATACAGATGTGGATAATAACAAAGTTGAAGACAGTGCAAGTGACAGAATGGACATGGTTTTTGTGAAAGAGAAAGACGACCTTGCAGTAAAAGAAGGGCAACCATCAGCAAACACTGCAAGCAATGAAACAGACAATGATGTTTCTGCTCATACAAATATTACTGATGAATCTCCTGAAATAACTGTTGATGCAGAAACTGAAAATGGAGACATGGTTCATGGAAGAGAACCCACAGTTGTTCCTGAGTTTTCAAAAGATGTATTTGAGCACACAGAAACACCAGCAGAGCTCGAAACTAATTGTGAAGTCATACTGACACCACTAGAGACAGCGTTGTCAGAAGCTGAAGCAAGACCTCTACCAACTGAAATTGTGGCTTCTCAAACAGAGGAGTGGGGTGAAGACACCAAACATATTCCAGAACCACACAAAGAGAATGAACAACCAGTGACAACTGAGAATATTAAGACTGGCAAAGTTTTAGAGATGGTTGCCATTATTGAGAACACAACAAAACAGTCAGGGAAAGAGAAACTTATAATGGTTGAACCAGTAGCACAGGCACTCAAAATATCTGAGCTACCGAAGGCAACAGAACAAGAGGGTGATGCATCTGAAATGACTGTAGTTAATGCTGAAGCAATAGGCGATGACCAGGCCCCAGAAATGACATCAACATTAATGAAAGAAACTGCAGTTTCAGAAGTAAAGGATAAAATGGCTGTTGCAGAATCAGAAAGGTTTGACTCAGGGCTGACTGTGATTGAAGTGGCTCCAACCACAGTGCTGGCACAAAATGATACTGCTTCAAAAATGGAAGTTAGTAATGTGAGTGAACACAAGAATGAAGCAGATGAAGATGTTAGGCTAAAATGTGAACCTCTTGAACAGTTAATAGAAATGACACTGCCAAATAAGTTACAGGTAGACAAGGCAGAAATTAATGATGAAATACCAGCAGTAACGGAAGTAACACCTATAGCGCAGGTACCACCATTGAGCTCTGAAGTTACAGCAGAAATGGCAGACGTTTCAGTTTCTGAGATACAAACTCAAGTTGTGAGAGAACTCAGGGAGGCGACACTTGAAGTGACTGAACCGAAGGTTGAAATGCCAGTGGTAACAGAAGTTGAAGTAGAGACAGCTGTAGTAACTGAGCTGGAAGTGGAGACACCTATTGTCACATCAGTGGTTACAGAACTTGAAGTAGAAATGCCAGTGGTTACATCTATGGCAAAGACGACTGATACTCACAAATCTGTAACCACAGAATCAAAACATATACACTGACACATCAGTGTTGACAACAGTGGTCAAAGAACAAGTGGGGGAGATGCCCACTGTGGTAGTGACACCAGCTACAGATGAAGTAACACCAGTTGTAACTCTAGGCAATGAGTCAATGGTTGTAGCACCAGTAGAAGACACACCTGTTGTGAATGTAGCAGCAGAAACACCAAATGTTGAATCAGTGATTGTGAGGACTGCTGTGGCCCCAGCAGTAGAGATACAGAATGTGATTCCAGTGGTAGCAACACCAGATCTTGGTTCAGTGTTAGTAACAGAGGCTGCATCTTCAGTATTAGAAGCAGCAGAAGCAGCAGTTGTAAGCACAGTTGTAGAAACACCAGTTGTTTCTTTCACAGCAGTAAAACCAACTCCAGCTGTAGTGGCAGAGATGCCAGCTGCAATAGAGAAAACAAATATGTCCCCTGTTGTAGAGATCCCAGCAATACAGACACCATCTGTAGGCCCAGTGAAAATGTCATCAGCTGTAACATCTGTGGCAGAGACTCGAAGCCAAGTAATCGAAACTCCTCTGGTTTCCATCACATCAGTAACTGTAGCTACAGTGACACAGACACCAGTCGTTGAGATACCAGCTATAATTCCAGTGACAGTAACAGAGGCTGTATCTTCTGTAGTAGCTACATCAGCTGTAACTTCAGTAGAATCAGAAAAAAATGTGACCCTTGTAGTAGAAACTCCAGCAGTATCTTCAATTGCAGTGGCAGAGACATCACCTGTGACAACAGTGGAAGAAACACCAGCTCAGATTTCAGTAATTGTAACAGAAGCAGCACCTCCAGTTCCACCAGCAGCAACTTCAGCAGCAGAAACATCAGCTGTGATCCCAGTAGTAGAAGTTGTGAAGTCAACTCCAGTTGCAGTGGTTGAGACACCAGTTGTGTCCCCAGTGGTAGAGACACCAGGTCAGGTTTCAGTGATAGTAAAAGAGACTGCATCTACAGTAGTTTGTTCAGCAGTGACTGCAGCAGTAGAAACACATATTGTGATCCCAGTAGTAGAAACTCCAGTGTTAAAGTCAGCTCCGCTTGCAGTGGTTGAAACACCAGTTTTGACTCCTGTGGTACAGACACCACATCAGGTTTTAGTGACAGCAACAGAGGCTGCACCTCCAGTAGTTGTTTCAGCAGTGGCTTCAGCAGCAGAAACACCTGTTGTGATCCCAGTAGTAGAAACTCCAGCTGTAAAGCCAGCTCCAATTGCAGTGGTTGAGACACCAGTTTTGCCTCCAGTGGTACAGACACCAGATCAGGTTTTAGTGACAGTAACAGAGGCTGCACCTCCAGTAGTTGTTTCAGCAGTGGCTTCAGCAGCAGAAACACCTGTTGTGATCCCAGTAGTAGAAACTCCAGCTGTAAAGCCAGCTCCAATTGCAGTGGTTGAGACACCAGTTTTGCCTCCAGTGGTCCAGACCCCACATCAGGTTT
This sequence comes from Ctenopharyngodon idella, assembly GCF_019924925.1. NCBI lineage: Eukaryota > Metazoa > Chordata > Actinopteri > Cypriniformes > Xenocyprididae > Ctenopharyngodon > Ctenopharyngodon idella. Next base: position 2,300,109 of record NC_067236.1, read on the forward strand.
TAGGGACAGTAACAGAGGCTGCACCTCCAGTAGTTGTTTCAGCAGTGGCTTCCGCAGCAGAAACACCTGTTGTGATCCCAGTAGTAAGAACTCCAGCTGTAAAGCCTGCTCCACTTGCAGTGGTTGAGACACCAGTTTTGCCTCCAGTGGTACAGACACCACATCAGGTTTTAGTGACAGTAACAGAGGCTGCACCTCCAGTAGTTGTTTCAGCAGTGGCTTCCGCAGCAGAAACACCTGTTGCGATCCCAGAAGTAGAAACTCCAGCTGTAAAGCCTGCTCCACTTACAGTGGTTGAGACACCAGTTTTGCCTCCAGTGGTACAGACACCACATCAGGTTTTAGTGACAGTAACAGAGGCTGCATCTCCAATAGTTGTTTCAGCAGTGGCTTCAGCAGCAGAAACACCTGTTGTGATCCCAGTAGTAAGAACTCCAGCTGTAAAACCTGCTCCACTTGCAGTGGTTGAGACACCAGTTTTGCCTCCAGTGGTACAGACACCACATCAGGTTTTAATGACAGTAACAGAGGCTGCACCTCCAGTAGTTGTTTCATCAGTGGCTTCAGCAGCAGAAACACCTGTTGCGATCCCAGTAGTAGAAACTCCAGCTGTAAAGCCTGCTCCACTTGCAGTGGTTGAGACACCAGTTTTGCCTCCAGTGGTACAGAGACCACATCAGGTTTTAGTGACAGTAACAGATGCTGCACCTCAAGTAGTTGTTTCTCCAGTAATTTCAGCAGCAGAAACACCTGTTGCGATCCCAGTAGTTGAAACTCCTGTAGTAAAGCCAACTCAATTTGCAGTGGTTGAGACACCAGTTTTGACTCCAGTGGTACAGACACCACATCAGGTTTTAGTGACAGTAACAGAGGCTGCACCTCAAGTAGTTCTTTCATCAGTGATTGCAGCAGCAGAAACACCTGTTGTAGTTGAAACTCCTGTAGTAAAGCCAACTCCAGTTGCAGTGGCAGAGACACCAGTTGTGACTCCAATAGCAGAAAGGTCAGTTGTGAGTCTAGTACAAGAAACTTCAGTAGGAGCAATTGCAGTAGCAGATATACCTGTTAGGATCCCAGTAGTACAGACACCGGCTCTGGTTTCAGTGATTGTAAAAGAGACTGCATCTCCAGTAGTTCTACCAGCAGTGACTGCAGCAGCAGAAACATCAGCTGTGAGCCCAATAGTAGAAACTCTAGGAGTAAAGCCAACAGTGGCCATGGCAGAGAAACCCGTGCCTGTAATTCCAGTAGCAGAAGCATCTGCTGTGACCCCAGCAGTACAGACACTGGTTGTAGAGCAGATAGTACAGACACCAACAACACCAGCCGTGCCTTTGGTAAAAGCGACACCAGTTGTGACTGTGATAGAGACATCTCCTGTGACTACTGTTGAAGACACGCCACAGGAAACACTAGCAGCACAGACACCTGCTTTAGCCCCTTTGATGGTGACACCAGCTATTAGCCCAGTTGTAGGGGCAGCAGCTGAAGCGCCATTTGTTGTGACACCAGAGGTAAAGGAAGCAGTGTTGCTGGTGGTTGAACAGGAAAAAACGGAAGCAAAGGCAACTCCTTCAGTTGTGTCTGATAATGTTGAACCACCACTTGTGGCAGCAAAAGAGGTAAAGACATCAATTTTACCTGAAGAAAAGGTACCCAAGAGTTCCTTGCAGCATGACCCTCAATCAGAATCTCAATCAGAAGTGGAGGATGATGTGTGGGAGGATGCTGTAGATATTATTGGAGATTCTCAGGGTCTAGTGAAACAAGCATCTGATGCTGGAATTTGAGAGTGGCATGCTAAACCAAACGAAAGCTATTGAGCAAGTAAGTAATTTTATTATATTGCATTTAGTTACCAGTCATTTTTTTTCTTTGAAATTAATAACACTGATTTTATCATTTCAGGTGCAAGTTAAACAAGGAAAGATGAGAACTTTTTACACTTGGAAGAGAATGTGTGCACAGCACAAAGTCAGCTGGGACTCACATTTCTCACAACAAAGAAATGACCAAACCACTGAGAAGTAAAATTGCATCATTAAAGTTCCATTAAGTTTATCTGTTCAGTAGATAAGCTGTTTTTTGACATATGAAACCCTTGAAAAGCAGCTATTTTGTCATATTCATACTAAGGATATTTGGCAAAGTATATGTATTATTTTTATGCTAAGCTTATCTCACATGATATCAGGTTGTATTACATATCTAAAACATAAAGTTTTAGGCATAATACAAAATATAAAACATTTGTACACATGCATTATATGCTATAGATTTGAAAGTTTGGCATGTTTAAATTAGGAAACTGATTCTCATTGTTGAAGGCAAATGCAATTGCCTGGTGTTTTAAGATATGTACTAATTAGATTTATTTTGAACCATGATATGCCTCTTGATATACCTCTAGGAGGAATTTCTATTATACTCTAAATATGATGTACACTTTACCAAAGCTATAATATGGATTAAAAGTTTAAACTTCACAATCATGTTCCATAAAAGAGATGATTAGACAGTATTCGGTCAGATTCAGTGAATTTCTAACTGAAAATGACAGATTGTTTAATTTGTTTTACAATAATATTTTACAAAGTCAAAATCTGATTATTTATTTGTTTGTCCACACTGCCATTTGTCATTGTTACAAATTATGTTTAATTTACAGAAATGCCCAATTCAAGAAAATATTTATGTGATTACTGTTAGCATAAAAATTTAAGCATGCAAACTAATGTTGCAATTACTGGCTTGTCCCCATGTGTTTTTTCTCTCTCCAGAGAAGCACTTAACATATAAATGTTCCATATAATGAAGATCAATACACTTTGTAATGCATATGATCATTAAACATTTTTGCATTTTTGTTAATATTATACAAGTTGCCTTGCTGTATTAAGGGGATTTGAAAGCATCTGGCCTGACAGAATAAGCCATTGCAGTATCAATATCATAATTTTAACTTATTCTAAATATTCCTAAGAGTTTGAAACCATCTGTACAGACTGATGATATGGGCTATGCATCTTTGAAGAAGTTGTAATATTAACAATCAACTAAATACAGGCGTATAGTATTGTTCGTGTATTTTGAGATATTTCAAAATGTATGGTTTAATACAAATTATATTTCAAGTTTTATTTAAATAATAAAAAAACTTAATCAGTGTTTGGCTTCTGATCTATGAGAAGTGGATGTACAGCACTAAAACAATTTTCAATTTATTTGGGTAATGGATGAAAGACAACTCAATAAAATGCTGGTTTATTTTTCAACTTTGTGCAATATAGGATGCTTTAAAGAGGCAACTCAGAAGTTTCTGATAGGAAACAGTAAATATAGTTTTGGCATTTTATTAGTTTCAAACAAATTCACAAATGACCTTTTAGTAACACACATATGGAAAAAAAATCCTGAAAGAAAAATGCAGAAAGAAATGTGCAATTCTCTCTGTTTATAACACAAACACACAAAAAAAGTTAAATATTGGCACTGAAACAGACTAATACTGCTTTAGCATGACATTTTAAGAAGGACTGGTAACTTCAGGAGTAGTTGTTGCCAAGTCCTTATTTTGATTTTCCCCCAGTGCATTTTCTGCCAATGGTACAGCTTCACTGTCAGTCAAACACTGATGTTTGGGAACCTCTGAAGGACTTGCAAAAGGAGCTGCACACATGCTACATTTATAGGGTCTTTCCGAAGACTGGAAGAGAGCTTCCACCTGACTGTTGTCTTCACCACCACACAGAACCAAACTCTGTTTGTTGACCATAATGTATGAGTCTGCATCCTGACTTATACAAACATGTCGAGCAGCTTGGTTTGCTCTGCAGAAGTTCTTTCCGCAAGCACTGCACTTATACGGTTTTCCTGTGTGAATGTACATGTGCTCACGCCAGTGGCTTTTCTGAATAAACTTGCGAGCACAGGTGGGACACTCAAATTTTCGGCGTTTCATTTCACGACCCATCTCGGTACCCTCCAGGTTGTCTAAATCAGCAATTTCAGAGGGAGGTGGGGTGTCTTCCATCCACACCTGTTGATCGGTATCACTAATAACATCACTGTCAGCATGCAAAGGGTCCTCCTCTATTTCCTGAGCTTCAAGCTCAATAGTGTGACCATTTTGCATAGACGAAACCTGTGGCTCAGTTGCTTGATTGGTGTGGACAAGTAGATGCTCCTTCAACTTGCACTTCTGGTTAAAACGGATTCCACAATAATTGCAGCCGTAATGCTTTCTGGAGGAAGCACTTCTACTCATTATGCCATATGTGAGGTGTTGGACAACCGTGGCTGCAGGGTTCTGGGTGAGTGTCTCTATGCCGACAGGTTGGGGAGATCTATAATCCATATCAGAAATTTCTGAAAATTCTTGGCCAACGATTTCACAGTTTTTAGCATAAACATCACCCTTGCACATTGAATTAATTTTGGGCCGGCTGCATGTCTGATCAGGTATCTGTATACCATAAAGTGAGTTTGTCAAAGGTACATACTGGGACTCTGGGTTCATAAGAAGACTTGCCTCCTGTAATAAGGGGTAAGCATGCAGGAATTTTACACCCTGCTCAAGGCGAAGAGGGTCAATGGGCTGCGTGGTGAATTTTCCAGTGTACATTAAGTTAAGCAGATAGCTGAAGATATCTGCTTGTATGTCTGAAGGCTTCAGTCGAACACAGTCACTACAAAAGAAAAGCAGAAAGAATCATTTAAATCCAGACCTGCTCTAAAATAATATAATTAAAAGTACTCCAAATGTGATTGAAAAACTTTTTTTTACAATCAAGTTCATGTTACCTGTCTTGATGGATAAACAGCATACGGAAGTAGTTTGAGAAAGCAGCAAGAACGGCCTTATGGGCTTTGAAAAGAACATCCCCAATGGCCACAGTACAGTCACAGAGGAAACCAAACTCTCTCTGAGCATTCAGACGCTTCAGAAGCACAAGACCATGATGTGCCAAGTCCATTTTTTCCCCACCTAAACACAACACAAACGAAAATATTATTATTATTATTATTATTATTATTAATAATAATAATTAGGATTTCAGTAGATTTTTTCCTGATCAATCAATTTATCTTGCTCCTCATTAAATATTTTATTACATAGTTTGGTCACCCAAACTGTGTTTTTTATGTGTGAACTTGTTTCTCTCTACGTATGAGGGTAACATTTCTAGTAACAATATCCTCACAAATACAGTAAAAACCTACTTAAGAGGACACTCAACACATGTAAAATTGGCAGGAGTGTGGTTTAAGTGTCTAAATAGGTTTTGAGGCAACAAGTACGTGTGTTTGTGTGTTGAGGCCCCGCCCATGTTAGTGAATTCCGAGTACAAAAGTTTCCGCGGACAAAATAGGAAACACGCGCTCACGCAAAGAACCCAGTAAAATAACGTACACGTTTTTAATGAGCGAAAGAAATCACACAAATGAACAAAGCAATTAAAAATGTTAATCTTCCAATAACGAAAGCCATGTCAATATGAAAACGGTCAAATTATTAATCATTTACAGACAAGATCCGTGAGTAATCAATAGTGCTCATCGTTACAGGGGTAAAAACGCCGACAACCGGTTTATTAAACACTTGTTTCAAATAAGACCCTTAAGGTGTCACTTACCGTTCTTTCACGACAGAATTCTAATACCTTATTCAGTTTGGTTTGTTGGCTGAAAACGGAGGAAACTTCTTCACCGAAGCAGTACGAGTCTAGCCAGTCAGTGATCCGCTGCTGTTTTCCGGAGAATCACATGACATGCGCGCGCCGGATCGAACGGCTGTCAGTCACAAGAGGCTGATCAGTCAATCAGCTGCATTAGAACATTAGAACATCAGCATGACCTCATGATGTGTTTTAAGCAGCATCAACTAGTGAAATGGTGAATGAATGCTGGAAAATCCAGTTTAAGATGGTGTCTGTGTTGTCATGTTCCAAAAACCAGCTTGACCACATTATAGAGTGTCGCAGCTTTTTGTGAAGTAAAATAAGTGTATTTTATTTCAGTAAATTTTAGTAGTATGATATTATGACATTATGACGGAGCTGTTTAAATATTACTAAAGCTCATATATACATTTCCTGGCAATGTAAGTTGTAAATTGAGGAGGGCTATCAATGTCACTTTCCTGATGATCTTCCATCTAAACATGGCCAAAAACGAATAACACACTGATCGAACATTTACCTCCGGTTTCACAGTCAAAACTTAAGACTATTCCCAGACTAAAATGCATGTTTGCTCTGTTTCAACTGAAAGACACATATCTTAAAATATGTCAGCGCCATTGTTTTGCCTCAAGATGCAGTAATGTTTTTTTTTCTTCTAAGGCACATTTATAAAAAGATACTTAAATGTCCTAGTTGAACTAAGGCCTAATCCTTGTTTAATCTAAGCTCTGTGTGTGAAACCAGGGCTTAATGAACTGTGACTTTTAGTCACAGATTTTCCTAGTCGCAGCTGTTCCAAGATGGTTGACTAGCTAACGACCAGCTCGGACCACTTCAAAACCAGCATGTTCCAAAACACGGCGATCAGCTAAATCTGGATTATCCAACAGAGGTCATTTCAGGACATAGATTCAACAGTCAATTGAATCCAATAACTCTCTGAGCGTCAGATATTGTAGCATTTGAATAAATTAATCTGAGTATATTTGTTCACAGAGATTATAAAAGAAGACACTAAATTAACAGAAACTAAATGAGCTACTATTTATCCACTGTATGTGGATCCTTCAAAAAAACTTTATTTCAGCTCTCAAAGTCACATTAAGAATAACAACAGATTAGATGACGAATCAATGAGTACTTCAGCTTAATTTACAGAAAAACAAAATGATTTGTTGGTTTACAAAAATATTTAAGTCCTCTTGTAAGACTATATCTGTGGGTCCTCAGAAGATTACACGAGCAAGTTCAAACATCACCTTCAGAGAGAAGAAAATAAATAAGTATTATATTGCATTTGCAAAACATATGTACATGATATGTAGACATTTCAAAATACCACATGCCAGTTTTTTTGACAGTGCAGCTGAATACACTTATTTAAACTGTTATTAAAAATGAAAGTGAGCTGGCTGGATGATATTAAATATGTGTACATAAGAGCATTCTGTGTTTTCTAACCTCAATGGTGATCAGCACGACGATCATCCACTCTAGTCTGAGACTGTGTTTCTCACTGAGGTGATTCCTCATCAGGTCTGTCAGTTCAGTGCAGTGCTGCAACTTTTCGTTCACAACCTAGAAAAACAGTGCATATTAGGATCAATGCAGCATTATTCCATCATTTGGTCAGGATAATTATGTCAAAGATATTTGTATTTTTGCAAGTACTTTCACTAACCTTGACTCTCCTGTTAATATTGAGGAACTGACAGGTCTTGTCATAGAGCTGCTCGAGATCTTCTCTGTCCCAGTAGAAATCAGGCGTGATCAGTAAGTCAGAGCTCAGGTTTATGCAGTGCCTGTAAAAGTGTAACGATATTGTGAGAATTAAACAGAGCAGTAGATTATCTCATACAATATAAACCAGATAAAGTCTTACATATGGATCCTGACCTCAGGGAAAAGAGCTCCCCAATCTTCTGCATAACTTCAGCCCTGGACAGTTTCACTCTTTGTCCAGACTTCAGCATCTGGTTAAAAAAGTTTATTGATATAACTGACTAATTTCAATAGGCCCTGTCCACATCTGTGCCATTCAATATACAGAACTATTTCAACTTTCAAAAAGCATCAAATGCTGGCATTACCTATGAAAGAGTACATAAGTGGATCTACCTCAGGAATTGACTGGATGGACTCAACAAAGTTGTCAAGAGAAACCTCCCATATTGCCAGTTTTACTGAAGTTAAAAGCACAAATGCAAGCATCAATATATAATTAGTCTCACAAAGTTTAATAAAAATGTGTGAAGATGCAAACATAATCCCACCTGACAGAGATAAAGCATTGGAAAATGCAAACTTCTCAAGAACAACCTGCTCATAATCCAGCTCTCCGTTAAACAAGAAGATTCCATGATGGAGCTTTGAATTACCCCTGATCCAACAAAAAACAAAAATAAAAGCATGGCTACATCTTAAAGCAGTACCATTACCAACTTTCAAGGAGTATTACATGATTTCAACAGTTTGTATATGTTGCATTAAGAAATGACAGATTTGTGACTGACTCTCCTACTGTATAATTGATTTCTTCATTTTCCCAGTGGATCAGAGCAATTTCATAGGGTTGAATTTCATGCTGCTCCAGTATCCTCATCGCTGTCTTTACCTGGGTATAAAATATTAGCAGGGCATGATTTGTAGCATGATTTTTAATTATGTGAAAGAACCTTTCAATATTTGCCAAACACCTGATTCAGATTCACCTGGCATATATAGATTAATACAACTTTTGAATAGTTTCCAGTTGATATTCGTCTATCAGAAAATCTGCCAGTTGCTTCAGTGTATGTTATAATAATACTTACAGTTTTCTCATCAACATTCCAGAACACCACTGAGCCTTCTCTAAAATGGTAAATAAAACAAAAAATAATTACCAATCAGAAATCAAAACCCAGAAATTCAAGTGATAAAAAAATCATTCAGAATACCTGAAGAAGAACATTGTGCCACTGTCATTTGGCTTTGCAGCATTCTCTGTTCCCATCACCAAAACATTGGAAGCGTCTGAAAAACACATTTACTTACAACAAATAAGAGACTGCATTCAAACAAGCATGCAATGCATTCTTTTTTTTAAAAAGTGACGCAGATGAACTGACCTCTGGGAAATTCTTTGATTTCACTGAAGCCATGAGCTATGAGATCGTGACAGAGTGTGGGTAAATGGTACTGATCTGCAGTTGCGTATGCAATGCACTGCATCATGTCCTGAAAAAAAAATAGCATTAAATACATAATGAAAAGTCATCTTATATATATATCCCATAAATGATTTTATGATAACACACAATAGTCACGCACCTCCTCCAGACTGGGCTGAGTGGTTCGTGATGGCTGTTTGGTTCTTGGTCCCTTAAAGGTCCTTTTTCCGGGCATACCTCCTTGTTTCAGTACTGATTTGGTGGCGGTTGTTGTGGACTGCAATCTCATTTGTATACTCCATGTTTTGGATATTAAATTTAAGGGAATCAGCGCTTCAAAATGTGGTCTTTGAAACATTCCTCTTTGCAATAAGTATCTATGGTGATGTAAACTGATGTGACAGCTGCTCTGGTCTTTAAGAAGGTTTGGTGTAGGTGCAATGGATGCCAGTGTTGAGCAGTTTAACCTCATGGCGCTGACACTGTTTAATCCATTTACTGTCCTGTTTCTAAATCCACAGGCTTGTGTCCATTTCAAGGGTTGATGTAACCTTTGTAATATCTTGAGAGACATGCCTATAAGAATCAAACAGTTTCAGCATTAAGAGTGTTAAATTAGGTCTATATCAACCAGAAAGCACCACTATATTTGTAGCCAAGAGGCCTTTATTTCAGCTGACCTTGAATGACAAGCATGTCAACACAAAGCACTGGTCATTGCTAACCGTCTCGATGGTTCATTAAATAAAGATAAATTTAAGCAAATGCAAACAAAACAGAACGTGTCTGCTTCTTTCTGATCAGCTGACATAAAGCAGATACGCTGTGAATTTCTTTCTGACAATACTGCCAACATAAGCTACACAGTAACTTAAAACTGATTCTGAATATTCAAGGTAATTCATTCGTCTTAACCTTCAGCGTACCTGACGCGTACCGTCCCGCCAAATATTAGAACGTTCGATGACAGAAACTGTTACACAGTAGATATATATGTTTCAACATTCTCACAGATTGACATAACGTTCCAACAGCACGAGTGATCCGGTCACTTCCTGTATTTTGGTGACGTCAAAATCATGTGAGGCAACCTAATGTTGCCCCGCCCCTGCAGAGACATACGACTAATTTAGAGCTTGTGAATTTTATTTGGAACCTCATTATTTTATTTGGTAATTTTCATGTAGATATAAGCAAATCTAAAGCACGTTGCAATATATAACCAAGTTTGTTATGTTTGTTCTCTTAAATATGTGAAAAATAAGAAATCGAGATAAACAATTTCACACCATAAAGAGATACATATCGAAGATTAGGATTTGAAAGTGCGGTCATTTGGCTATTTGTTTGTTTGTGTCCTTTCATTTAGCTTTTTTGATAATTACTATATATTGAACTGTAAACATATCATGTTTTAATTGTCTAGTCAAAGTTATAAACGCTTTTAGTGAGGAGAACTGTAATGCCTCTTTGAACTTAAATAACACACATTTATCAAGATTCTGTAGGAGGTAGATAGGAGGTTATATGTTATTTTTCATATATTCAAATCCATAATGCCAGCAGATTAAAAACTGAATGCATTGTACGTCGCTCCGATAAAAGCATCTACCAAATGCATAAATGTATGAACCATATAAACTGTATAAAACAAGGTATGAACGTAAAATACACTTGTACTAACATTTGATCTTGCGCCCCCTAATGGTTAGAACGTTAAATGTTGTTGTGTTGCTTGGATACCTGATAAACTACACAATCTACAGAGCACCGTGCATTAGTATGAGATGGTTTGATATATCGGCGTGGAGCAGCAACATAGACAAGTGAGTTTTAGTACATTGTGCCAATTTATAGAGTGATACATTCTCATAATTCTTTATAAAAAGAATCGTTGACTTGATTACTTTACTGCCTACTGCTATGACCATATATCATTTGATTTGTGTCATGATCAAAAAAATGGTGTAACATCTTGTAACATTTGTAATAAAGCAGACTAAATACATGCAAAGAAGAAAGAATTTAGTGATTAAAATGTGATATGTGATTGTACCACTTTTAATGTATCTTTTATGATCATCTAGCAATAAAGGTGCTTTTGTTGTTAATTCATAATCAAAGTGGTCCTTGGGGATTAATAAAATAGCATTGCATTGTTTGTAATTCAAAGTTAAATAATATACCCACCGTGATTTATTACTATTATAAAAAGTTATGAATATTCATTGTGAATGCTACTATTGCTATGGTTACACCAGGTTCTGTCTGTCAACATTCAGGTTTGATTGACAGCGTTTTCGCAATGGAGGAGTCTGTAATCCAGCAGCACCTCACACACTATAAACAGGCCATTGAGACAGCCCGTGAGGAGCTGGCCACCCTGCAGGCCAAATACAACAACCTACAATCACAGGTTTATATATTCGCTGGCAATTCAGGTAGTTTTTGGATGCACATTCTTTTTGTGAAATAACATATTTAATTTTAACAGTTCTTGGAAAGCCAATCCAAAATTGCATCTCAGGAAGAGACTTTGAAAAGCTTAAAGGATGCCATAGATAGACATAAAGAGAAAGAGGCGAGACAGGAGTCTCTCATCAGCTCGCTCAGAGAACGCAACTACAACGCAGAGCAAGAGATGATCTCCATCACCTCCTCCAAAAGCATCATGGACATGAGAATACAGACTCTTACAAAGGAGAACAAGGAGAAAATAATGGAACTTGATATCAAGTCGAAGTGAGCATTTATGGTGGTTTGCACACATCTAGCCATTCTTTTTTGTATTTCTGTTTTCTACATTTTAGAATAATAGTAAAGTAGTTTGCATCTCCTCAAAGTCATAAGGTGCTCATCTGAGATGCTTTTTCAAACAGATGGACACATATGAATATTTCAGCTGTGAAACTTGATTCGCGTTCTGATTGGTTCGCTCAGTGTATCGTTCTCAGCCAATCGATTCCCTTTTATAACCATGATGCATCCAAACGAATGCACTATCTCTGCGCGCTATGGAAGTTCTTATTCTAGCCCTCCGCCTCCCCAGCACCACCTGCCTAGATCTGCTAGTGTACATAACACTAAAGCTTATAATAAATTAGTCAATTAAAGCATCAACTATATTTGATTTTATTCCATGGATCCTTTTCTTTTAATAAACACTGTTACATATTTGCAGACAATATTTTGCAGAATGCAGCAAGGCAAAACAGGAAGCCACTGAGACCCAGAGAAGATGTGACGAGTTTATATCAACATTAGCAAACAAAGCCTCTGTAAATATGGCAGGAAAGGTGGATCCTATGGATTATATTGTATCTGTGGTGAGTGTTTTGGTATATGCTTTCTTCCAATACTTTAATATTCTCCTGATCTCTAACATATCTCTCTATGATAAGGTGGATGCATGTTTCAAGGACAGAGACCGGCTGAAGAACTGTATTTGTGCTTTAGAGGAGAGTGTGAAGTTGTATGAGGTGGAGTGTAAAGCCAGCAGAGAAACAGTAAAGAGACTGGCGACTGATGTAGACCGTGAACAGACGCTCTCAGCCTCCAGAGCAAATGAACTGAACTCTAACAGACAGGTATATTTCCAGATCAATAATGCAATTAAATACACACCTTTGTAGAAATCAGCTTGAACTACCCGCAACAAGCATCTTTTAGGGTGAATCTGACAAAACCTTATGAAAAAATATGTCTGGGTTATACACTACTGGTCAAAAGTTTGGAATCATTAAAATTTTTCCAAGAATGCTTTTATTTGATCAAAAATATTGGGAACGTTATTACAGTTTAAAATGATTTAAAATCCTGTGATGTCGAAGCTGAATTTTCAGCAGCTATTACTCCAGTCTTCAGTGTCACATGATCCCAGCTAACAAAAATATGTTCTAAGCACGTTTTGCTAACGTTTCCGTTATGTTCTCTGAACGTTCAGAATGTCCGTTTTTTTTAAATGTCTTTAAAAATGTTTTTTCTTAGTTATACAAACATTAAAGTGTTAGTTCACCCAAAAATGAAAATTCTGTCATTAATTACTCACCCTCGTGCCGTTTTACACCCGTAAGACCTTCGTTGATCTTCGGAACGCAAATTAAGATATTTTTGTTTAAATCCGATGGCTCCGTGAGGCCTACATAGGGAGCAATGACATTTCCTCTCTCAAGATCCATAAAGGTACTAAAAACAAATTTAAATCAGTTCACGTGAGTACAGTGGTTCAATATTAATATTATAAAACGACGAGAATAATTTTTGGTGCGCCAAAAAAAAAAAAAAAAAAAACGACTTATTTAGTGATGACCGATTTCAAAACACTGCTTCAGGAAGATTCGGAGCATAATGAATCAGCGTATCGAATCATGATTCGGATCGCTTGTCAAACCGCCAAACTGCTGAAATCACGTGACTTTGGCGCTCTGAACAGCTGATTCGACACGCTGATTCATTATGCTCCGAAGCTTCCTGAAGCTTCCTGAAGCAGTGTTTTGAAATCGGCCATCACTAAATAATTCATTATTTTGTTTTTTTTGGCGCACCAAAAATATTCTCGTCGCTTTATAATATTAATATTGAACTACTGTACTCACATAAACTGATTTAAATATGTTTTTAGCACCTTTATGGATCTTGAGAGAGGAAATGTCATTGCTCCCTATGCAGGCCTCACTGAGCCATTGGATTTAATCAAAAATATCTCAATTTGTGTTCCGAAGATTAATGAAGGTCTTACGGGTGTGGAACGGCATGAGCGTGAGTAATAAATGACAGAATTTTCATTTTGGGTGAACTAACCCTTTAAGGGAACATTCAATTTTATCATTTTGCAAATGAACGTTACTTTTGAATGTTCTCTAAATATTATGAAACAAGTAGTAACATTTAAAAAAAAAAGTTTCAGAAAAAATATTCAATGAACGTTTTATAAACAATTTGTGCTAACATTTTGAGAACATTATTGAAGATCAGATAACTCTGAATGAACATTCTATTAATGTTACTGGACAAATGTTTTTTTTTTCATAACTTGTTCTTGTTAGCTGGGATCCTTCAGAATTCATCTTGAAGACACTTTTTTCAAAAACATTAAAAATTATATTTATTCCAAACTTTTGACCAGTAGCTTATTTCACTTCATCAGAAGAAGTAAATATATTATGCATAAAGGATTTATTTATTTTTTTAACATTGTGACATTATTTTTAAGTATACATCCTGTAAAGCAAAATCAGTAAGAATAAATCAGCAATAAACTGTATTTTTTCAGGAATTGGATCTAATCTCACTGAAGAAACTAAGTTTAGAAAGGGAGAACCAGACCCTTAAAAACTCCCTTCAGGAGACTGAACTGGCGCTGGCGTCTGCACAGCAGCGCTGTCGCCACTATGAGAATCTGTCTCAAGATCTGGAAAATAAACTCCACAGCTGCCAGAATGAAGCTCAGGCATCTCACAGTCATCACGAGGCCTTCATGAGGAATGTGGAAGCCCTGCTGGATGATCAGTCTCTTCCTGTTCCACATACAGAGAATGATATATTGAAGGCACTTACAGCCCTTTGTACCAGCGAGAAAAGTGCACGAAAGGTCAATTGCATTTCAGAATATTATAAAACAGATTGCATTCTTACTTTTCAACCAATGCTTTCTGCATGCTCTAGTCTCAGATGGAGATGGAAAGCAGGCTGGCAGAAGTGACAGAGCAGTTGTCCAGCCACAAAGAGCATCAGAGCGTCTCAGAACGGAGAAAACAGGAGCTAGTGGACAGAATTCAGAGTTTGGAGGATGAGCTGCTGACTGCTGGAGTCTGCAAAGACGGAATGAATCAGGACAAACAGCATGTGAGGAAGTAGATTTATACAGCCAAAGCCTCAGTTCACATTGTAAAACTTTTCTGGCCACTGTACCAATCTTATTTTGCAGTTTCTCTGAATGTGTGAGATTTTCAGTTCATTAGCCACTATAGGTACATAATTAGAAGAATAGTGCAGTAAACAGTAAAACTACTTGCGCTACAGACCATTGTGTTTATAATTACAACAATACATTAAAATAACAGGTTACACTTTATTTTGATTAGGGTTAGTAGAATAAGTTGACATGAATTAGAATGTATCATAATTGTCCTAAAAAGACCTCTTCTTCTTCTGTAGTACCTGCGGTTTGTGGAGCAGCTCTCGGAGACGCTAAAAGTGGATCATGTTGCTGCAGATCTGGGATTTGATATGAGACTTGAGGCCATTCTTTCACGAGCACAACAGCTGACCAGGCAGGAAGGGACGACGTTACTGGAGACCAGGACGCAAATCTACAGCCTTCAGAGAAAGGTGCAGACATGTCAAAGTGGGCAGAATGAACCTAAGAAACTGTTATTTACTTAAATGTTTTGGTGCATAAATTTTGGGGTTCTGAATGTAAAATAAAACATGTTACAAATTACTGTCAGTTGTGTCAGATTTTACTGACATAAAATTTACAAAATTTATCAAAGCAAACATTTAAAAAGTAAAATAAAAATAATTAAAAATTAAATAAAAAATAGTGCAGTTTCCAAATGTCTAGTTTTGTAATATTTATGGTTTAATAAAAACAAAAACTAACAACTGAAAAAAAAAAAACCCATACAAAACTATTGAAATTTAATTTTAGATATAATTAAACTTTCAATCAAAATGAAAATTCTTCATATTTATATTATAATAAATTTGTCAGAATTATTATATTTTTTATTTTCTTATATATAAAACTTTTAAGTTTCAACTTAATATCAAAATACAAAGTTCTGCCATGAAACTCTAGATGGCGCAGGCTGATAAGTTCTTAACTAAATCTGCTTGCAATCACATCATTCTCTATAGGGCACAGCTGATTGGTTCCTGCTGTATCAGTAGCCAATGAGCTTACTGCTCAACCTTCAAATACTTGGTCAGCATTTGCTGTAGCAGTGCAGCACGCTTTCAGAAACCCTTCTGAAACCACCTTCCCCAGCTCCACCTGTATAGATTTGCTTCGGATACTTCATGTATGCTATATTGTGCAGCAGCAGCATGTCTTACTTGCTCACAGCAGCGTGTCGTGTATGTACTGGCAGTAGCAAGTTACATACTTTCTCTGTAGCAGCAGCAATAACAGCAACAGCATAGCAAATCTATTCCGCCAGGACCAAACATATCAACATTGTCACATCCATTTCAATGCCAAACCCTCAAGAGTTGTCATGACAGAAATGTAAATCTTAAATACAATTCTTTATCTAATTTTTAAATAATAACCATACAGCATTCTTAATATTATTTGATTATTATAATTGGTTATCATTTTCATCCATGGCCACAGCTTAAAGAACATAAGGAGCGTTCAGGAAGTAAAGACCTTCACCTGGAGCTGCTGAGGAGGAAGGTGGTCCAGCTGGAGGAGGAGAAGAGGAGCCGCTCAGCTCTGGCAGTGGAGAAAGATGATGCTGCTTTGACCTGTAAGAAGCTCCAGAAGCGGGTGGATCGACTGCAGGCGGAGCTGAGCACCTTACGCTTCTCCAACACGGAGCTGAAAGCCCAGCTGTCCCACACCAATGAGCTCAAGGTACAGGGAAGAGCCCTGGCCCACAGAGCCATTTCAGCATAAAATACAAAAACATTTTTAATAAAAAATGAAACTAAATAAAAAGTGAATCTGTAATACAAAAATGTTTATCTTAAGAATGCTTTGAGGGCATGATATACAGTAAAAATGACTTCTTTCTCTGTATAGGGTTCTTGATTTGACTATAAGTTTCTTTGGAGTTAAGAAATGCTCCTGTTTCACTATAAGTTCTTCAGATCAGTGTTTTAGTTTCTGAATTCATGTACTGATAAGATGTACTTTGAATACAATGCAAGTTGCTTTGGATTAAAGCATCTGCCAAATGCATAAATGTAAATGTTCTAAATCGAGCAAAAGAACGGAAGTAGCGACAGATCTTTTCTTCCATATTGTGACGTACAACTGAGTGAACTGGATTATCGAAAATGAAATGGATTATCTTTCACCGGAAGACTGAGTTATGACATTTTGATTAAGATTCATCAGATCAAAACAATCGTTAAAAGATTAATTGTTCACAATAAGATCAATAACATGCATTTACAAAATATATTGGGTGAATTGCATAAATGCTCAGTTTCTGCTGTCTTTGGTGCAACAAGATCAAAGTGATGGAACAAAACCAAACCATAGAGGAGCAGTGTAAGAATCTAGGAAAGCTTGAGAAGAACAAGGTAAAGACTGAGAAGAAGCTGACCACCATCAAGTCAGAGCTGCAAAACCAGGAACTCAGATCCAGAGATGAGATCCAACAAGCCCAAAGACTCCTGGACACACAGTGTAGTGCCATTGCAGATCTTAATCACAGTGAGAAACAGGTACGGGTCGACTTAAGACCACATATCTGCATGTAAAAAAATCCTAACCCAAAGTTTTGAATGGTAATATAACTCAGCAAAAAAGAAACATCCTCTCACTTTCAACTGCTTTTTTTTTTTTTTTTTTTTTGAAAATTTCTTAACATGTAAATATTTGTTTGAACATATAAAGATTGAGAAATAGACATAAACTGAACAAATTTCACAGACATTTGATGAACAGAGGGGGGGAGGGGGTCAATATCAAAAGTAACAGTCAGTATGTGGTGTGACACCAGATCCTTTAAGTTCTATAGAGCATCTCGTCCTCATGGACTGCAGCAGTTTGCCAGTTCTTGCTGTGAGAAGTTACTCCACTCTCCACCAAGGCACTTGCAAGTTCTTGAACACGTCTGTGTGGACACATGGTTACATGTGGTTTGGCACTGCAAAGACAATCAGCTGTCCTTCCTGTTTCCCTGTAGCACTGTCTTAGAAGTCTTACATTACAGACATTGCAGTTTATTGCTCTGTCCATCTGCAGTCCTCATGCCTCCTGCGGCATCTTTCTCCTGGTGTTTTTCAAAGTCATTAGAAAGGTCTCTTTAGTGTCTTAAGTTATTGTAACTGTGACTTTAATTGTCTACCACCTGTAAACTGTTGTCTTAAGGACTGTTCCACAGGTGCATGTGCTATATGGTTCATTGAACAAGCATGAAAAACATTGTTCAAACCCTTTCCAATAAAGATCTGTAAAGCTTATTTGGATCTTACTAAATTATCTTTAAAATACAGTATCCTTAAAAAAGGGACGTTTCTTTTTTTTGCTGAGTTATGAACATACTTTTGACATTGTTAAAAGTAACTAGTATGCTTGTACATTGCAGTTGCTGGACTTCTACACTGTGGTTTCTCAGATGTTGGGTGTTGACTGCACAGGCTGTGTGCCAAACTATGAAGTTCTCAGAAGACTGGAGCTTCTGATCCAATCACGTCACTGTCACTGTACTGCTTATCTACACCAGCATCACACGCCTCGCATCTGGGAAACTCCGGTTTCCTCCGTAAATGTTGCTCATTCTCATGAGTCCAAACCCCAGGCTCTGCCAGCTCCCCCTAGTACAACATCTGAGACACCAGTGACCCACGGTGATAATAACCTCTAGTTTAATGTTCATCCTACTGTAGCTGTACAGCCTGAATATCATATGAATTAGATTCTGATGTTCTGGTATCACCAACAGGCTTCTTAACTAGCATAATTTCATGGTTAAACAGCTTTAGCAAGTTATGATGAACAGCATGGCTACACTAGTCCATCAGATAGACCAGCACCAAACCAGCTGGTCTGAGATGGTTGTTTCTGAAGGTTAAGAAATATTTCCAGTTTTAGCTGGTAAGCATGTGCCAGTTAACCTCTGCTGGTAGATTCTTTAAAGGATTAGTTCACTTTAAAATGAAAATCACCTCAAGATTTACTCACCCTCAAGCCATCCTAGGTTTATATGACTTTCTTCTTTCTGATGAACACAATCGGAGATATGGTAATAAATATCTTTATAATGGCAGTGAACGGGGCCAACGAGTTTGAAGCTCAAGAAAGTGCCTCCATCCATCATAAACGTACTCCACATGGCTCCAGCGGGTTAATAAAGGCCTTCTGAAGTGAAATGTTTGTGTAAGAAAAATATCCATATTTAACAAGTTATAAAGTAAAATATCTAGCTTCCAGACCGCCATCCGTATTCAACTTACGAAGAAAGTGTAAAACTCTCGCAGTTCAAACTACGTCCTACGCCTTCAGTTACACTTTTTTAGTAAGTAGAATACGGAAGGTGGTCTGGCGGAAGCTAGATATTGTACTTTATAACTTGTTGAATATGGATACAAATGCACCGCTTCGCTTCAGAAGGCCTTTATTTACTGCGTGGAATATGTTTATGATAGATGGATGCACTTTCTTGAGCTTCAAACTCGTTGGTCCCGTTCACTGCCATTATAAAGCTTGGACACGTCAGGATATTTATTAATATAACTCCGGTTATGTTCATCAGAAAGAACAAAGTCATATACACCTAGGATGGCTTGAGGGTGAGTAAATCTTGGGGTAATTTTCATTTTAAAGTGAACTAATCCTTCAACTACACCTTTCTGGTAACAAAAAGTGTGTTTCAAAAAAAAAAAAAAAAATGAAATACCTAGTTCAGTCATGAAACTCTAGCTTATTGGCTGTCTTGTGGCTGGTTCAGCAGCCAATCTGCCACTTTTTTCTATCTAGGCTAGCCATATATACTTCATTCTGACCAGGTAGCATTATACTGTGTGCTCGTCTTAACCCTCCTCCGCCCCAGCACCACCTGTTTAGATCTGCTACGGGGTCTCTTACTTGCAGCAGCACTTTCATTGTCACTTTGTTTCTTACGGAGCAAGACTTCGTACTTTCTTTGTAGCAGCAGCAGTTTTCTTTCTGTTTTATCAGGGTCTGTGTACTTGCCTGCTGCGTAGCAGATCTAGTCCGCCAAAACCAAACCTATTTACATTAATATTTCTCATTAATAAAATATTGTTTCAAACTTCTCCGAGAGTTGTCATGACTAAAATGGAAGTATGTTGACAATGAATTGACGGCAGTGTTTAATACAACCCTGTGAATATTATTTGCAAATCAGTTCAATATTTAAGCAGAGATTGCTTCTGGTAAGAAAATAATGATTCACAATTAAATTACATTAATCTTTTATTTTAATGAAAAATACTAATCAGCAGGTTATGTGTATATCATATGTGTATTTTCATTGCAAAGGTTTCTTAGGCCTTAGCAAACTGTACATACATAAATACCCTTTTCTTTGATATCAGTGGTTTACATACAGTAAAGTATATATTCATGACAGTTAACTTGAATATTACAGCAGGTAAGTTAAGATCAAAAATTAAAAATCAACAACAAATTCAATGAAATCAATTATCGTTTTAAAACCAAAGGATGACCACATGCCAAAAATACATATAAAAAATATCTGCAATATAGAGTTCATAAATTTTTCATCTTTTTTTTTTTTTACAAGTTATTAATTTGATAAAAGCAATTCCACACCTTTCAGTTTTTTTCCAATAAATTCGATCTTCCCATGATTAAAAAGGCCTTTAGACCTCTTTCGACAGTACCAGTGTTGAGTTAATATCCTATGCTCTATTTTCCTCCCTTGTGTCAAATATGGAAGAACATCAGTAGAACTAACAACACCTGACAGCAGTTTTCAGTGCAATAGGCTTTGTTCTAACATCTACACAAGACTCAGTGACGTACTGTAAAATTAGCAGCTGTACAAGGACATGATAATAATTCACTTTGGCTGCCAAACTCTTAATTATGTCAGTTGCCAATTTAGGTGGAAACCCAATGCTGAGCTGCTCATATGGGTGGAGGCCCGTTGGTGTAGCTGAGCATGGGGTGGAAGGAGCGGGCAAAGTTGTTAAGTTGGGCACAGCTGTAGTCTTCCTCAGACGTAGGCACAAGACAGGCCACGACCACCACCAGCAGCAGGATGATCTGCAGGGGCAGAGCGGCCCAGAGGACACGCTTTATGAAGCTTTTGCACCAGGACGGTGGGTCTTCCTCTTCAGAATGGGAGGAAACGGATCCAGCGGCGCTGCGAGACCTGCTAAACATTAGACAGCACAAAGAGATGGAAATGCTCAGATGCAAAACTAGGTAAGTAAGAGAAATTACATTTGTTGTGTAGCTATTTCTAAAACTGTAGCTAAGGAAACGGATTAGAAGATGTAGGCTTCCATATTTACTGGATGGAATAATTTTTATATTTATCTCTTGTCTGTTATATGATATTTGGAAACACATTAGCTGCCCAAGCTTGACACAGATAGAGATAGTTTGAAATCTTCAGTAGCATTTAAAAGCAAAAGGGACAGTTTATTCTTTATAAATATGCCTTTTTGTTAAAGCGCTGTTAAACAGAGTGAATGCTAACAGGAAAAAGCACAGCTCAACAAGTATCAGATTAAGGCAAAGAGTTCTCCTTAAAGGTGCAGTATGTAGGATTTCTATCCGCTAGAGGTCACTAGAGGCCTATTTGAGCGCGGAATCTTTAAGTTTGAGCGCGGAATCTTGGGACATGTGGTCTTCACCTAAACGGACGGTGCAAAAGAATAGGGATAGGACTCGGGAAAAAATCATGTTCATGGATGTGATTATTAACGTTACTGTAGTATGAAGCAGAGCAGGACCGAGTGTTGTGGGAGCTGAACGAGGCCGCTGGAGCGATTGCGCAACGCATGCCAAGAGCAGTGGAACTTTTATTATGCCACAGTCGCCGGCGCCGCTTCCGCTTTTCCGGTCATGAGTATGAGGTAACACAGTGCTGTTTATCATATTAGATACATTTAAGAGTGTTGAAAATAATGTTATAACGTTACTCTGTGCGTTCGCTCGGTGGCTGCTGTGAGACACTGTTGCACACTGCAGTAAGCTAGATCGATTTTAGAATATAATATTAAATGCTGGATGTCTTGTGTTGATGAATGGCATGCAGTTCATTTTAAAATGTATTGTATGATGGAGAAAATTCTGTATTACTGTTACTAAAAGTAAAGCTGCATCTGATTATGGCTATGTTAGCTACTTGACAAAATAGTGTTTTTCTCTGAAGCATGGTAAAGCATGGTACACGCAGAAAATCAAGAAAATTAGATTTAAACAATAAGACTAAACGTGCTGAGCTTTACAACAAAGTAGTTTTCTATCTATAAATATATCAAAACAGTTGTTCCCTTGTCTATTAAAATGTGTAATATATTAAAGCGTCTTTGGTGTTTCCATGGTCTCTACAAAATAAAACCGGAAACTGAGGAAGACCGAGGGTTAACGCGGATATGACGCAATTGACAGGTGACTCCTTACACGTCCCGGAGCCTTGGTTAAAATTGCAATTTTCTCACGATTTACAAATAGTTGGAAACATTTGGGATATTCTAAGCACTCAAGTGAACAAAATATATAACACTGGCCTAGTGGTTTTTGGATATTTTACTGCGAAAATCTTACATATTGTACCTTTAATATCTGTGTGCAGGTGCTGTGGCCTAATGGTTAAAGAAATACACTGGAAGAAACTAAATGTTTTATGTTCGAAACCAACAAGGTGCAAACCAAGAATAATCACCATTGTGCCCTCTGAGCAAGATAATTACATCTCGGTTACAGCAGACAAACTGACTAATACTATGATACAAATGACTAATAATAATTTAATCTGACTTCCTTGAAACACTTATCACTAAAAAGTGACTGGAAATGCTAATACAGTCATTAGTTATTCATCTGGACTGCAGATGAATGTTGCATTGATCTCATGAGGAGAAAGTCTCCAAAATATAGAACAATATTACTTCATTATCTTTCATTCTGCGCAATCTCTCTTTTTTGTTTATATAGTTTTGAATATTGTACTGAGCTTGAATTTAATTTTATAAAAGTATCCTGCAATGATCTTAAAAGAAGAATTATCTTATAATAGAAAATCTTAAAGGTATAGTTCACACAAAAAAATGAAAATTCTGTCATCATTTGATCACCCTCATGTCGTTCCAAAACTGTATGACTTTCTTTTCTCTGTTTAACAATTATCTTATACCAAAATATAAAAATTGTAACAAAATGTGGTAATTCCATTGTGAATATGCATCTTTAAAGGTGACATTATGGGATTACGTTTCATTTTAATGGGACAATGATCTAATAATTTTTTTAAACATCCTATAATAAAAAAGATATTTTTATTATAATATAATGGGCCATATTATAACGATCTAAGTGCATGGTCTAAAGTGCACAGCGCAAGTGCACTTAGGGTGTCCGAATCCACTTTTGCTAGTTTAAGGACAGGAAAAGTGGTCGGCACACCCGGCACATGGTCTAAAAGGGTTGTCCCTATTCTCTTAATGAGTCGGGTGTATTTTGGGCAGAACGTGCAATAAACCAATCAGAGTCTCATCTCCAATTCTCTTTAAAAGCCAGCTGCGCTCGCACCATGGCAGATTCGCTATTTACATGGCGGAAAAACTGAACGCTTTTCTACTGAGGAAACGGATCTGCTTGTGCACGAGGTTAAAGCTCGCGAGCAGAACATCTACGGGAAAAGCTGGCTTCCACCAAAGCATTCTTATCTTTATGCACACAATAATAATCTTTTACATTGTAATCCTTTTATTTTTAATATTTGGCATGTTTGTGTGCTGCTGCACTTCCCTGTGTGTATAATAAGCAGAATGCACATGCGTTGTGCACTCGCATATGGGCGCATATTACTAATGTGCTCTTTAAATAACAAAACAAATATTGCAGCATTGACTTTAGACCAGGTTTCAGTTGGTCAATGGCGCAGTCTATTTCAGTTGCCTCAAAATAGTAACACGCCAACAATGTGCCTGAACACACCTCGTTTTCAGACCAGCACGCTCATGGGCGCACAAATGGGTGCAAATGCATTTGCTATTTAAACAACGTGGCGCTGGACTTGAAAATGATACGTTGCGCTTGGCGCCGCATTGCGCTGGGTGTATGATAGGGCCCATAGTGGTAATTTCATTGTGAATATGCATCTTTAAAGGGGACCTAATGGGATTATGTCTTTTACATATTAATGGGAAAATGGTATTATTACAAACAATTATTTTATAATAAAAAAATCTTTCACCATGACCCAATACAACTATTTGTAACTGAATAACCCTTTTTAATGCTGGCATATCATGGGAAACCGGACATTGTCACTCCTTTCAGAACTGTCCCAGCAGCTGAGAACCACTGGAATATGTTATCATGTGTTCTGACTTCTATGTAAGGCACAGTGATGTTTCTCTAGTATGTCATCAAACTGAACGGATGGCAGATTGGAGGAGGGAGAAGATGATTGATTAGTCGGTGAAAGAGCAGATGTAACACACCAGAGAGAGAAAAAGAGAGAAACTGTTGCCAAGATTGTTCATTGCAGACGCTTGCTGAATAGACAAGAAAATGAACGGCTCAGCAGCAAGCAGCCTAGCTTATCTATATTTAAAGCCAAGTATCAGAAAAATACATAAAACAAGCATGATTTTAAAAGGTGTTGTGATGCTTGTGCATGGTGCATGAGCTCCCTTCGTAGTGTCTATCTCAGCTCCCTAACCTGAGCAGTGTCTAGAATCACAGAAGATGATGGAAGTCATCAGCATGAGCCTTTAGGTTGCTAATATTTCTGCATGCATATCATGCTGAATTTCTGGGCCACTGCAAGGGTGGTCTGTCAGGGTTGTAGGACACTGTCCACTTAGGGGTCAACCAAGACCCATTAGCGCTAAGGGCCTACGGTCAGTTCATGGGTTGAGTTCCATTATCTTCCGAGTGTTCTAGAAACCAGGAGAAAGGTACCTGTGAAGTGGACTGCTCACACAGGCTCCGGGCTGTGACAGACTACTTTTGCCCCGTGGCTGTTTGCAATGAACAGGGGGGTAAAAGAAAGAAAGAATGTTTCAGTCCAGGCAAATAAAGACAAAGCTACTGATGAAAGAACCCAAAAAAGAAGAGCACCAACAAAATCAAATGAGGGGGTGACAGCACCTCTATGGAGACAAAGAAACTGGTTCTTCATGACACCGTTCTCAGAAAAATGGCCTTGCCAACAAGGGATTCTTAAATATTTAAAAAGCTTTGAAGACGTTTTAAGCTCATTTCATACATTCACTGGACAAATGGCTTGTTTTCTGAGAGTGACTCAAAATCTGCAGAGAACATGTCAAAGGTCATATTTCACCAAGGAAGTTATGTATTACATAAAGATCATAATGAATCCACCATTAAGATTTTTTTTTGCATTCCGATATTATTTTAATAAGCATTTTACCTCCAAATTCTCATTACTGCAATGCAGAAAAAATGTGCATTATAATACAAAAAAGTAGTATAAAAACATTCAAATTAATTATTATTATATTATAATATATAAAATAATATATTATGTGTATATATATATATATATATATATATATAATATTATTTTATATATTATAATACACAGTATTTATGAAAATATTCTTACATTACAGTAAGACTGTTGATTTATGTTATTTAAAATCATTGTATTACTGTGATGAGAATCTGATGCAAATTCTTATAAATAAAAATAAAATAACAGAATGAAACTATAGGACACATTACAGTAATAATTTAAAGGGAACATGTGCTTAAATGTGATTAAAATAATGTTGCAATGCAAAAAAAAAGGCATAATTTTCTTCATGAAAAATATAATTTCAGACTTTCTTATGATTTTGAGGTTAAATATGACCTGGACATATATATATATATATATATATATATATATATATTTTTTTTTTTTTCCATAGAACCAGTATTCCTTGAAGACTATAGTGTGGGAATCTAGAATAAACATGAATGTGGGAAAATGAGTAGAGGAACCAACCAAACCAGAATTTAGGGATGTGATACAGGTGTGACCAGTTGTTTTAAGGATGTAAAACGCACTTGGAGCAATCAACGGGATGTGGAAACAAAACAGGGATAAATCACATCTCCAGTCCTGATGCGGCTCTTGCATTAGAGGAGAGCATGCTGGGATAGGTTCTGAGTTTCGGAGGAACTCTGAGCAATATGCTAATTAGGTGTCAAGTGTGTTTTTGGAGGCCAAGTTTCAGGGACATTCAAGTGTCAAACTACCGCCTCAACGTGACAAGCAAACACTGATCTCTGAAGGGCCCAACAGAACATGAGCGTGATGTGTTACCGATCGCTGGCGACTGGGAGTGCTGCGTCCAGACACGGGGCTTAGGGAACCCGAAGTATCCAACTCATCAGCGGATGACCAAGATGACAAGTCCTACAGAGATTGTGTGTGTTGAGGAGGGTTGGAAAAAGAGAGTGTGAGGAAACTTAAACTAGACATAAAAACTGGAATAAGTTTAGTATAGCACATTAGGGTTATTATAGTTAACTGAAAACTAAAAGTATAAAAAAATATTTTTGTTACTTTTTTAAATAAAATAAACTTTAAAATAAAATAAAAAAACCCCCCTAAAACTAGTTAGTTAACTTGACGTACTAAAATAAATAAAACTAAAACGGAAATAAAATTAATGAAAACTATATAGGTATTGAAAAAAAACTAATAAAAATGGCAAAACAAAATTATTAAAACTTTAACTAAAATTAAAATAAAGAGGAAAATATAAAACATTTTCACAACACTTTCTTGGCTCCTAGAATATTTTATTGTATGAATATCTGAACATACAATATATTAAAAGAAAAAACAGCCTCTGCTTTAAAAAAATAAATAAATTCTAGCTTCATGTTATCTTTTTTATCAGCACTTGAATTTAGGAACGTTTCATAAAAAAAGCAACATTTTAAACAAAAAGCTGAGAAAATCATGTTCTTTTTCAAAGATTACAATGTGCATAAGCAATGCTTTTATCACTTGTTTCTGCTCCTTTTTTCCTGTGTTTTGATCCAGAGATTCTCTACTCTTTCAGAAGTTGTGTAATAGGGCCAAAGACGGAAAGCCATCAATGGCGGAAAGTGTTGTCTCATAAATGATGGAAAATTCTGTCAATGGCGGGGAAAGAGTTGATTCATTTCCAGGCACACTGCCCAGCTAATAAAAAAAAAAAAAAAAAACGCTATTTGGATTTTAATAGGCAAATACTTAGGAGTCTACGGATGGATCATTATTACAGTGATTATTATTTTTCTAGCATGTTATATGTTTGGCAACAGTTCTTTTAACCCTTAAAGATGGTGTGTGTAGCTTTTCTTATCTTAAACACCCATGTAGGAAGATGCATCATGGCTATATTCCAGGATGACAATGTCAAGATTCATCAGAAATAACATCACAAAATTTATTTCCATCAAGAGGTACATAAATTTTTGGTCAAGATCTTGTATTGACAATGCAAGAGGTGAGCACTCTGTAAAGTCTCCTCCAGCACATCCCAAAGACTTTCAATGAAATTAAGGTCAGGACTCAGGGGTGCCAAATCATGTGTAAAAAATGCCTCTTCATGCTCCCTCACAGACATTTTTTTTTACAATTTGATGAATCTTGACATTGTCATCCTGGAATATGGCCATGATGCGTCTTCCTACATTGTTGTTTAAGAAATGAAAAGCTACACACTCCATCTTTTAGGATTAAAAGAATTGTTGCCAAACATATAACATGCTAGAAAACATCCATAGACTTAAGTATTTGCCTATTAAAATCCAAACAGTGATTTTTGGGACAGGCAGTGTATTATTTTAGTCAAAACAGGCAAACTGTGGACATCCATGTTTTTGTGACAACTTACCTGCTGACTGCTGGTGATGTCTAGGGTCTTCTGTAGCTCTCTAATGTCTCGTGTGACCTCCTTCAGCAACAGCTTGAGACGGTTCCCGATCACATGCACCTTCTCTTTGGCTTCCAGACAGTCACTGCCTTCCGAGTGGACCAGCAGCTGAAGGGACATGTCCTGCAGGGACGCCACCTTCAGCTGCGTGTCCAGCAACTCTCGACGGATTTGCTGTGGAACAAGCGGTGTTTAATCAAAACAAGCCAAGCAAGCTGTAACCCAAATATGCTGTATAAACAGAAAAGAGAAATCATTTACCAGAAGCGTTTTGTGATGCTCCTGTAGCGTATCGCTGTCCTGAGTGTGGTCAATCGGGACAATCTCATTCCTCCTGCGATCGATATTCTCCAGCCACAGAAGGAGACCGTGACTCATCTCGTGGAAGTCCTGAGCATTAGGAAAAACAAGAATCAGATGCTTTTACATCATCTGTGTTTTTAGCCCCTAAACAATTACACCTTCCTGCATCATATTTGCTGAATGAAATCCAACACTTGTTTCTTACTCATTTTGGGGAGCTGATTCCAAAAATAGTGTCTGTTTTGTTCTAGCATGTCACACTTTTCACAAAATAGTCAGCATTTTTGGTGTGGAAATCTTGTGTTATCCCTTAAGCAGCAGAAAAACTCCCACAAAGACTTCTGATTCCTGTCTGCCTCTGAGCCAGGTTATAACTATTTGTTTATTTGTAATTCTCAGCTGATTTTCTTGTGTATAACATTATTTTATGCCTAATCCTGATTTCAAGGTTAGAATTGTGGCCAGTGACAGAACTGTGAAAAAACTGTACATGTTCAGGTAAATAGGTAATAGACCTTTTTCTGCAAATCAGCAGCATTTTTTCAAGATGCAGAGCTGTTATGAAAGCAAAATTTATGAATGTCTTCTCAAAGTGTACATCTTCTTATAAAAGCTTCAAGATCAGTTGTTGCTGAGGTGTTTCTTGCCTGGCACTGCATGAGAGCGTGTTGGAGAGCATTCCTCCACTCATCCAGAGAGCTGCTCAGACGTTCCCAGCGGTTATTCATCTCCTTCAGCCGTCGCTGCAGGTCTCTTGCCTCCTCGCTGTCCGACTGCACAAACTCAGCGCTGCAGAGGTTAATGGACAGCACAATGGCCTTACGCTTATCCAGAGCCTTCTGCAGCTCCTGCGTGGAGTCACAGGTCAACAGAGAAAAAAGTGTCAATGATGAACAAGCTGGACAACAAACAAACAACAAAACAACAACAAAAAAGATAACCCTTTCAAACAAAAACAGTTGTTCAAAAAATGTGGCATTCGTGATATTTATAGTATTTATTACAATTTTGAATTAGCTTTTATTTTTATGTTATCATTTTAATGATCAACATGATCAAAAATTTGCTAAAAAAACAATCTGCTACATGCCTTCTTTCGTCTGATTGGTAGTTTATACTTTTTTCGCAAGTAAAAAGCCCTTTATAGTATAATTGTAAAAATGTCCACTTTCAGGTCATGGTTCACAGTCTTTTTGCTTTTAACCATATAAATATCAGCAACTGCACCAAACTGCATATTTTTGTCCAGTTTTGGGCCTCTGAATAAATTTGAGGTGCTTTTCCTCTGCGAGTATGAGCTCCAAATTCTCACTATTTTATACTATATGAGCCATAAAAGCCTGATGGGTCAAATTTGATACTCAACAATAAAACATATACAAACCTTTTTTTTTAAGATTTTATATGTCTAAAGGTTCAATAAACTGTTCAATAAAAAAATAAAATAAAAAAAACATTTCCAAAGCTTTTCCAGGTTCAGTTTTAGTAATTTTGTTATGTGCTTTTGTCATGTCTATATTTCTACATAGCATCAGTTTTAGTAATTTTAGTACTTAAACCTATTGGTAACACTTTAAAATAAGATCTTATTTGTTAACAGTTTTTAATTGTTAACATTTTTACAGCGTTTATTAACTTTGCTAAAGTTAGTTCTGTCATGACAACTCTCAGAGTGTTTGGCATGGAAATGGATATGACAATGTTGATATGTTTTGGCGAAATAGATCTGCTACGCTGCTGCTGTTGGTTATTCCTGCTGCTGCTACAGAGCAAGTACGGGACCTGCTACTGCCAATACATACACGACACACTGCTGTGAGCAAGTAAGACATGCTGCTGCTGTACAATATTGCATACATGAATCACCCATAGCAGATCTATACAGGTGGAGCTGGGGAAGGGGGAGGGTTTCTGAAAGCGTGCTGCACTGCTACAGCAAATGCTGACCAAGTATTTGAAGGTTGAGCAGCAAGCTCATTGGCTACTGATACAGCAGGAACCAATCAGCTGTGCCCTATAGAGAATAATGTGATTGCAAGCAGATTGAATTAAGGACCTCTTAGCCTGTGCCATCCAGAGTTTTAGGACAGAACTTAATTGAAGTATTTAATAGAAATCTTTATGTTCATTTTAGTTAACAGCACATTAACTAAGGTTAACAGACACATGTCAACAAATGAAACCTATTGTAAAGTGTTACCATTGTGTTTCAGTTAGTTTTTTCATCTAATATTTATATATTATTTCAGTTTTATTTCAATTACTTTTCATTGTAAAATAAGATAGTTAACAATAATAACTGAAGTGTCTGACCTTGAGTTTCTTAATGCGTAGTTCGATGGTCTGTATGTCCGTGCTGAGGTCCTGTCCCCGCTGCTGCTCCAGCTCTTCTTCTGCCTGGTCCAGCCAGCTGCAGATGCTCTTCAGGTCTGAGTTGAACTGCTGCCACTGCTGCATGTTCTGCTTCATGCGCATCTCTTTACTGAGAGCCTGAGCCTGCAGCAGCTCCCAGCGCTCGATCACACCTGCACAATACAAATGACAACATCTGTTCAGAGCTCTGCATCACTGCTTATGTCATCTGGGTTACACTTTATAGTAACAATAATATTTAATAACATTAACAATCATTATTACATCGTATGGTGCATCAGACACAAGGAAATCAAAATCCACCATTCATTATTTTCTTAATAAATGCTTCTGATATTATTCAGTGCATGCTATTCTAAAAAATGTTATTTAATCCAAAATATATGCATTTAGCTGCGTTTTCATGATAAAATGCAATCTTTAATACCACGTCTCACCCACTAATAATTCATTTTTTCAAAACATTAAATTTAAAACATTCAAAATAGTTTGAAATGTTATGAAACTTTCATATAGACCTTAGTCACGTTAGACGCCATATTGAATTTAACATGGATGAAAATGAGGCTGCTTTAGTCATATAAAGGTCCAATATCACAATTTTTTTATTTTTTTTTGAAAAACATTGCTGAACAATCGTATGTTGTTAAACAACAGTACAAATCATTGAATACACTGCACTTGCAGCCTTGTTTTCATTCCTGTCAAAAAATTAAATTTGGCACTACCCTAAGGTCTATTCTATATTTCCACACATCTAGTATCTT
The DNA here is from genome assembly GCF_019924925.1 of Ctenopharyngodon idella. Lineage (NCBI taxonomy): Eukaryota > Metazoa > Chordata > Actinopteri > Cypriniformes > Xenocyprididae > Ctenopharyngodon > Ctenopharyngodon idella. The sequence continues at coordinate 2,331,174 of NC_067236.1, forward strand.
ATGCAACATATATAATGTTTATAATGACATATTCAGCTTTTTCCCTCTGCTCTATTGCTTATATAGGCTACTAACAGCATTAGTTTTAATGAGAAGTTTGAAGAATGCATGTGTTTATATGCATGGCACAGTGTATGATATGGTTTTGTACCTGAGGTTTGGGACTCAGAGCTGTTGGGGTTGACGAAGCCTGATGTCTTGTCTTCCTCGTCTTTCAGCTCAAATCCCACTCGCTTTACTGCATCTATGCTGCCACGGCATTCTTCAAGAAGACGCATCTGATAAAATAAAATATAACAAACAAGTCATTTTATTTATTTAGCAAATGCTTTCTTATTCAAAGCACATTTTTACTACAGTGACAGTTCCCCAAATATAGTCCTATAGTGTTTTCACTTACATAACCCATGTAGGTGGCATCCAGCTCAGGGCCAGTGGGAGTTCGGCTGCGTATGATGTTCTCCGTCTGCTGCAGATGGAAGCAGCTGGTGTTAAGAGCTTTATCCAGTTGTCTGATGTGAGTCTCCAGTGATCCGGTGTCACCTGTAGAGGAACACCAAACACTTATCAGTGCAGGAACAACAGGAAGTTGCTCTGAGCTGCATCTGTGCATTGAACTGCACTGTAGTTCGCAGGCCTGATGCAGTGCATGATCAAGAGATGGACATCACAACATTGCTTTCTCATTAGTCAAACATACTAGGTTCTTCTAATCAAATGTATCATTAGTCAAAGCAGTTTACAATCAGAGTGAATTTATGCACTCCTCCAGAATGCCATTCATATAATATTGTATGTTTGTTCACCATTATTTGTCTGGGGAGGTCAATTAAGAAATATTTTCTTATTTACAATGATGACCTGGCATAATGGAGATTTGATAGTTATGGGCCGACTAATTGGATGATATTTGGCATTTTGAGATGACTTCTTGTGTTAGTTCTGAAAACTGGCGACATCAAGCCTTTTTTTTTTTTTTTTTGCATTATGATCATATTTTCAAGACAATTAAACACATTTTCCCACAGAATTGTCATTTGTGTAATAGAGTATCAATTCTTCTTAATGTAATGCAAAAAAAAACATTATTTAAATTTTTTAGTATTTATAAATCTCATTTATAAACTAGTGTTGTTATTGTTAAGTATAACTATTAAAAATATTTTTAATTGAAATAAAGCTGAAATAAAATAAAGTATAAATATTAGATGGAAAAACTTAAAAAAAACTTGATGCCTTGGCAACTAACTGAAATAAAATAAGTTTAAAGTAATAAAATTACTAAGCTAAAACAAAAATAAATTAAAATAAATTAATTAAAGTTAAATAGAAATTTAAAAAAAGCTAATGCAAATGATAAAGAAAACAAAGTAACTGCAAAATGAAAACATAAAAATAAAAGCCAATTCAAAATAATAATAAATAATATGAAAGTGTATACTTAATATTAAAATAACACTAATTTAAACAAAAATCCTTGTATTACTGTATTTACTGTAATGCAGTAAAAAAATAATGTACAACAGCAATGTGAATCTAATTCCAAAAAATATGTATGTTTAACAGTAATGAGTAATTTTATTGTCATGAAAATAATGTCGAAAATAAATAAATGAATAAATAAATAAAAATGGAATGGTCCACAAATAAAATTCTCTCCCATTTTGACCCTTGTGACCTCTAGATATCGGCACCGGCCATTAAAAAAACCCATATCAGTCGACCACTAATATTTAAAGAGTAAACACTTAATTTAAATGCATTCGATTTTTAATTTCAATTGTTTATTTGCATTTTTTGTAATTCACAGTCTGCTCTGATTGTAAAATACTGTGAGTAATGCTGTCGATTTGGAAATCCAAAAGCATTAGAAACCAAGGACGAACACCATAGTGAACTTAGTGGGCATCAACCTGTGACACTACATGCAAACACTGGAAAACTGATTATACTGTGTGAAACAACACAAATCAAAAGAAGGGTTAGAAAATACAGCCGATGGTCGCAGCACGCGTCTCTGTGCTTTGATTAGGTTTGTGAGTAGAAACTAAAGATCAGGCAACAGACTAGTGAGCGAGTCCCAGATTTCTGTGACTGCTGTTGCCTACCAGCGCTGGACCTCAGAGTTTGCTCAGTAAGTTTTAGAAATGCCTCAGGACTCTCTGGAATCACTACATCTGAAAGAAACATATACATGCATACAGTACAAACATGATTGAATGCTGAACCACACTAAAAACTTTTCAGGTCAATCTCACACGTTTCATTTATATTCTCTTATTACACAACACTCTGAAATGCTTGATTCTGATTGGTCAGTCATTCCCCAATGATGACCGTCGCTTCGTGTCGGGGGTCCCAATCACTCCATCAGTGTTTACTTTGCAATAACAACTGTCTGGATCCCTTACTTATTCTATCTTATGTGTTTATTGGTCTAAAGAGCCCACACTGACCTGAGAGGGCAGATGCTGAGCCCTGCAGGTATCCATCCTCTCCTTGATCTCCTGGTTCGGAGGACAAGGCTCTGCTGGCGCTCTCCAAACCCCGACTCAGGTCGTAATCGTGGTCCCACTCTAGAGGGATAGAGTCCACACTGGCCGGAGTGTCTCGACCCGAGCGTTCGGCCCGCAGAGGAGCGGCCAGCGACGCAGACCGACTGGAGGAGGGCAGAGGGGACAGAAAACCGTCACCCAGACGCTCGCTCCACGGAAAGCTGGACACGTCAGCAGTTTCGTCCAGATCAAACTCCCGGTCCGAGTATGATACGTCATGTTCTTCGTCTGTGAGCTGGATAAAAAGTTATGATTTTTTTAAATATGAAAATAAAATGAATGTAAAAAGAATGCAAGAAAATACCAGTCAGAAAAAGCATCTGATGTATTCAATGTACCGGTAATCTGATAAGTTTCTTGTAGTAGCGTTCCATACGTCCAAACACTTCCTGGCAGTAACGCTGCAGTTCTTCAAGCTCTTCTTCGATCACAGCAGCATCTATCGGTTCACTCTTTTCTAGAAGAGCTTCACCCTGCTGGAATATGTGGTCAATCTTGGCTGTGTTCAGAGTGATCTCTTGCTGGAACGCCTGGACGGAGCAGAAAACCTCCATAAGAGAACGACACAGGAGAATATATGCAGTTCTAAAGAACAGATGCATACCCTCAGCTGTTTGATTTTGGCCTGGACGTCACATTCTGAGAAATGCTCAATGTTGGTTAATTGCAGGTCCATCTCAGTCAGCCAGACCAGGATACAGTCTCGTGCCGTCTCAAACTCCTCCCTCTGACATATAAAGTGCTGTGGTGGGCATAAAAAAATGTTTTGTGATCAAAAAACACATTCAGAGTAAAAGATCACTTGTATTTACCCAAATGGACTGCAAGGTTAATTTAAAAAATAATACTACTAATAAATAATGCTTTAAATAATATTTTAATAATAATTACATAAATTAAACATTAATAAAACATGTATATTATAATATAAATGTTTTAAATTATATATTTTATTAATAATTTTATGAGTAATTATATTAGTATGTATATAATATTAATAATAATAATTTTATTACTACCACAATATTTAAAAGTTATATAATACTATTTATGTAAACTTAAATTTTAAATAATAATCCACCTTATATCATCTAAAAATAAATAATAAAATAATAGGAAAGTTTAGCAGTAATTTATCTTTAAGACAGCTCATGATATTTTTTTCTATTTAGTTCTATATTTCAATACAAAATATTTAACTTTTAATGCTGAATGCATAGACATGAATACTTTGTTCATGTCTATAGTTTAAGTTAAAAAAATTAGTTACAATTATTGCTGGATACTATTATGCATTTGATAAATTAACTTTAATTTAACTTTAACTTATTTTGATGAGTAGTTATTAGACAGAGATGGAATGTTTTATTAGTATGAATATAAAATAAGTTCTTTTCACAGATTTGTGTTAGTATAATATACATTGATGAATGTCTAATTTTAGTTTAAATGTTGGTGGAAAACTAATCAAATGGCTCTGTACCTTTAACCTGCGTAGGACCGAGGACACTCTTCTCTGTAGGTTATCCCAGCGCTGGTTGGCATTGTGGGCCATTTCTCGCAGACTACAGGCCACGTCAGTGCGATTCTCACGTGCCAGTCGCTGATACTGTTTATTGATCAGCTCCAGCTGTGTCAAACTTTCATGCACCTGCCGCTGGAATGTCTGTAAAAGCACAGAAATGAGTGTTGATATAAATCTTTTCACTAATATTACCTTCATTTAGTTTGACTGAATCTCACCTCAAATTTCTTGAGCTCCTCTTTGGCAACAGTGTAAAGGACACCTGAAGAGTTTGGCAGTGCGGCTGTCTTCTCAGACATCGTGAGCCACTCCTCAAAATGCGAGAAGTCATCAAGAAACTTCTGCCAGAGGCGCCACGTCTCCTCAATCCTTTCAAATGAGCACAATTTAGGTTTAGGTTAATTGATATTTAGCAGATACATAACACATGTGGTGCTATTGTTGTTATCATTTTTTTTTTAATAAAATAAAATAAAATAAAATAAAAGTGAAGTACTAAAATTATTAAAACTAAAACAACTGAAATAAAAATAAAAACAAAATCACTAAAACTTAAAATGAAAATGGAAAAAGCTAATTCAAAATAATATTCAAAATATAATAGCATATAAAGAATACTAAAATAACACAAGGCATACTACCATAATACTCATACTACATTCTGCAGTATGCATCCTGGGCACAGTATGCATATTTTTCTGAGTAGATAACCCAAGGTGACCTGATGCACTTGTCAAAATGTGCAGTGTACAAGTGAACATGCCGTATCCCACAATACAATGCGCTCAATTTGACCTTACATTTTGAGAGTGATGATCTAGCCAGAAATCAGGTTGTAATATCAATCATATTAAAAGATACACATTTTAAATAAAATGACATTACAATGCAAAAAAGCTGCTTACTGAACGCACAAAAAAGATATATAGTATATATCTATATAGTAAATAGAAAATATAGTAAATATACTATATATAAAAGTAATATATAATTTTATATAGTAAATATAAAAAATCATCTGGTCATACTTGAGTCTCCTCTCCATGGACATGGCACAGATGCTCCTCCAGCGGCGGTCCAGGCTGCGTGTGGCCTGCTGGATGGAGTCACACTCAGCATCCGTAGCACAGGCATCACAGTCGTGCAGCAAAACCTCACACAGGTTCAGCACAGACGCCACACCTGTGCTGTGCTTCTCGATGTCTCTCTGCAGCTCCTGGACGAAGAACAAAATGAATGTTTTATCCAGAGTAAACGCATAAACTTAACAGGTGTATTTTTGAATGCATCATGTGTACCTGCTGCAGATCCAGTTTCCTCTGGATCTCCTGGTAGTCGCAGGTGTCGTAGACGATGGGACGGGACAATTCGGTCTCAATGTGGGCGAGCCAAGTGCGTAGACTATTCATGTTCTTATCCAACTGCTGAATGGCCACTAAAGTCTCCCGTAACTTCTTCATCCTGTAAAAACAAAGAAATGTTCAACACCTATATACAGCATACTATTTTATACTAAAATCTTTTAATATTCAAATTTATATTATATCGTTAAATTTATCATTTTAAAAACAGGAGGCTTATGAGGTAGGGAGAGGAAAATGTACAGTAATCGCAGCACAATGCGGATTTAAACCTGCATCTCCCTCATGATCACCATGGCTCAACATGACTGCAGCATGTGCGATCCAGCATTTTAAAGTAATTCTGACTAAATATTGTGTAAAATAGTGAGGATAATGCCAACAGATCCACAATGCAGTGTGTTACCTGGCCCCCATGAGGTCGAGCAGGTGCTGCCAGCGTTCGCTGACTTTGCTGAGTTTGTGTTCTATGTCAGAGGCTTTGCTCTCATGACTGGCCCGAGCTAAACGTTCACCCAGCTGCGTGAGCTCATGTTTATTCTCCTGAGCCACCGCCACCTCCTCCTGATAGTCCTGAGAGGCAAAGAGACAGTGCTGCGGTTAGATAGAGACATTGATAAGCATTCACAAAGTTCCTCATTGCAGTTTAGAAGTTTATAGTTATAGTTTATACAATTCAGTTAAATTCTAGTAGCTTTTGAAGAAGTGGCTATCGTTATGTTGTTACAAACACCTCATACAAAAAATGGGTTACAATGTTTTCTCAAAAATACTGTATGAGCTACAGTTGTTGTACATGCTATATTAAGGTATTGGGCAACCCTAACTTTAATTTTTATAAAACAATAAAGTAAAATGAAATAAAATAATATAATTAATTATGAATATTATGATTTAAAAAAATATGTTTAAATAAATTACTTACTTATACATTGTTATATATCATTTAAATAATATATAATACATAATAAAATTATATTTTACATCATTTTACATAATATAATTAATTAATAATTTATTATAAAATATATATAATATAAAATATATAATAATATAAAAATAAAATAACAAATATTTTAGTGATGAGCATAACAAGAAAAGAAATGAATTCAGTGGCAAAGATTTAGATTAGATTGTTACCTTTCGTAGTTTCTCAATCATCTCTTCGATGCTGATGTCTCCATTCTGGGATACTTTGCTTTCCATATGCGTCAGCCATTCACACAACTCCTTGTATTTATCATTGAAGATGGCCCATTCATTCAGCTTCTCACTCATCTGCTGTCTGCGCAGACACAACTGCACAAACAAATGCACAAAATCATAGTCCTTCAGAAATTACAAATATGTCTGTGCATTTAAGCTTAATTTAGGCAGTTTAAATCAAACATTCAGCCACAGCATCTTTCTGTAGCCTCATAATTTGCAAAACTAAAGTATAAACAAAACGCAGTTACGCGTGTCCAAAAGAGAAGAGTTTCTGACAGTCTGTATGTATATACCTACAGTTAAATCTGTCTTGTCAAACGTTCACTCACATCCTGTGGTGTCTCAGCTCACGCACCGGATGCCACAAAGAGCGAGCACGAAAAAATCATACTTGCTTTGCATTCAAGTTTCACTTTGAGCTAAATGCTGGTGCTTTGCATTACTCTCTACAAGCAAAAAACATATGGTAGTATATTCTGCAAAACATACTCTGATGCAGTAATGTTTGAAAAAGGAAATTTAACTAAAGCTGCACAGCAAATATCTACTCTGTTTTCTCTGCATTTAATTATGTGTTTTAGAAGACTATCTGTGGATGTGTTTTAAAACCCTATGGTGCACAGATAGCATCCATGTGAATGTGCCTATGATGATTTGAAAATGTCACCTGCACCAACAATAATGGGCATATGTAGTAAAACAGCACCACCTAAAGGCCATTGTACCTGGTGACAGATCTCCTCCCACTGACGGTGCAGGAGTTCAATGCGTTCCTGCAGCACACGCAGATCCTCTGGACTGATGTAACTGCACAGAGACTCCCTCAACACCGTCAGATGGGTTAAATCCTCCTTCCAGCCGTCAAACGTGCTCTCCAGATCCTGAAAGGAATGTAAAGTTTATTTTCCATCAATTCATTATTATTCAGTTCCACATACTGAATCTGAACTTTGCATACCTTGCAGCGCATTTGTTCAGACTGCAGCTCCTCATGACGATCTGGGAGTGGCTGGGAAAGCTGTCGTTTAAATGCTCTCAGTTTTTCCAGAGATCCACCGATACCTTTTTCACATTTCTCCCAATCCTACAGAGTTTGAATCAAGTAAAATGGTTTTATAGTATCATGCAGTGCTAAACTAATTTAGTGACATCTGATTTACAAACAAATCAGTCTTGTGAGCTAATTCTATGTAATGATTGGTTTGGCGTTATCTGAGAGACAAATTAAAAAAGAATGATATGGAAGTATAAGAAAGCAATATTTGACAAAATTAGGCTGACAGCATCTAACTCCACAATTATTTTAAACTAAAACTCCCTAATTTAACTAATAATAGTGTTATAATTTAACTAATAACTATTGTTTAAATATTTTATTATTCTTATTATTATTTAATATTTATATTTTAGTTTATAATATAATTGATAATTTATTTATATTACTTATATTTATATAATTACTGTAATATTTTTATATTTAGTAACTATACTTATTTAAACACAAGCAATAACACAAAAAACGTCTAGGAAAACTAAAATGAATCAATTTTTGGAAGAATTTTTTAGAAAGAAAAAAAATCATTAAAATTATACAGACATGTAGCAATAAAGACTGCAAATAAAGTCAACCGGTGGCGCTATGACATAAAGAACTCTACCCTGAGCAGGACAGCCAGCTCTTTCTTTTGCTCCTCCAGGCGAACGTTGGCTTGTCTCCAGCGCTCCTGTATGTTGAGCAGCTCCTCTTGTAGAGCCGCCTCGGCCCGTGTGTCAGCAGACAGAAGCAGCTGCCGCCCTGCCTCCACCGTTAGGATGTAACTGCCCTGCTGCCTAAGCAGAACCTTCTCCCTCAGCTGCAGAAACAACAGAGCATCAGCAGGGGTTGCTAACAGCCATCACAAAATCTGAACCAGTGGTGTGCGCGGTGGTGTTTTTAAATGAGGAGGCAAAGTCCTCACTTTTATATATATATATATATATATATATATATATATATATATATATATATATACACACTGTATATCAAATGTAAATTTATGTTATTACGGTTGGTGAGGTCTGAACGCGCTCTGACAACGGAAGTGATGTCTCACATTCATTGAAGTATAAGCGCGAGACATCACTTCCGTCATCAGAACGCGTTTTCAGACCTCACCAACCGGATGCGCAAGGCAGTTGGACATAGTGGTGTTTTAGAGGTGAAAAATGATATAAATACTGTTTGGTTTCTTGCACAATCAATGTGTCGTCACAAGCCGCAGGGTTTAATTTGGATTTGTCTGTACGTGTTTTTTGACTCTTATAGATAGAGTTAGCATTGACAGGTATTATACAACTGACAGACTGCAACGGTTGGAGTTAAAAATCATCATTTGTGTTCTACTGAAGAAACAAAATCACCTACATCTTGGATGCCCTGGGGGTAAGCAGATAAACATTAAATTTTCATTTTTGGGTGAACTATCCCTTTAAGTCAATAGGGACAGAGGAGGCAAGCCTCCCACTGTAACTTCACATGCTGGTGTAACTGTTGGACACTGTTACTTTATAAAAATGAGTGACTTTTACACTTTTTAATGTCACATTTAGTAATATGTTTTTGTTTTTGTAATATCGATTATTTTCTCATCCAGTTTTTTGAGGAGACACTGCCTCCTTTGTCTCCTCGAAGAAAATGCCCCTGATGTGATCCTGGGGCCTAGTTTAGAAAAGCATGCGTATAATGATCCTAAATGTGAACTTACATCCTATATGTTCCTATGAAGGATTTAAAAAATGTCTGTATGCACAAAAATGCATCTCTCTATATAAATTGCGGTTTATTTTTAATTAAAGCGCAATGTGAACAAGCCATTCAATTTTGCCAATAGAATGCCCACAAATATCTCTTTATGGTTTAGAAGAAATACGGCACTTATCATCATTGAGCAATGAAATCCAAGCTCACTCTCTGCAAATGTATGTGTGGTAGGCATGGCCTGTTGCACATTATATTAATGTATATATATATTAATTGCAAATTATATTAATGCAGTGTTATTTTAACATCACTGAGATACTATAGATACTATTAGTTACTGTTAATGTAGTTACTTTTTTTTTAAATACATCTATGTAGGTTTTATGAATTTTTATTTCAGTTTTAGCTTTATTTATTTTGCTACATCAAGTTAAACTCACTGATAGTAAAATAACACTAATGTGTCATCATTTTCAGTACCAAGTATAATTTTTTCCAAGGAAAAAATAGTAGTACGTGTTAGTATATAAAATTATTATTATTTTATTTATTTATTTTTATATAAAAAAAAGTGCTAGTTGTGTGGTGTGGAGGTTACATATGAGGTTCTCAGAGGTCCAAGGATATTTACCTGAACTGCGTCCAGCATGGCTCGTGCCTGCTGTAGTGGGACAGGTGCGCCTGCCTGCAGGGTCTCGGCCTGACGAGACACTTCCATCAACCATTTCCGAAGTTTCTCCCCCATCTCCCTGTAGCGCTGCCACTGACGCAGGAGACTGTCTATGATGCCCCGCCGCTGCTGTGCGCGTCTCACCACCCCCTGCCACTGGTTACTGAGCAGAGCTAGCTTCAGCTTGAACTCATCTCTGGAAACACGGTCACCATGAGTTTCAAATATAAGCACATATTATGAAGTATGCTGATATCTTGTATAAGCACATATCGGATGATGATGTCCCTCACCTGTCGTCCACCTGTCCCTGCTCCAGCATTCGCTGTCCATCGCTGATGATGGAGTGAAGGATCTGCTGTCTGCTGAACATCTCTGCCTGAAACAGCTGTAACAGACAAATACAGCTTTGTTTATTCACATTGGTCATTTATTAGTATCTAGACAAGATTTGAATTGCGTGATTGACACCTAAATGTCTCCTGTCACACACAGCTCACCTCATGAGCTCTCTGCTGCTCCATCAGGCTCTGGAAGTTTCCAGAAATCTCCACTGCAAGTTTCTCTTCCGTTTGCACCAGGAACTCCATCCACGTCTCACACTTCTCCAGAAATGTCTGCTGCTGTAGTATGAGGGCCTGAAGTTTACTGAGAAGAGAATTCACATACTTTAGAAGGTAAACAGACACTTGACAATATCTACTATTTCATTCATTCACCATTTCAGTCGTATCTGACTCTTAGTGATTATATGGGCCATCTCATACACGAGAGACTGTCTATGAATTTTCCTGGGAATGATTTTTTTTCCAGGGTAGGTTGCCAGGTCTTTCCCTAATATCTACTACAGTATATTGTATATTCCCATAAAGGCCTTTACATAAAGATGGGGATTTAACTCCAAAAAAAGTCTAAAGGGTTAGTTTACCCAAAAATGAAATTTATGTCAGTAATTACTCACCCTCATGTTGTTCCAAACCGTAAGACCTTCGTTCATCTTCCGAACACAAATTAAGATATTTTTGATGAAATCCAAGGGTTTTTTATCCCTCATAGAAAGCAACGTAATTACCGTCCTTCAAGGTCCAGAGAAGTAGTAAGACATTGTTAAATTAGTCAACGTGACTACAGTGGTTCAACCTTAATGTTATGAAGTGACGAGATTACTTTTTGTGCGCAAAAACAAAACAAAAATAACGCAGTTCAGCGCTTCCGTGTTTACGTCCGAACGCCGGCTCAGTATTGAGTGAGGCTGTTTACATGAGCACCACATCGCATGCGTGTAATGCTGATTTTGGAGCCGGCCAACACGGAAGCGCTGAACTGCATTCACTGCATACTAGTCTGACAGGGTAGAGAGGAAATTGTTGAATAAAGTTATTTTATAAAAAATTATTTTTTATTTTTTTGTGCACAAAAAGTATTCCCGTCACTTCATAACATTAAGTTTGAACCACTGTAGTCACGTTGACTACTTTAGTATGTCTTTAATACCTTTCTGAAACTTGAATGACAGAAAAATATCTTAATTTGTGTGAAGATGAAAGAAGGTCTTACGGGTGTGGTACGACACAAGGGTGAGTACTTAATTACATAAATTTCATTTTTGGGTGAACTAACCCTTTAATACACACATTTCTAAGGCCACTAAATAATAAACATGATCAAAACATGATTGATAGTATATACTTTTTTAGAAAGTAAAAACACCCACTTTCAGGTCGTGATACATGTCTTTTTGCTGTGAAATATTTACTGATTTTTATAAAGTAAATGTAAGAATAACTTTTATATTGTTGGCAGTATTTTAAGAACATTTACTGGACTTAATCAACTTAGGCTTATATCATTTAAAAAACAAAACAAAACAATCATTATTAGACTTTTGAGGAACATTTATTTGCTAATCTCTCAATCATCGTTGTATTGCATTGCATTATATGTTTTGCCCCCCACAATAAAAACTACAGAGCTTCAGAATTTCATTACTTTTTGGTCAGATTTTTTTTTAGAGCTTGTCAAAAGCTTCAATAAAGTGTTTCATTTAAAAAAAAAAAAAAAAAAACATTTTTCTGACTATTATTTCAATTGTCAGGATTTACAGGGTTAAGAAAGGGTTAAGAGAATGAAATATTCTTCATAATTAGCTGGAGCTAACCTGAATCTCTCAGTGGTCTGAGCTGAGGTGGTGGACCAGATCCTGTTAAGGTTCTGCATGCGTTTGATCTCGGAGTCGTTGAGAGGGAGTCTGTAACCCAGTTCATTCAGCCTCTCCAGATCAGGAGACATACTGCTGAACTTCAGCATTTGTTTCTGCAAAAAAAAAAAAAAAACATTTTATTTCAGGTTTATTTCAATTAACAAAAACAATTTTAATAGTTTTAATTAACAATAAAAACACTACCCTGATTTCTACATATTAGCATTAAAAAAATTCCTATCTCAGCATAATTTGTCCATTCAGGTTTGCATACCTTGAGTTCCTCCATGCGGTTCCAGATCAGTGACTGGTCAGAGGAACCGTTGGGATCCTGGTCTTTCAGAACCTCCTCAGCTTCCACAATCCAGCGGGACAAAGAGTCCAACTGTTCGTTAAACTTCTCATAGTCCCGAACTCCAGCCTGGGAAATAAAAAACCCTCAGTACCAGACACTAAAACACTCTCATACAGCAATGAACCGCTTTGGTATTTCTGATTATTTATTTATTAATAATCAGCTCTGTCAACATTAGAATTTACACCTGCTGGCTGTCCAGCAATTGTTTTGTATTTTATTTTATTGAGTTGTTTATATTGAGAAATGGTTTTTATGTAGTGTGTTATGTATTTTAACCATATATTTCTTTCTAGGGTGACTTGTAACATTCTGTCCAGGGAATACAGATGAAAAATAGCCTTCGGCTAATTCTGGTGCATTTACAGAAATGTTTTATTAATGTGCAATGTCCCTGTTAACTAAACAAATAAAATAAAGTAAAATTATCTCCACTCACCTGCAGCGCAACCTGCTGTCTGCTCAAGCTCTGCTCCACGGCACTGAGGCGTTGGGTGAGAGTCAGATGGTCAGACTGGATGGAGGCCACAGCCGATGTGTCTACCTGCTGTTTGAGCTGCTCTCCCAGCTCCAATAAAACCTGCAGAGATGCCTGGACAGGAGCCTGAGAGTGCAGCAGCTCCTGAGGGAACATGGGATGAGAGGAAATACAACTTGAAATGGATTCTACATTCTTAATGAGGGTGAATATAAAACATAAAACTTAACAGAAGTAGTTGTTATCCCTCTAAAACGTATAATGCAATGCTGTAGAATAATAATGTAAAAGTATTGTTCATGTCTTATTATAAGTCTTAGTTAATGTTAACAAATGAAACCTTATTGTGAAGCGCAACCACATAACCATATTTACGTGCACACACAGACAGACAATCTGAGTTTCACTCACAGAACAATCTTGAATCCAGGTGGACACTTCCTCCTCAGTGATGTCTTTGTGGCTGGCTGTCTTGAGCATCTGGTTTGCTCTCTCCTCGAGTGTCTGGACGCTGGAGCAGCTCTGTCCATAAAGGTCCTTATAGCTCTGCCACAGCTGCAGGAGACCCTTACTGCTCTTCAGACGCTCCACAATCTCCTCCTGTAGACTATTCCATCTGAATACCACAAAACACAAATGCATAAGACATTGACATTACAGGTTCAACTTCACTTAAAGATTACCATATTATTTTACCATGCTATGTACATGTTTCTCCAAGATACTTCCAAAAATATCATAGTACTACCATGATTAATGTCCAAAAAACAATTTGAATTGTCATTGCACCTTTTGGTACTTTTTTGTTAGTTTGTCAAGAATCATTAATAATTAGTAAATACATGCCTTCAATGTAAAAAAAGTTAAAAAACATAATTTTTTTATAGGTTAGTTGTTTAAAAAAAAAAATGAATAGGTTCATTCAGCAACAATGCATTAAATTGAACAAAACTGACAGAAAATAGTAATAATACTGTTTTTACTGTATTTTAGATCAAATAAATGCAGCCTTAGTGAGACTTCTTTCAAAAACAATAAAAAAATATGAATAATTTCAAACTTTTGAGCAGCACTCTATCTATATGGATAAGCAAATGGGTTGTTATTGTACTGATAGAAAGAATAGAAAGGACACTAAAGAGGCATCAAATTTAGCACCACATGCACCTGGCGTTGATGTCTTTTAGTGTGTTATTGAGAGTGTCAGACACAGACGGGTGACATTCCTCCAGAAGCTGATGTGTAATTGATCCGAACTTTCTCAGGCTGCTCTCTTGTTTCTCAAGCTCCTCCTGCAGGTTCTAAGGATATCAGAATAAAGAATAGGTGTCATTTTTCCATTTCAAATTGATAATTTGCAGAGTAATAGATGAACAGGAACTTGACTTACCTGTAGACTCTCCACCTGCAGTCGTGAAGCCTCCAGAGATCCTGTAAGCAGACGGTAGCGGGACACAGAGTAGCGTCCCTCCGTCAGGTAGCCGTTGATCTCTTCAGACGCTTGTTTGTACTGACTCCACTTGTCCTGGACAGACTTCAGGCTGATCTTGAGCTGCCCGATCTGAGACAAACAAAAACATAAATACATCAATAAATTTCGGTTCAAAACCTTAATTTTCTTCATTTTAACCATTAAATTATGGTCTAATTAAAATGAAATACAAATAAATATATAATAATACCAGGTGGTCCAGATTGGCCCATGTGTTATTCAGGGCTTGTAGAGACTCCATGACAACAGCACAAGCCTCGTCTGTCTTGTTTTGGACAAGGGCACAGGCTTGTTCCTCCACTCTCTCCAGCTCTCTCTCCTTCTCCTTCACCATCTCCTCCATTTCCTGTTACATGTGAGATCAAATAAAAAAAATTGTATTCCGGTGGTGGGGAAAGCCACCTCACAGAGGTCATGTTGAATAAAATAAGACTATGTGTCTGGTCAAATAGACAAACCTGACAGTCTTTGAGTGCGTTCTGTACGGAGGATAAATTCTCAATCCTGTGTTTTCTCTTGAGTCTCTCCTCCTGAGCGTTCAGCCATGCCTGAAGACCCTGAACTTTACCCTCATATTCAACCCAGTGTGCCAACAAGCCTTCCAGATATTGCACCTAAAGCAACAAAAATTAAATGTAACAAATGACACATTCATTCTATTTTATAGTACAATCATTATATACCAAACAGTAACAAAAACAGTAAATTATAAATCAGTGTATATATATTATATGTATATGAGTGATAATTAATAAATTATATAACTTAACTAAAATGCTAAATAAAAAACTAAATCAAGATGTAAACTAAAATCCTATATTTTCATCCCTCAATAACTATTGTTCTTGAAACTTATAGAATCACAATGAACTGTATTAACCTGACAATAAATTATTTAATAGGTAAATTATTTACTTATCAACTTACCTATTTATGTATTACCTATTAATTTACCAACTACCTATTATTGATTCTGTTAACAATATTATATAGGGGGCCTTCAGATATTGTGTTGGTGAGGGCCTTCAAGTAAAAAAGATTGAGAACCACTGCTCTATTAATATTGTTTTAATATATTTTATGGATGTGTACCATCATAAAGCCATTAATATTTTTGTTAATATTCTTCGAAGTACCTTAGAGTAACATGTCGTGTAAATACCATGGCACATAAAAATGGTAATGCCATTTCTAACCATTCCTGTGTCGTCATACTGCTACAAAATCTTTTTTTAAGGGCGATTCTCAATTGCAAACATTTAACATTTAATCAGTGCAATGAGAGATTTTAAAATTGTAATCTTAAATTTCTTAAAAAATTAATATTTCAGAATAAAATTATCTACAAAAAGTCTGTTTGAGAATTGCAGAAGTACGATCTGAAGTCTTACTCTCTCTGTAATGTGTGTCTGCAGTATCTGCCAGCGGCAGTTCATGGCACCCAGTTTCTCAGCGAAATCAGTCTTATCACTGCGTTTGCTCTCCACGTCCGCACCGCTAATCTGGAGTACTGACTGATTTACAAAGTCCACAGTGAGCTGTTTGCAGTTGACGTCCACTCTGAAGCCCTACAGGAAGTAGAGTAAAACAACAC
Organism: Ctenopharyngodon idella; assembly: GCF_019924925.1. Taxonomy (NCBI): domain Eukaryota; kingdom Metazoa; phylum Chordata; class Actinopteri; order Cypriniformes; family Xenocyprididae; genus Ctenopharyngodon; species Ctenopharyngodon idella. The sequence continues at coordinate 2,347,353 of NC_067236.1, forward strand.
AGAGAAAATAGTCAGCACATAAAAACAGGCACTCCACACAAACATACATTCATAGTAATTAGTCTTATGTAGATATACTTCTGACTATCGCCATAAAATCCAGTCCAAATAGCAGTAATTTAGAAGAGAATCACCCACTTATACATGAAGGGCCATTTGTTGACTCTAACAGGGGTAAAACAGAAAAATTATGTCACCTTGTATCGCTGCAGGTACTCCTGGATGACCTTTGACCCAACAGCCCCTTTGAGATTTTCCTCATCCTCTCCTATCACTCTCTCCATCAATGAAATCCAGTTCACAAGCTCAGCAATAGCATGACGGGATGCCAGCTTATCCATCTGAGACTAAAACAAATGAACAATATATCTTTAAAAGACAATAAACTAAGAAAGATCAGACAGGAACTAGAAACCTCAGAAATGAAACTAATCCTATTTGTTGGAGCAGATTAGCCTGTTTAGAGAGCGGCATACTCAGAAGTGCTGGTCTGTACCTGGTGGAGTTTCTCTTGAACTATGGGAATACGGGCAAGTAGTTCGGACCACTGAGAGTCTAGACGGGCGAGTTCAGACCGCAGAGTCGCAGTGTCCATCTTCTTCAGTCTGAGCAGCTGGTTTCCCTCGTTCAGCACTGAGGCCTTTAGACTAGAGCGAGTCTCCACCTCCTTACTGAACTCCTGAACAGAACAAAAGACCACAGATGGAACTGCCTGTATTTTATAGTTTTTAGAATTACTTCCTTATTGACATGCAAGGATCTAAATAATTATGCACAAAAAATAATAAAATAAAGTAAATAAAAAATAAAATAAAACAAAACAAACCAAAAAAACTAAATCATCAGCATTCTGTGAGCCACAGTATGGTTCTTCTGGTGAAATTGGTTGACCAAATGCATCAACATCCCATGTTTGTGATTTCTTAACATTAAGACAGCCTGACTAACCAGAAAAGCAGACAGCTGGTCTTTAACAGTCTCCAGTTCCTGAGGACCAGCAACAGTCTGCGTGTTCCAGAACTCCAAGCGTTCCAGAGCTTCCTGTAGCCAGTGACTCAGTTCAGCAGACTCACGCTTATACCTGTGACAAACAACAAGCACATATCACCATGAAGATTATGGAATAAAATCAATAAAACAATGAATTTCAATCTAAAACTTAGCTCCTGACCTAGTTGAGTGCTTCAGGATGGAGTCCAGGTTCTGTAGCTCTTTGTTGATTTTGGTGGTGTTGTTGAGCCAGTGCTCGCCCAAAAGAGTGAGCTGGTTCTCCAGGCTGGAGCAGCTCACAGCTGACAGAAGATGCTTCCCGTCCTCCAGCACCTGATGCAGCTTGTGTTGGTGCTCCATCAGACTCGCCTTCAGGGCCTTAGGTGAAGATAATGGAAGATCAGATTGGAAAGTCGATCATATACAGTTAGTCTGGTATTATTAGATAATCTATCCTAATATACCAGTCATACCCATGTTGGCAAGTTACTCCAGACATCTCATTTTAACATGCCTGAAGGTATTTACTTTATTATGTACCTGATAGAGCTCTATTCTTTCATTCAGTCTCTCCTCTGTCTCCTCCACCAGGCCGACGCTCGGCAGACTGCCCTCCACAGTCTCAAGCAAACGGTACAGGGTCTTATAGTCCAAGACTAGACGACTCCATGTCTGATAAAGTCACAAACATACAAACAGATATGTATGTCATATGTTGATTTTGCTGCTCAAGAAACATTTCTTATTATTATCAGTGTTGAAAACAATTATGCTGCTTAATATTTTGGTGGAAACCATGAGAATTCTATTAATTCTTTGATGAAGAGAAAGTAAAAAAAACAGCATTTATTTAAAATAGAAGTCTTTTGTAACATTGAAAATGTCTTTACTGTCACTTTTGTCTTATTTGAGAAATCTTACTGGCCCCAAACTTTTGAACAATAGTGTGTATAAATTAAAATCATGTTACCTCTGAGATGCACTCAAGCTCAACTCCTTTTTTGTGCGCTTGCTTAAGCACATCCTGAGCGCGAGCTAGCGTCTCCTCCAGAGTCTGACGCTCACGTGGCAAAACAAAGGCACTAGTTTTCTTGTAGAATGTCTCGGTGAGGACCATGTGCCACTCTAAGCCTTGGAAAAATTCCTGGAAATGAAACATTTGGGCACATGTAATGAAGCAATGTTGCATACATTTTTAACACAAATAAGACATAGTTAAGTTTGGTGTACCTTGTGTTTGTCTAGAAGGTTGTGGACATCCTCTACTGAGCTGGCAATCATCTTCTGGCCAGCGGTCATCTTGTCCTGGGCTGTGTCCACCAGATCAATTAGATCTTGAAGAACTCGTTCATACTGATTCTTTAGTGCCATATTCTGGTTTAGCCCGCTCCGTCGAGAGCCCACCGTCATTACCAGCTCCTCATAAGCATCCTGTCCGGCAGACACATGGATAACTTTGAGAAGACCCAGGTATTTGAGGTCTTAACCACTATATTTTAGAGCTATATTGTCTGATTCTCTTTTTTATAATAAAATAGTGCACAAAAGTGCATGTAATAGTAAAAGTGATTGTTTCACCCATGTTGATGCCAATGATTGGTCCTGTACCTGTAGCTTTAGCAGCTCATTGGTGGAGAACTGGTCCGGGTGTAGCTCCGCCCCTCTGGCTTTCAGCTCTGTTATTCTGTGCTCAAAGTCTTTCAGTGTCTCTTCTACCTCTGCAATAGTCTGTCAAAATAAAAGTGACACAGCGATGACACGAGTTCACAGCGATAACTGTACTAATGTGTTGTTTTTGTTAGCTAAAACAAACTATTTAAATAATTTTTGTATAAAAATTAGATGAAAAACTGAATGTTGAAATAAGTTTTGAGGTACTAAAATTACTTCAACAGTAAATTACTAAAACAATAAAAATAAAGCTGAATTAAAAAAAAAAAAAAAAAATGACAACAGCACATTACAAAATGACCATAACTTAAACTAAAATTAAAATTAAAAATGGAAAAATAAAAATGCTAATTCAAAATATGAATGAATACTATAATATATAAATAATACTAAAATAATGTAAACTGATATAAAACTAAATTCACTGTTAATCCAATGCATTAATTAACTTTGGCTACAGTCATTCTTCAAAATATCTTCTTTTGTGTTCAGCAGAAGAAATAAACTCATACAGGTATGGAACAACTCGAGGGTGAGTAAATGAGGACAAGATTTTCATTTTTTTGTGAACTATCCCTAAATGCTTGCTAAAGACAACAACACATAATTGTAATTTGGATGCAAAACATGTTTGCACTACTTCAACACTTAGTCTACTATTTCCTTAATTAAAGGATATTCCTTGAAACATACATCAACAGGAAAAAACAAATACATTTTTCAAGAAAATACTTCATTGTTCATTTATCAAAACAATGGAATACAATCAATTTGAACAGTGTTCCCTTACAGTAATCAAATTGACCCCTGTACACTGTTGACCCTTTAACCAACACTTAAACCTACCCATATCACCAAACCTGTCTCTAACCTTACTCAGTTCCCACCTCAATAGCAGCAAAAGTGTTTTGCAATAGAACATGAACACAATAAGTACATTGTACCTAACAATTTTTTATTTTTTGGACACAAGTACATAGTAGTCAAAGACACCTAATATAAAGTGGGATCAGTCATTGTTATATTGTTCAATTTTCTGTTGAATATCTGGATCCCTCATAGCTACCAAACACCTTTTTGCATTTCTACATTTGTAAATGTAAAAAAGTGCATTAGGTAATATATGAACTGAAGTTTAATGACATTTGTTAGCATTCAAATGTACATTAACAAATAAGCTTTTAATCAGTGTATAACATCTGTTAAAATCATTTGTAGATTTTTAAGAAGTGGATGATTACATGAATTGAAAGTTTAATGATATAGTAAACATTAACAAGCACATTATCTCATATTTCTAGCTATTTGAATATACATTAACTGATGATCCATTAAGCATTATATAATGTGTTGTTATTTTTTTTAATTTATTTAATTTAATTTATTAATGAAAGTTATTATAAAGTGTTACCGACTTGCCTTAAAGGAACTTTGTTAATAATCAAATATGAACAGTTTTTCTTACTTCAAGCTGTTTAGTTGTTGTGTGGTCAAGAACTCCTGCCATTTTCTGGATAACCTGGAACTTGCTTTCACTAATTGCTGTAAAGAGCTGCTGCAACTCCGTCTGAAAAGAAACAGGAACTAAGATGATGTTGCAGTGCTGAATTAAAATACAGAACTGAATGGTGCCCATCAAGCCGGATTCCCACCTGGAAAGCCGTGAGCTCCCGCATTCTGCTCCGCATGGTGTCACAGCGGTGGTCCAGAGCTGAGTCCAGGGCTCCCAGGCGTCGAGACAGACAGTCGAGAGTGTCCTTCATCAGGGTCTGCTCTTCCTCAGATAGACCCACAGAGTCGCCGATCAGGCCCTGGCTGTGGCTGACCTCCCTGGTCACCTCCGTCACTTCTTTTCCCAATGTCTGCGAGGCAAGTAAAAATATAGGTAAGATATTTATAAATGTGTTTAATTTAATTCTACAGCTCTATCTATAGTATTACTTCTCACTATTGGCAGTATTACGCACTGTTAATGCTTACGCATTAGTGACCCATGAATAGGTACAGAACCGTTCAAGCTTTGGGGGTGTTGATGGATGTGACCTACTCTACTCTACTTTGATCGTCGTTCTGAATCTGATCCAGATGAAGTCTTTGACAAAAAAAGGTGTTTTTCTTAGCTTTTTTGTTCAAAATGTTGCTTTTTTTTTTTTACGAAACTTACATTCAAGTGTTGATAAAAGAATGCATGTAGCTAGTAGTGTTTTCAAAAGTACCAAATTCGATATCAAGTCGGTACTGAAATTTTAAAAATGTGATGCTTTGAGCACTCTTGAGCGGATTCGTAAACACCTCTGATTGGCCACTGTGTTTATGCTCTCATCAGATATGTCTGTGATAGGCTACAATGATCAACGCTTCAAAGCATCACATTTTTAAAATTTCAGTACTGACTTGGACCGGTCCGCTGATAGACGCCTGCTTTCAAACGCTCCCGCTTTCAAAACGCTTTTAAACACTTCCGTGTGCTTTCAAACGCTCTCGTGCGTTGATCGTTGTAGCCAATCACAGACATATATGTTGAGCGCGTGAACACAATGGCCAATCAGAGGTGTTTACAAATCTGCTCAACAGCGCTCAAAGCGTCACATTTTTAAAATTTCAGTTTCAATTTCATCGACGTGGTAACACTAAAAGCTAGAATAATTTTTTTTAAGCAGAGGCTCTGTTATTTCTTTTGATATATATTGTATGTTTAAAATATTCTGATGGCCATGAAATTTTGTGAAAATTATCAAAAATGCTGGCGCTGGCAATTTTAAATAATAATAATTAAAAAAAACGCTGGCAGGGAAAGAGTTTATAAACTTATAACCACCATAAAAGATTATAAATAATACTAAAATAATACTCATTATTAGGAATGCTTAAGTGCTTTAACATTTATATAAACATACAGGGTGCAATAGCCTGTATTTTATCTCTAATTAAAAAGTTTTGTTTTTTATTAAAATAATATAAAACATAAACATTCTTTAATAATATAAATAATAGTTTTAATAATTTAAAATGTATTTTTAAAAGTAATTTAAGTTTCTTAGGTTTACATTATTGTCCAGAAGTCACATATATGAGGCTATATAATATTATATTGTTTAGTGTAAAATGTCTTTAATAAGAAACAAACATCTGGAGAACTGAATGTGGGCGAATATGATGACTCATAGGAATTAGATATTAGCTAGCAAAATTTGCCGCCAGTTCAGACCTCATATGTGGACAGTTGTGTCTCAGCGTTCTCCGTCAGCAGCGCAGGGCCAGAAAACAGTGTGTTCTCCACATCATCCACCCAAGAGGAAGTGGCTGTGACTGCTGAATAAAGCTGCTGCTCCATCAGAATGACCTCCCGCTCTGTGGCCTGTAGAAACAATCACACATTATACACTGTTTACCAGGACACCAACAACGCACATGTTAATATAATAAGCTGTTAAGTTAAGCAATAGGTTGTGCATTTTAGTGATTTTACCATGGCTAAGGGGTGTAAATGTTTATAATAGCAAGTAATACAGTTCTTTAGCCTAAGTGTAGGCTGTTAAGGAACTTACTGTGTTGTTACAACTGTCACAACTGTATGCATTAAAGAGCCAGAACTGATTTATAATAATGATGCTACCTGAGGGGTCATTTCCTTTATTGTCTGACTGAATCCATTGTGCAGGGACATGAGGCTGGACTTGTCCTGGACGCGAGTCTCTCTCTTATAAACCGGGGCGGCAGTCTTCACACAAGCAGTTCTGGAGTAAAACTGTTAGAAAATATAAAACTTTCACAAAACACTTCACCAACAGAGAGAGTTTCCGAGTATTACAACTGTGCTCCAGTTACGCAAGAATTTTAGTATTCCCTGAAGGCAGCCGGGCCGCAAAAAGAATAGTGTTAAAGTTTAAATGTAATGATAGTTGAGAACCCAAATACAGAAAGAAGGAAAGAGAGACTGATAGTAGTATGCAACATAGATTGATAATTAGATTTATGAGAGGAATGCCAAGGTCATAGGTTTGATTTCCAAGGAATTCATGAATTAATCAAATTTATACCTTAAATGCAATGTAAGTTGCTTTGGACAAAAGCGTCTGCCAATTGCATTAATGTAAATGTATACTCACTGTATACAAGTATACACTGTAAATGGATTACATTGAATGTATGCACTTTTATTCATTCATGTCACATTCATTCATGTCACATTTTATAACTAATTAAGCAAACTGCAAAAAAGTTGAAAGGTGATTAAAATTTGCTGACCTAAAATATGCATTTTAATTTAAAATCCTGATGAACTACACTACATTTCAGCTATGTGGAGACTGTAAAGTAATCATTGTACCGGTTGTTTGCTGTCTTGCTCCAGGGTGTTCATGAGGAGCTGTAATTTAGTGGCCATATCTTTTTTAAGACTTTCCCATCTCTTTCTCCTGTGCTTTTTCACGGCCTGACTGTCTCCATCCAGCTCTATATCGGGGGACAGGATCTCCGTCGCACTGCAGAAGATTTGACAGACAGAAATGTAAAGCGAGAGCCAATAAAAGTTTGAGGTAAAAATGATAGGAAACAGTGAGCAGCAGTGAGAGAGAAATGCAGGTTCATGATACCTGGCTCTGACGGGTGAAGCTTGTTGGGTGAGTATTTCCTCTCCACGACTTGCTACAGACTTCAACAGCTTCTTTTGCTCTGCAAGTTGCTCTTCAAGCTCCTGAATTAACATAATATATTATCAATCCTCATTTAGTAGATGCTTTCTTATTTAAAACAACTTACTACAGGTTCAGTCCCACTGGAGGACACAATGTTGATAGTTCTAGATCTATTGTTTCGTCATTTAAAACAGTTTTATTCTTGTAAAATGTTACCTTCTGTTTCTGGAGGGTGTCCTGGTGCTGTAGGCTGCGTGTGGAGCGGGCCTGGGCCAGCCAGTCCTGCATGTTCGGACTCTGGGAGAGACTGGAGTCGGATTCACTGGAGTCTGACGGTTCTTGAAGGGAAGCCTTCAGGAAAGGGAAAATGCAAACATGAGTACTTATAGTGGCTTAATAGCCTTTAATACCAAATTTATCTGGTTGGAACTGAATCAATAAAAAAAAAAAAAAAAAAAAAAAAAAAAAAAATCAAAAGATCATCCAATCATGAATCAAATCATCAGTCTTCATTCTCATATTCCGCAATATTCTTGTGAATAACAGCAGGAAAAGAGGAAGCCATGCATGAGATTGTAGTATTCAGACCCAGTGCTGCTGAATTATTCTGCACATGTGACAAGCAAAACACCTATGATATGATATATTATTACACATGTTCTTTCAGGGCCTCTCAATTCCTCCCAAATTAAAGTCGCCTGCAGGACATAAAAGACAACACTTTAAGAGACAGAGAACCTTATAAAAACCATGTCTGGGTCACATTTGACTCCAAAAGAAAAATTTATATATGTATCTATTATTTGCAATGTAATTATGTAAAATTTGATTTTATTTGACTGTAAAATACCTATTTTATTTTAAAAACTTTAAAAATAGGTAAAAAAAACAAAAAAAAAACAACAACAACAAAAAACAAAAACAAATTGTTTTTATTGCTTTTATGCTTTTTTTTTTAATAAATATTTTTATTCTTACCTGTGAACCATTTTAAGATGCATTTTATGAAAGATGATATACAAATAAAATGTATTATTATTATTATTATTATTATTATTATGTACCATTACAATGTTTTTGGGCATGAAACTTGAGGAAACTTGGAGTACCATATAATACAATTATATGTGGTACATGCATAAGTATCACGATTCATTATCTTGACATATATCAAAGTACTATAGTACTAAACATCTAGCCTGAGTACTTTTTAAAGGGTAATATTTAATTTTTAATGTTCCCAAATGACCCTCTAGAACAAACATGTCTAAGTTTCTAGCCTTGATTCAGAGGTCAAGTCCCACCTGAATGTTGATCTGCTTGTCTTGCAGCATCCTCTGCAGCTCTAGCAGGCTGCCTTTCAGCGTACGCAATTTCCTGGTGAGCTGCTCCGCGTCTTCCCTGTTCTCCGGTCGGCCCTCCAGCAGAAGATTCTCGCTGTGTCTGGAGAGCTCGGAGAGAGCCAGCACCTTCTCTTCGATTTCCAGCAGCATGTTCTGCAGGAGCAACAGAAGCGAGGCCAGCTCAAACATGGTTCTGCAGCTCTGCACAGCCCGTTCTCATTCCAGGACCTTACCAACACCTACAGCACTGTACATTATCCATAATCCCTCACGTGCCATGCTCCCAGTAAATATGCATTCTTTAGGATAACAACAGGAATGCATAAAAGTACTTAAAATTTTATCAAAAATTCACTTGTCAAAGTGTCAAGACACTGCATATGCTTCTAAAAAAAACTCAAGGTGTTTCACAGCGGGACATCTGCCAGTTTGTAACCACCAATGCTGCAGCTACCCTCATGAATATGCAATAAGAGGCAGAACAGAATTCCAGTGAGCACCAATCCTCACACAGGAACCCTCTAATATCCTCAAGATCCATTATAACTGTGAACGGTGCTACACTGAGGCATTTACATAATCTGATTACGGCTCGTGCCACAGACGCTTAAGAATCAAGCCATCTGAATGCTGAGAAGCCTTCTAATACTGCTGTTTACAGATAACAAAACTTCCTGTTCTCTTAGGGGTTAACGAAAACACATTAATTTAAAAACACAAAGCAGGCCTTAATGTCGTGAGGTAACACAAAATAATACATTTTCTTTTTTAGATTAAAAAGTAAATTATAAATAATATATATATATTTTAGTACTTGGCAATAGGGGGCGCTCTAACCTGACAGTCTTTGAGTTGCTCTTCCATGTCTGAGTCCTGAAAGCAGGAAGTGATGTTACCACGAGTGCTCTGCAGCCATTGGTCCAGCTGGTCTGCCTGGTTCAGGTAGCTCTGTAAAGCCTGCGCCTGCTGCTGCTTTTCCACACGTTCACTCAGTCGCTCCTATACACATCAACATAAACATCTATAAATATCTACTGCGCATCTTTAAAGAGTTAAAATGTAATACAATTAATTTTTAAATGTAATACAATTAATTATTAAATTATTATTCAAGGTATACCTCAAGAAGTTGCCTTTTTCCTGAAGCCTTCATGTGGATGGTGGCCATTCTGTCCGCCAGCACAGTGAGTGTGGACTGCATGGCCAACTGATCCGCTGAGTCTGAGTCCACGGCATCAGACATCAGCTCTTCTGTGAAGCTGGACTGAAGTCCATCTATATCATCCTGCAGTCTGATAATTTCCTCCATCTGATTCTGGAGGAATATGGCAGTATGACGGTTTTGGTTTTGTTTTGCTGCCATATTCTTATACAGCTCCTATAGTCTACAGCCGGAGCAAAAGCAACAGAGAAAATCTTTCAGAACTTCAAATCTAGAATCCGCTCACCTGATGTAGGACCATTTGTCTGTCAGGACTGAGATCATGCATAGGGGGCTCGTTTAATCTGGTCTCGATGGACTCCATCTTAGAAGAGATGGACTGTAGAGATCCCTGATAGCGCTGTTGCTTCTCCAAAGCCTCGTAGAGTGTCTTCTGCTTTTCACTTATCTGTAAACATGAAGATAATCAAAAATCAAAGACCAGATTTTTTTTTTTTTTTTATTAGGAGTGCAAAAAATTCAACATACGGTGAACACAAAAACAACAATAAAACAGCAATGATAGTAACAGCAAGCAGAAATGACAAACGGTAATAGTAGAAGTATATATGTAGCAATAGCATGTATAATAATAATGATAATAATATATTGCGATGACGGCAACAGTAATATCAATAATAATAATAACAATAATAATAATAGTAATACTAAAGATGGTGATGATGATAATTTGTGTTGACGGCAATAGTAATATCAATAATAATAATAATAACATTAATAACAATAACAATAATAATAGTGATACTAATACTAAAGATGGTGATGATAATATTTTGTGATGATGGCAACAGTAATATCAGTAATAATAATAACAGTAATAACAGTAGTAATAATAACAATAGTGATACTAATACTAAAGATGGTGATGATAATATTTTGCGATGATGGCAACAGTAATAACAGTAGTAATAATAACAATAGTGATACTAATACTAAAGATGGTGATGATAATATTTTGCGATGATGGCAACAGTAATATCAGTAATAATAATAATAGTAATAACAGTAGTAATACTAAAGATGGTGATGATAATATTTTGTGTTGACGGCAACAGTAACATCAATAATAATAATAATAACATTTATATCAATAATATTAATAATAATATCAATAGTAATACTAATACTAAAGATGGTGATAATATTTTGTGATGGCAACAGTAATATCAATAATAATATAATAACATTAATAACAATAATAATAATAATAATAATAGCAATAATAAAGATGGTGATGATGATAATATTTTGTGATGACGGCAACAGTAAGATCAATAATAATAACAGTAGTAATAATAATAATGTAATAATGAAATAATGACACATACCCAACACATACCACACCTATCCTAGCTTCTGTGTCAGTGTGCATGTCTGTTTATTTATTTATATATATATATATATATATATATATATATATATATATATACACACACACACATACATATATATACACACACATACATATATATACACACATTTTTTTTTTTTTTTTTTCCTCATTCACAGTATGATTGCTATTTGTATATATATGTATGCCTAAGCTGAGGTGGTGCATTAAAAGAAGGGTGTGGTGCATTAAAATCAGCATTCGGTGCATTAAAATCGTGTGTGGTATATGTTGGGTGTAGACTTGATTTAGTTGTATTTATATATTTTAAATATATATATTAAATTATTTAAATTATTAAAGATATTCATTAAACCGTTACCCTCCTTATACTAAGCAAAATATCATCCCATCAACATCATCCTATTACTGCTCTATGTTTCTATGATATTAATAACATTATTAATAACAATATCGTCAATAATAATAATGAAAATACTCATAATATTACTAAAACCTTGTATAAATATGTATAATAATAAGTGAATACATGATTAATTAGGATGAGTGTGCCAGATTTGTAAGAGTTGAATGAGGTCTGATCTGGAGTGTTGTGGTTCCGATATACAGTTGTAATGAGGTGAAAAATATTCTAGGGAGATGTAGTCTGTGAGCAAATTTTTTTGTGGTGCTCACCAGATTTTAAATACTGGTGCATCTGACTTTTGAACACAAAAGACCAACGTACCACATTTTTCAGGGTCTCCCACGAGCGCTGAAGATCATCTAAACTGGCTACAGACTCCAGCGTGGGATTGTACAGCTCCTGGATGGGAGCTCTGGTGAGAGTGGCCCTTCCCATGGACATCTACATAAAGGACAGTCCAAGAGAAAACAATGCAAAATAAAATACTTCATGTTAATGTGCTGCAAAAGTCACTGCACTGCTGTCTGTCACAGACTTAAAATGTATTGATTCAGGCTAAAATTAATTGTGCCATATGTTCAGAATGACAAACAGGGTTATGCCAGAATCACCTACTACATTTACCAAAAAGTGCAGTATATAACCAGAGCACAGTACAGAGCACATGTTTCACATACTGTTATGTGAATTATCTGAATATACACCTCATCAATGTTATTATTGTTAACTAAAACTATAACTATTAAAAATCAGTGATTGAAAATAATTTAATTAAATCAAGCTAAAATAAAATAAAATATAAATATTAGATGAATACCTTCAATTAAGAAATGCTGCCATAGCAACTTACTGAAATAAGTTCTAAAGTACTAAAAAAAAAAAAAATAAATAAATAAAAAAATATAGTAAACTATATAGAAATATTCAAAATTATGCAATTTGCTTCTGTTTTGTGAAGGACAAATAAACCAGAATGGATATCAGTTGCAATCTTAAAGGTTTAGTTCACCTAAAAATTTAGCAGAATTTCTGTCATTAATTACTCACCCTCATGTCGTTCCAAACCTGCAAGACCTTCGTTCATCTTCAAAACACAATTTAATATATTTTTGATGAAATCCAAGGTTTTTTTTATTTATTTTTTTTTATCCCCCATAGAAAGCAATGTAATTACTATCATTCAAGGTCCAGAAAGGTACTAAAGACAATGTTAAAATAGTCAATGTGACTACAGTCGTTCAACCTTAATGTTATGAAGCAACGAGAATACTTTATGTGCGCAAAAACATTACAAAAATAACAACTTTATTCAACAATTTCTTCTCTACCCTGTCAGTCTCGTATGCAGTTGACGCAGTGAATGCAGTACAGAGGCTCCATGTTTATGTCCGAAACACCGGCTCAGTATTGGCCGACGCTGTTCACATGAGCACCACAAAGCATGCGTGTGATGCTGACACAGGAGCAACATGAGCCTGGCATTCGGACGTAAACACAGAAGCGCTGAAATGCATTCACTGTGAACGAGTCTGACAGGGTAGAGAAGAAATAGCCATTATTTTGGTTTTGTTTTTGCGCATAAAAAGTATTCTCGTTGCTTCATAACATTAAGGTTGAACCACTGTAGTCACGTTGACTATTTTAACAATGTCTTTAGTACTTTTCTGGACCTTGAATGATGGTAATTACGCTGCTTTCTATGGGATTAAAAAACCTCTTCGATTTTATCAAAAATATCTTAATTTGTGTTCTGAAGATGAAAGAAGGTTTTACAGGTTTGGAATGAGATGAGGGTGAGTAATTAATGACAGAAATTTCATTTTTGGGTGAACTAACCCTTTAACATTTATTTAGTGAATCATTATTTAAATAGACTTTTTTTACACAACAATTGACAAAATAGCACATTATTACTATACAAAACATTACTGCATGCTGTTTCACATACTATTTCATAAATAGTATGCAGTATACAGCATACACTATGCAGTAGACAGAATGTTAGGTTTCCATTCCAAACCTCATTTTCGAAAATGTTTCGAGTAAAATTGAGGTGAAACTGATAATTGCAAAAAGGCAGCAGGGTAAAAGTCTGCTAGAAATAAGATCAAGCACCTAATATTGACATTACTGCTAATACCTTGCTAATGGCTGCTTCAGTGTTAGTGACAGGAGAGGGAGATCGACAGAAAGCAGGAGAGCAGATCCCACTGCTGGTGCCCTCCTCCCCAGACTCCTCTGTCACAGGAGACAGGAGAGACTGACAACGACCAGCCGACATCTGACAGCATCACAAGCAGAGAGAGTCACGAAGCAGAAGATATTAGTCAATCAGTTCAGAGCTGTAAAGTTAATTGATTATGACATGCAAAGATCGCTGAGAGATGAGTTCAGTTAAGAGGGACAGTTTTTAGTAAACACACTGCAATTGATCTCTTATTTTGCATTATTTACTTGTTTTAGTTGTTTTCATGCAAAAATATCTGAAACAAGTTGTATTTACCAGAGAAGCAAAGCTGTGTAAGATAATGCGAGATTTGTTGAAGTTTTTTTTTAAAGCCATGCCAGCTTCTTTGGCTATTTTCATGGCGAAAACTATACTTATTATAGTCATTCAAATTTAAAATAGAAACTAAAGATATTTAAGATCCATTTTTCCTAAATTTGGATTAAAAACCTTTTCAAGGGTAACAAGTCTTAATATCTTATGTCATTTGCTTCTCAAGTAAATTTACCTTGTTTTAAGGATGATTGTATAAAAAAATAAAAAAATATTCTGATTAAACGATTAAAACATGATTAAAAATGATTTTTGTAGTGCACACAATTATTTAGAATACAAGAACAAACAGCAATCACTTTTTGAGACATTTAACACTCCGGTTTGTTTCCTTAACCCACGATTATACTGTCGTGCCCACGTTCAGAATAACAGTTACGTACCAAGACTTGTGACTGGGAATTTCTTTTAATAGCATCACCGTCCAGTTCCTCCAGACTCTCGGTTAAACCCTCTGCATCACTCACTGTCAGGAGCGTGGTGGCGTGTTTAGCTTTCACCGTCAGCATCTTACATTTGGAGTTCAGAGATGCAATCTGCTCCTGGTAGCCCTTGATTTTCTGGGCCAGTTCCTGTTTACATAAAAATAAACAGAAATATGACAGAATATGTTATTTAGCTGCCTTTTATTTTAATGCAAGAAACAGGAAAGATCATCTGGCTAACCACAAACAGTAGACATTAAAAATAAATTCAACAAAAACAAGATCTGAGGACAGTAGCTATGTTTCCATCCAAAGTTGTGAATTTAACTTAAGTGCAAACTTGTAATATTGCATAAAATATTTATGGATAAAACACTGTTTCCATCCCATGTGTTCAAGAGAACTATATCATCACTTCCAGGGAAATTGGTGCAAAATATCTTTAATAAAAATGAAAGTTGCTACAAATTGGAAAGACACTGTGGCTCTTTTTCATACATCATAATCACAATGTGTAAGACAGTTCCGGGTGGAAATTATACCCAACCATCTTGATGACAGACGTTGGCTCAGACATTTTAGACCAACATTTGAGATGCTGTGCAATGAAACTGGTCCACTGGTAACTCCAGTTATCAAATTAAATCCTCTGTTGAGGAAAAGTCATGTGAGTTTTTTGTTGCACATCAAGGGATTTATTTGGTAAATGTGTTTCCATCATAGTTTATGCGCATGTCATCTTTTTGGATTAAAAAATATACATTTTTTATGTGCATTTTTAGAATTTATGCACATCTTGGCATTTCCATTTTTTTTTTCTTTTTTTTTTTAGCTATAATCTATAATAAAAATAGGTGGATGGAAACATAACTAGTGTGGAGCTGAATATACATGACACATCATCAATGTTGCTATTGTTAACTAAAGCTAAAACTATTAAAATATTTTTTGGCAATTGAAATAAAGCTAAAAATAAAATAAAATATAAATATTAAATGAAAAACCTAAACTTGAATGAAAATTAGAAATGTTACCTTAGCAAGTGACTAAGTGGAATTTTGTGTATGCTGAAGTACTAAAATGATTAAAACTAAAACTGAAATAAAAATAAAGCTATATAGAAACATTAAAAAATAATAATAAAAATGACAAAAACAAAGTTACTAAAACTTAAGCAAACATAAAATATAAAAATAAAATCTAAATCAAAATGTTAATAAATACTATGATAGTAATATTAGTAAATACTAGTATAAATAATACTAAAATAACACTGCACCTCATGATGATTAATTTGTGCCTGCAGCTCTTGGATGTTGCTGGTGTTCACAGGTTGGTCCTGAATGACCCGGTGAGCATCTTCAATCATGCCCTGCAGGTTTCTCACTTCCTGTTCATACTGTTCGTACTGCACCACTGCCTCCTAAAACAGATATCACACACATTTATTTTTATATCATGATAGGAATGTCCTACTGGTTTTCTATTGTTCTTAATCAAGGTTAATTATAATTACTACACCCTAACCCTACCCCTTAACCCACCTCGTTCAGACACCTTTGAAATATTCAAATGCAAAATTAATACACTATTTAGTTCCTTTACGGAGCTGTTACATCATGTACACTTAATGATGTTAGCCTAGTTTTTGTGGGGACATTTAATGCAGCAAAACTCGACCCACTCTAAAAATAACCATCTGAATACATCCCTAAATTATAGTCCTTCTGAAAGATCATAAAACAAACACATCATTTGTGCCTAATAAGCAATAAGCACTCAACTCCTGATTAAGGATAATTTATTGTCCATACTCAGAAGATGAAAATTCCGACTTCCCAGTTGGAACTTTTAACTGGAACGCCCCCTCAATTCAGAGTGCCGACTTGGAAACTCAGAGGAACAGCAACAACCCTGACTTAAGAATACAGAATCCCGACTTCCGAGGTAAATGGAATGCAGCATTAAACGTATTTGGTGCTGAGCAGGTGTCTTTATTCCCATCTGGTGCCACCTACCTGCAGGATGTTGCATTGCTGGATGGCAGTGTGCTGCAGTTGACTGGCCTCTTGTTGCAGATTCAGAGCAGTGCGGCAAATGGACAAACTGGTCACCACTTCCTCAGGGACTCTTAGAGCGCTCTGACACTCCTGCACTGCCTCTACCTGCTGCTTGAAGCTCTCCATGTCTGCCAGCAAACGCTGAAAAAACAAACATAATCCATTCTACAAAAAGGGCTTCCCTTCTTTATACACTAAACTATGTAAACCAGGTTTACAGAAAGACTCAATAATTAATCAGAAGAACTTTTCTGTTGTCAGATCTTTAATCACTTACACTACAGCCAGACACATTTTTACAGCTTGTTTATTTAAAAGGGAGCAGAGAAGGTGGGAAAACAGGAAGAAGGACAGAATCAAGCTGAATTGAACTAACTACTAAGCCGGTGCTCCATAACTAAATTTATATTTAAAATCAATTTTATTACCCATATCAAGAACACAACATCTATAATGGAGTCAAGTAGGCTGTGCATGGAAATATACGGCTCAAATAACTTGTATGTTCAAGATCAAAGCAGATTAATGTACCTGTCTTTGAGTCAGTTGTTCTTTTAGACTCAGTCGGGCCAGTTCAGGAGACGTGAGAGTGGCTTGAACCTGCTCCAGAGACACATGCAGGGCCTTCACTTCACTCTCAAACCTCTCCATATCCTAAAAGAAAATACAAAGTCAGTCATGCTGAGCTTTTGTAGTTAACAGAATATATAATATAGTCAAATCTGAGGAAGGAGGAAATAGTTTTAGGGGCTTGAGATGCTCAAACCTTTGCTGCGTCCTGTAGACTTTGCAGTCGTGATCTGATGTTCTGCTCCAGCTCCTCAGTGTGACGGCTCAGTTCTGACACCTGCTGTCCCATGGCCTCCACCTGCAGCGTCTCAGACAGTATCTCCACCTTCTCCTGCATGGCCTCAAGATCACCATGGAGCTCACGCGACTCACGCAGAACAGACTGCAAGGTCAAAAGCACAGATTATTAATTTCACTGTAGACAACAGATATTTGCACCAAAATGGACTTAAATGTTATACACACATTAGATTTGTGTGTGTGTTGTGGTTCACCTGATAGATCCTGATCTGTTCTTGCAGGTGCGAGGAGGAGTTCCAGATGATGTTGGCCTTCACCAGGCTCCTGGCTCTGTCTGTCCACTTCACTATGAACTCAAACATCTCGTTGTACTCATCTAGATGTGCATCGGCCTTATGAAAAAAAAAAAAAAAAAAACAACGCATCACATCACATACAATGTACAACTGATACACATTCAACTGATTCTGTTTTTTTTCTATTAGCTGAATGTTCATTTTGTCTATTAGTAAAACATAATGTATCTTACCTTCTTCAGCCATATAGTCTTATATTCAGCCAGTCGAAGAGTGTGATGATGGATCTCTCGTAATTTGGCAATCGCATCAGCCAGCTGTCTGGCTATCAAAGGGTTACGGCGACCAAAGTCCTGCACTGCGGCTTCTAGCTCAGACAGATTTCTTCCACAGCCATCAAGTTCATCACAGAGACGCTGGAAATACAGAAAGGAGTTTAAGTACTTTAAAACAGTGAACATTTGTTTATAGAAAACACACTGAAATATTATCAATATAAAAATTATTAGGATGCCACACTTACTCTGGCCTCATCTTTTGCCTGGTCAATATCAGTGGCCTTTTCCTTTAGAGTGGCAGAGACAGCCTTCAATTTTTCAGATACGTCATGAATTCTGGAGTTGAACTCTTCTTTGATAACTCTGGTCTTTTGGATGTCTCTCTCCTTGGCTTGAACCTAAAGGTATGGATTAATTCATTTATATCTTATAATATGAAGTATTAGTAAAAAAAAAAAAAAAGTAATATTGTTCAAAACATTGATCTCCTATGGTTTAGTAAAGAAACTAAATCAATAAAAAAATAAGGGTAATTATGTACCTGGTCCTCAATGGACCCCAGTGCCAGGGACACTTCAGCCAGCTGCATTGAGATCTCTGATGGTAAAATAGTATACAGGTCCAAGTATTTACTTTGCTGCTGCTCTGCAAGTTTGTCCACGTTCTGACGATGAGTGATCAGCTCTCCATGCATCACCTGCATAAATTTAAAATACAATTAAGATTCATTCTACAATTCTATTTACATGCTACTACTATAGTCTGTACACTGTGCACAATATGTAAATCTTCTATATGCATGCAAAGCCAGGACGACACACTGAATTAGCTAAAATGTGTAGTATACAAGACATACTGCAATGGGTACTGCATCCCACAATGCAAAATGCTCAACTTCACCTAATTAAACATGCAAAATAGTGTAGCATACTAAAGTTTGAAGCAAATATTGTTGGATTCTGAATACTGTTTCACAATTTTTTTTTTCACCTCCAATTCTTGTGTCAGAATATCCAGATCAGATGTTGGGTTCAGCAGGAGCTCCCTGGAGTCCTGGATCCAGCTTTTGACCAAACTCAGTCCTCTCTCCACACCTTCCCTGTCTAATAGTTCCTGCTGGACTCGAGTCTTTCCTGTCCTGGCTTTCTGCAGGAGACTACAAGAGACACAGATTGCACAGATTAGCATTCAGTCAATAATGCTGGTACAAGCCAATTATCAGCATTGTTCTGTTCAAGCCAATATTGGAAGCAAAACTACACTAACATTAAACTGGTTAGCAATCTGTTTTTACGATTTGCACAAGCTACAAATACATTGGTTACTATAGACAGTTGAATTAATAGTTATTAATGGTCCTAAATAACTAATATTGCACAATATATCTGTCATCATATTGGTGTTAGCCAATATTAGAGTTACTTAAAAACAGTGTGCTCTTGACAGGTTTTAAAAATATTAGCATATTTTGTACTGGACATTATAATATTTTGGTGCCGGATTTCATAATTATTGTTTTGTATTGTTTTGGAGAAATATTACACACCTCTCTAGCTGATCTTGCACGGCCTTGATCTCCTTCAGACTTGGTAATTGCTCATGATCAGCTGTTGGCACAGACACCTCCACATCATGTAGGAGGCTGAGAGCATACTGTCGTAGGAGAGTTAGAGAAGACAGCTCCCTCTCTAAGTCCTGACCAACCAGCTCGTATTGGTCCAGATGTGACTGCAGTGTGGCTTTGGAGGCTTTTTCAGCGGTGCAATCAGGAACACGGCCCTTCAGCTCTTCTGTTACAGCTCTAACCTTCATCATCTAAAAAACATAGTTGTCTTGTTTGAAAAACTATGTAATTCTTTGCGACATTAACCTGATATATATATATATATATATATATATATTCAATATTCCATTTCAAACCATTTGATTTACTATTTAAAATGTTACAGCATTTTAACATTTCCATAATTTGTGTAGGGACAGAGCATCATAACATCAAATGAGTCCAGCAATATTTGTTACCACAAGTAAAACTGCACCTTTTCCCTGAAAGTTCTCCATTCGTGGGCCGTATCCTCCAGCACCCTCTCTTGCCCTCTTGCTACACTGCGTAACCTGGTCCAGCGCTGCCACACTGTGGTCATGGATCGACTTATGGTGGCTTTACTGGCGTCACTTCCAATCAGCTCTAACTGGGACGCTTGCTCTTCCAGACCAGTCAACTTTTCTTGGAAACTGTTCACCATGGATACTAACGACTGCAGGCCAAAGATAAAGCCATTTTTAATTGGTTTATCATCATGTAGACAGTTGAGTAAGTTTATTTTCTAAAGAAAGAGCATACTTATGGCATACTTAGCTCACCTTATGACTCCTGAGTTTCTCTTCAGCTTCCAGGCCCGTTGCAGCCTTGGCTGTGGAAAACTCTGTTAGCTTCTTCTCTGCCTCATTCATCAGCTCAATGACTGTCTGTCTGGCCTCCTGATATGAATTCCACTGGGTAACACAGCTGAAAAGGTCACATTATAACTTTGATTATTATTCAGGTCTACAACAAACTACAATAGTAGTCTTTATCAGCATAAAACTTGGCTCAGTTTACAACAAAAAACCCTTAATATATATAAGAGCTCAAATGTTTTGGAAAACTGTGCTCTGTACCAAACTGTACCTGTTTAAGATGTCTTGGTGGCACTGCAGCTGGTCTCTGACCTCCACACCTCTCTGCTGTGCAGACTCCACACTAAGTCGAAGCTGCTCTTTGGCTGTAGGGTTGACCAGGTTTTCAAGTTGAGGTGGCAATGATTCCAGCTCCTCAAGAACACCCAGGAACTCCTGTTCAGTGGCCATGATATCTTCTTGTTGCCTCAAACATTCCTCGTAATTCTCCACATCCACCCCGAGACTGGCCTGCTGCAAGAAGCCCACAGCATCCTCCAGCCACTCACATGCTGCTTGCATTCTGGAGTGATACTTCTGGCACAAGGCAAGAGCTTGCTCTAAAGTAATCTATAAGAGAAACATTTGGATTCATTAGTTAATAGTAAGCTACACTCTTAAAAATAAAGGTCCCAAAGTTTGTTTTTTTTGCAGCTATGCCATAGAAAGGACCATTTTTTTTGGGTTCCCCCAAGAACCGTTCATGTAACACTTCCTAAAAAAACCCATTTCTTTTAGTGTGAAGAACTTTTTGCGAGATAAAGAACTTTTTGAGCAATGGAAAGGTTCCATGGACATTTAAGTTTCTTCATGGAACCATATATACCAATAAAGAACCTTTATTCTTAAGAGTGTAGGGGAACCATTGGTTGACTAGGAACTCTTACTGGCTTAACTTATTAAGAGGCCTGGTAGGCATACCAGAATCCCAAGTTGGGGCATAGTATCTTAAACACAATATATTATGGTGAACATATATGCAAGGTTTTTGTGCTTTAACTAATAGTCTTGGTTAAATTGATGATTTCAATAGAACTTGCCTGTTTGGAGCTGAGGGCACGTTGAACATCAGCCTCCAGCTTGGCCATCTCTTGTAGACTTGAGTCCACGTGAGCGGGAACGAGCTCATTGGCACTGGTGTACTTCTGCTTCTCTCTGGTGCTAAGAGCTGCCACTATCCTCAACCTCGACTGCACTTCCTCTTGCATTATCTGTTGCTTCCGGATCTCCTCCTGGACCTTCTCAACCTTGACGTCTACCACCACCTCAGAGCCAAGTTCATCTTTGATTTGCTGGAGCCAAGTTAAGGTCCGATTGACTTCGGTCTCAAAGTCTTTACTCTGCACAAACCTGTTCTCACACTCCATAATTAGTTCTCCAACAGATGACTGTAAGGACTGAAGCTCTTCCTGCCAAGAGGTCACCCGCTGCTTTGAAGCCTCGTGTGCAGCGGTATCCATGTGGGATACCAGGTTATCCATCTGCTCCATGAGTCGAGTGAGGTGAGAGCTGGCACCTTGAAGACTAGCGGCCAGGGCATGATAGTTTTTCAGTCTCTCCTCAGCTGACTGAGTCTCCGCATTGACTTTCACCAGTTGCTCTTTGGTGGCCTTCAGCTCAGAATCAACCTGCATAGCCATGGCTTGATGGTCCTCGAAAGATTCCAGAGTGTCGTCGAGATGTTCTACCCTCTGCTCAATCAATCGTTTGAGTCCGTTGTAAAGGCTAACCAGTTGGGTCATTTCTTCAGGTCTCCAAGGTTGACCAGTGCTCCGAAATCCCTCTTTCTTCTGGTTAAGCTCACTGACGGCTTGTCCGAGATTGGTCAATTCCTCTAGAAGGGCTTTATAATCTGCCTGAAGACTGACAACTTCCTCAGTCTTAATGCTGACAGACTGCGTCCCTAAGTTGTAGAACTGTTCCTCAAGTTCTTTAAGTGCTTTGTGGGTGACATCAATAAAGGAGGCATATTCCTGTCGGGCGAGAATGGCTTGCTGTATCTTCTCCTGTTTCTCTTTTGCTAGTCCTAAAATATTATTGTACTGTTGAGGAAGAGCAATCAATTTCTCATCTAAGTAGCAATGGTCAACTTCATTCAGAGTGGGAAGTATTTCTTGACCCGTTCTTTGCACAGTTAGCAGAAGGTTCTCATATTCCATGGCTTGGTCCAATATTTGTTGGTATTTTGTAAGTTGTGAACTTAATTCTGCATCTCCATTCATGAGGTTGATCTCTGGGAAGGTCACAATATCAGCTTGCTTCAACCACTGGCATATCTTTTCAAGATCTGCCTTGAAGTATTTCCTAGTCACCAAAACTTTCTCCAGCTCCTGAAGCCTCTGGCTGCATTTCTGTAGGGCAACCTCGAAGGTATTCTGCAGTTCTTGGAGCTTGTTTAGCATCTCTGATTTCTCTTCTTCAGAGGCATCTTTCATCAAATCCCTACCTTGGGACCACAGGGAGGTCAGCTCACTCTGGTAGGCCCTCAAGCTACTCTGGATGTTCCTGCATGTCCTCACCTGCTTAGACAGGTCATCGGGAAGAAGGGCTATGTACTCCTCTGCTTGTGCTTTCTTCTCATTCTGTTGGACCCAGGTGATAGCTTGATTCACAGCCAACAGGAACTGGGTTCTCTCAGTGAAGGCTTTGCTTAGGTGTTTCCTACGTTGAGCCACTTTCACACTCAAGGACTCCACTTCTGCTTGAGTTTCTGAGATGAGCTGCTGCAGTCTTTGCCTTTCGTTTAGCCCAAGATGTGCTAAAACTCTATCTGCATCACTCATAGCCTGGGCCAGCAGAAGCTGCTTGACTTCCAGTTCACTGCATATGCTGAGATGGTCAAAGAGGAAACTCTGTGCCAGTTCAGGTGGAGGACTCATCTTCATGGCTTCGGACAGGGCAGGCCGCTGCTCTTCGGCCCATTCACGAGCTTCCCTCAAACGGGCCTCAACTTGGCCCATGTCTTCAAGGGTCACAATGGAGTCTTGGATCTTCCTCTCAATGAGGCTCTCTAAATGAGCCCATCGCTGCTCAAAGTGGCTGATCTGCTCCTTCACCAGCTCTTTGTCATCCAGGTTTAAGTGGTACATAACTTTTTGCTTCTGCTCTTTGAGGTCCTCAAGTGTGTTTTTCTTTTCTTTAAGAACAACGGAGAGTTTCCGAAGAGCCTCCAAATGATTAGATGAACTCTCAGCATCAGTTCTACAAAATCATGAAAGAATAATGTAAGTCCCAAAGTCTCAAATTACACTTTCAGTGTACCACTAATTAAAAGTGTCATACAAATACATTTACACTAAATCCTGAGTAATAGGTCTACCTGGCCAGGTTATCCCACTCCTTGGACACTTGTTCAAAGAGGGCTTCCATGGCACTGATACAGTCATGATACTCTTTAGTCCTCTGCAGATCTTCCTCTCTTTGAGCCTGCAATTTATTAGCCTGATGGCACAGATCTAGCCATGCATGACTCAGTCGACCAATCTCTATATGCTCAGGAGACTCCTTCCCTTCTGTCAGCTTACTCACAAGCTCTGTCATTTTAGTCAGAGTGCTTTGTCTGCTTTGAAGCTGCTGGCCAAATTCCTACATGCAACATGAGCACAGAGGATAAGACAAGCATAAAAAGAGAGACAACATGAGAAATGAAAACTCTTTTACGTTATAAATAAATCTCTGTGTCTGTGCGCATTATTCTAAAAATAAAAATGTCTGTTGTCATAATCTGTCATCAAAATGTAATAACTTGTCCATTTTTGTAATCAAGGCCAGGGCAGGTAAAAAATAATATTAACCAATAAAATCATAGCCAACTTTTTCCCACCCTACATTACATTTACCAATATATACAGTATATTAAAATATTTTTTTTATTTTAAAATTATAAACATACCATTTTAAAATATATAAAAAGACATTTAAAAAGTTTTATTATATGCATCAAGATCAGACACATATATTTACTTTGGCTTGATCAAGCATGTTTTGAGCAATCTTGGGCTCCAGCTCCGCAGGTCTCCTGGAGAGACTTTGCAATTGTTGTTCCATGTCCTGGAAAAGTGTTGAGAGTTCCTGTTTTTGCTCTTTAATCTCCCTCCAGCTATCTGACAGCTCTTGAGAAATGGTCATCCTCTCCTCAATCTGTAGAATTAAAAATCATTATTATTAACTAGATTACTTTTACATCCCAAAGCAGTATTAGTTAAGTCTGCATGGTCAAACTCACCATTGATTTGGTTTGCTGTATTTTGGCAGCTGTAGCCCTTACAGACTCATCAGATAAATCGCACACTGAACAAACCAGATCAAGATATGTACTGGCCTGCTCCTGTAGGGCCCTGAAGTGCTTCACCTGTGAAGTAGTCGAAATGTAACTAAATATCATAAAAACACTGAAGTATTGCTTATTCAAATAGTAATAGGCCTATATATTACATTTATATATATATACAGTGGGTACGGAAAGTATTCAGACCCCCTTAAATTTTTCACTCTTTGTTATATTGTAGCCATTTGCTAAAACCATTTAAGTTCATTTTTTTTCCTCATTAATGTACACACAGCACCCCATATTGACAGAAAAACACAGAATTGTTGACAGTTTTGCAGATTTATTAAAAAAGAAAAACTGAAATATCACATGGTCCTAAGTATTCAGACCCTTTGCTCAGTATTTAGTAGAAGCACCCTTTTGATCTAATACAGCCATGAGTCTTTTTGGGAAAGATGCAACAAGTTTTTCACGCCTGGATTTGGGGATCCTCTGCCATTTCTCCTTGCAGATCCTCTCCAGTTCTGTCAGGTTGGATGGTAAACGTTGGTGGACAGCCATTTTTAGGTCTCTCCAGAGATGCTCAATTGGGTTTAAGTCAGGGCTCTGGCTGGGCCATTCAAGAACAGTCACGGAGTTGTTGTGAAGCCACTCCTTCGTTATTTTAGCTGTGTGCTTAGGGTCATTGTCTTGTTGGAAGGTAAACCTTCGGCCCAGTCTGAGGTCCTGAGCACTCTGGAGAAGGTTTTCATCCAGGATATCCCTGTACTTGGCCGCATTCATCTTTCCCTCGATTGCAACCAGTCGTCCTGTCCCTGCAGCTGAAAAACACCCCCACAGCATGATGCTGCCACCACCATGCTTCACTGTTGGGACTGTATTGGACAGGTGATGAGCAGTGCCTGGTTTTCTCCACACATACCGCTTAGAATTAAGGCCAAAAAGTTCTATCTTGGTCTCATCAGACCAGAGAATCTTATTTCTCACCATCTTGGAGTCCTTCCATGCGGGCTTTCATGTGTCTTGCACTGAGGAGAGGCTTCCGTCGGGCCACTCTGCCATAATGCCCCGACTGGTGGAGGGCTGCAGTGATGGTTGACTTTCTACAACTTTCTCCCATCTCCCGACTGCATCTCTGGAGCTCAGCCACAGTGATCTTTGGGTTCTTCTTTACCTCTCTCACCAAGGCTCTTCTCCCCCGATAGCTCAGTTTGGCCGGACGGCCAGCTCTAGGAAGGGTTCTGGTCGTCCCAAACGTCTTCCATTTAAGGATTATGGAGGCCACTGTGCTCTTAGGAACCTTAAGTGCAGCAGAAATTTTTTTGTAACCTTGTCCAGATCTGTGCCTTGCCACAATTCTGTCTCTGAGCTCTTCAGGCAGTTCCTTTGACCTCATGATTCTCATTTGCTCTGACATGCACTGTGAGCTGTAAGGTCTTATATAGACAGGTGTGTGGCTTTCCTAATCAAGTCCAATCAGTATAATCAAACACAGCTGGACTCAAATGAAGGTGTAGAACCATCTCAAGGATGATCAGAAGAAATGGACAGCACCTGAGTTAAATATATGAGTGTCACAGCAAAGGGTCTGAATACTTAGGACCATGTGATATTTCAGTTTTTCTTTTTTAATAAATCTGCAAAAATGTCAACACTTCTGTGTTTTTCTGTCAATATGGGGTGCTGTGTGTACATTAATGAGGGAAAAAAAATGAACTTAAATGGTTTTAGCAAATGGCTGCAATATAACAAAGAGTGAAAAATTTAAGGGGGTCTGAATACTTTCCGTACCCACTGTATGTCTAAATCTGTTCAGACACCCTCTAAGGTGGTTTTAAATTTATATATATATGTCTAAATCTGTTCAGACACCTTCTAAACCGGTTTTGTAACAGTTAGCACAGAATCACTCTCTTGCTCTGTGGCATCTACCTGTTTCAGAGCCTCCTGAAGGCCATAGGGAGTCTGCGCCTGCAGCTCGATTTCCTCTTTAACGGTAGACAGCCACGTCTGACACTGCTGCAGGGTGTCCTGATGGCTGACGTGCTTTTGGAGTTCACGGTCAAGACTCTGATACACCTGATGAGCCAAACATTAAACATTAGACTATGAAATAAATAAGACGACATTTCTGATAATGAGATACTTTATTAGAAGGAGTGCTCACACGCTGAGCCGTGCTGCAGATAGCCGAATAACTGTCTCGGGTTCCCTGCTGGTGTGCCTGGATCTGCTGACTGATCTTGGCCTGGACTTGCTCCGTGCAGCTACTGGTGAGACGATCGCCTTTGTCCTTCAGGCTGGTCAAACGCTCCTCAAAACCAGATATTTCCTCCATTATTGCCTGAGGAGAAGCAGGCCAAATCAGAAATAGAATTGACAAAAATTACAAACTAAATATATTTATGCATATGTATTAAAAAATATAAATATGTACAAACAACATGCAAAATGATACAAAAGGAAACAGACTATGAAATTGT
Source organism: Ctenopharyngodon idella (assembly GCF_019924925.1). Classification (NCBI taxonomy): domain Eukaryota; kingdom Metazoa; phylum Chordata; class Actinopteri; order Cypriniformes; family Xenocyprididae; genus Ctenopharyngodon; species Ctenopharyngodon idella. The sequence continues at coordinate 2,374,594 of NC_067236.1, forward strand.
TTTCCGCATGGATTGTTATTTATTTTATGGATTTTTATGGTAGTTTTATTGCTTGCAAGTTGCTGCATTGTTCATGTATTGTTCATGGGATATCTGGAAGGTCAAATTAATAGCTATAATAACAGTGTACACACCTTGTGTCTGGCTAGCTGTTGTGTGGCCGTCTCTAAATTGCCACTTTGCATGGAATCAGAGGTGACCAGCCTGCTAGACATCTGTAACAGCCATTTCTCTACTTCTTGAAGTTCACAGTTATAGTCTTCATGCTCTCTCACGCTCTCCGTCAAACTCTGAACATGGACCTACAACAGACCAGCAAAATGCATGGAACACAGGTAGTAGAGACACACATTTTCAAAGGGTCTTGTATTATGCATGAGAGTACCTTGGCATCACTGCATAAGTCTTGATACTCGGCTTTCAGCTTGCCAATGTTCTCACTGACAGACGGGTCCCGGATCGTTTCAAGAAGTGCATCTCCCTTCTCTATAACCGATTTGACAGCTGACTCATGGGACTGGATGGTCTGCTGGATTGTCTAGAGGGGGACAAAGGAAGCATGTGACATAGTGAAGGGTTTACATGACTCTCTGAAGATGGTTATATTAGAAGCTATGCATAATTGTTCATGCTCACACAAATGGAGATGTGATTTATCATATTGTGCCTATTTATTCCTCGCTCTCTAAATGTTGCCATTAATGGCCACTTGATAAAATAAAACTCCTTATAAAATATTGTAACTAATTCACAGCAATTATCTTAATTTCTCACAAAAATAAAAATAAAAAATTCCTCACCTTATATTTGGCTAGCTGAGCCTTTTTTTGATAAAGTTCAGCCTTTGGCTCCACAGGGGACGCCAGCAGTGATTTTGTCTCTGTGAGCCATTGTGATTGAGTCTTGTATTTGTCCAGGAAGTCTTTGGAGAGCTGTATAGATTTCTCTGTGGCACTAAGCTCTGACCGCAGAGCTCTGATCAATGCCTCCAGCTGGGAGAGTCGGGTGTCGACTTCCTCCTTGAGCTTCTCTGCCTCGGGTTCCTCCAGGAACGTCATGGCACGATCAGTCTTTTCACGCATCATCTTCAGGAAGGTGTGACCCAGCTCCATATCACCCTGCAGAGCCTAAGACATAAAATGAAGAACTTCATATGTGGATATGGACTACCGTTTGGGGTCTGTGAGATTTTTTTCATGTTTTTGAAAGAGATCTCATATGCTTAGGATGCATTTATTTTATCAAAAATACAGTAAGGACAGTAATATTTAAAATAACTCTTTTAATGTATTTAAAAATGTAGTTTATTCCTGTGTTGCAAAGCTGAATTTTCAGCATCAGTGTCACATGATCCTCATTCTAATATACTGATTTGCTGCTAAAGAAACATTTCTTATTATTATCATCAATGTTGAAAACAGTTGTGCTGCTTGATATTTTGTGGAAACCATGATACATTTTTTCTTCATTCTTTGATGAATGGAAAATAGCAGCATTTATTTTTAAAATAGACTCCATTATTGACTCCAAACTTCTGAACAAAAGTGTAAACTTGCACACGTTAAAATATAAAGCTGCTTTATTTTTTTTAATCAAAGGTCATCACTATTATATTTGTCATACCTCTAATTTTTTCATCTTCTTCTCCATGGCAACACGATCAACCACATCAATGGTAGTGGTGCTCACACTACTGAAGTTCTTTTGTGCTGTGCTCAACCAATCAGAGAAGGTGCTAAAGACACTCTGGGATTCTTCAATACTGGACACTTCCTCCTTCAGCTGCTTGATAGTGTCCTGAAAATGCATATAAAATTAATAGTTCAATTCAGCATTGTAACCATTGTGCTGTATTTGCAGTATGTATGTGTTTCAAATCATTACTTTAAGGGCAAAATATCCTCAAAAATTATCTAAATCTGACTTTATTATGATGAGATATCTTTGAAGGAAAGAGTGTCTTATAAGTAAATAATATATTTTTTTTTAATTCTAAAAATGCCTTAGGTTGTCTTTTAAAGGTAAGTTTTGAGTTATAGTCAGTCTTTCACAATTATAAATGGGTTTATTTAAAAACAAAATAATTATGATATGTCCCCATTTAGATAGGCTTCTTAATGTTTTTTGTGGGTTTACTTATCTGTACTTTAGGTACAAAACTGCCTCAAGAAGTTACGTGTAGCTAAATCTCACACAACCACTCTTGGAAAGACTATTCGTAAATAGAGTAAATACTGCTTTTTCTTTTTATTCTAAAAATTGTGAAAATGTTTTTTAGGGTTAGGATTAGTCAGAGGTGATTAAAATTAGATTTATAAACACTTTATAGAAGGTTTATAGTATGTCTTAATTTAGATAGCTAGGTAAATGTGTGTTTCAAGTGTACCAGCAGGTGTAGCAGCAGGGCATGATAACGTGACGTCAGTTGTGTGGCTCTAGTGCTGACTCTGCTGCTTATGGGCGTCTCTTCTAAAACCTGTTGGGCCAGGACACTGAGACCCTCGATCTCCTCCTGATAGGCCAGCACCTCTTCATGCCAACCCTGAAGAATCAATCACAACAACATGTTACTGATTCCATCCATACATATTTTCTACTGGAACAGTTCTTTTGGAGCAACTGTACATTCATGAATAACCTCAACTTGGGTTTGAACCTATAACCTTTGGCGTACCAATACAGATTTATGGTAAATACGCTGTAAAAAGTTATTTTTCAAAGTTGTAAATAAACCTAAAAGATTACTGGAGTACAAAATACGTCTTCAAGTCTTTCTACTTCAAAATTTCACATTTAATTCAATGCGTTAATTGTTGTTTCTGTGTGACTATTTAATAGAAATTTCACAAATAGTAAATCCTACATCATTTTTTTTTTCAGTGAATGTTTCCTGTTCCAACCTTGAGGAGCTGTAGCTGTGCCTCTTTTGTTGCTCTGTCAGAGCGACGGCCGGAGCGTAACTGTCCTTTAGTTTCCATCCCTTTGAGCCAGTTATCCAGCCGCTGGAACTTCTGCTCAATCTGCCGGAGTTTGGCCAGAGCGCTGTTGAGCTGAGATCTGGTCTCACCCAGCCGGGCCTGATACGAGCCCCACTCCTGCTGGACTGTCTCCAGGCATCGGTCCTCTAACTGCGGGTCGCCCCAGGGAATCACCTGCTCTCGGGTTACCAGCAGTGTGTTGAGCAGAGCATGACCTTCTGTACAGTGCACCTGCAGCTCCTGGAGACAGATATTAGTTATTTCTCTAATGAATATTTATATTAAAGCCCCAAATAATCAAATTATTCAGCAGATAATTACAAAAAAACTGTAAATATAAATATGCATGCAATTGTAGATCACAACTGTATTGGCCAAAAATGGCATTACTAAATATAAAAAGCATTAGTCATTAAAAAAGAAAAAAATATTAGAACTCCTGCAAGATGTTTCGAAGTTAAGAAAGATAAAATGAACAAATAAGTTGTCAAATTTGCTCAGCATATAACGTCCGTTACAATAACAATTTCGTCTTCTGACCTGTAGTTTGCGTAGCGTGTCCTCTAGAGTCTCGACATCTCCCTCCAGCTGTGTGTAGCAGCTCAGTCTCTCCTGCTGTTGCTCCAGCCAGTCTTTAAACTCATGCAGACAGCGCTGATACTCCTGATGGGCCGACACCAGCTCCTCCGCTTTGGTAACTGCACACTGTGGCAGAAAAATGTGAGTGCATTAACACATGCTAAATATTCTATATGGTGACCAGTGAGGGATGAATTTTACCTGGGCTTTATTTTTGACAATATTATAGCGCTCTTGCAAGTCTTGAATCTCTAGCTGGGTGACATAGTGCTCAGCCATGTTGGATCCCTTCATGGATATGACGTCCAGAACACTTCTGTGACTTAAAACGTCCTCTAAGAGCAACTGAAATGAAGAGAATGTTTGTAAGACAGGACTGACATTTATTAGAATACAATTATAAATTATTCAGAGACTCAGAGACTCTGACAATATCATCGTACTTTGGCTTTGCCCAGATTGGTGGTTTTGTCTCTCATCTCAGAACACTGTTTGTCTGCAGAGTTTAAAGTCTCTTCCACAGTCTCCATCCAGCTCACAAACTGACGCACGTCCTCCTGGTAACTGGTCCACTGTGACAGAGCACCCTCCAGTTGACTGTTCGAACCCAAACATAACACACTTTAATATAGTAGCTCTTTTTATTAACAACCTTTTTTGTCTGTATAGGATTCTAGAGTTTAAAACATTTTGCTCTTTAAATTATGAAAACGTTATTTCTGAATGTTCTCTGAACCTTTAAAATTGCCAGTTTTTTAAATGTTCTGAAAATATTTTTCTTGGTTACACGAACGTTAAGGGAGCATTACATTTTATAATTTTGCAAACATTATTGGAACGTTACTTTTGAATGTTTTCTACACATTCTGAAAGAAGTAGTAACATTTAAAAAAATTTAGATGAAAATCCAACTTATTTGTTTCAGAAAAAAACTTAATTAACAATGTATAAATAATGTTTTTGTGCTAATGTTATTAAAAACCAAAGAGCTTTGAACAAATACTCTAATAACTTTTCTGGAATAATGTTTGTTCATAACTTTGAAAGAACCTTGTTAGAATGTTAGCCAAAGTTATGAGAAAGTTCCCTGTTAGCTGGGTGTGGGTGGTTTTCATACGCTAGGTTCCGAACAAAAAGAGAAAACGATCATGAGTTCTTTTCATTTGTAAAATTAAAAATATTCATATATATTCATATATTATATATATATATATATGAAACATACTGTCACGATCACCGTCTGTTCCTGTCAGTTCCTGGACTCCATTTCCCATAATCCTCCCTTCCAATCACATGCACACTCCACACCAATCACCAATTGCCACACACACCTGCAGATCATTACCTGGACTATTTAAGACACACACACACCCACACACACACACACACCCACACACACACACACACCCACACACACCCACACACACACACACACCCACACACACCCACACACACACACACACACACACACACACCCACACCCACACACACACCCACACACACACACACACACACACACACACACACACACACACACACCCCCACACACACCCACACACACACCCACACACACACCCACACACACCCACACACACCCACACCCACCCTTTGCGAAGTCTTGATTTGCCTTGGTGATCATTTCTGAGCGTTTTCCCGTGGACTGTTACCTGTTATCGTTTGGACTGTTTATTCTCTGTGACCCTTTGCTGCCTGCCCTGATCTTTGCCTGTTTCCTGGACTGTGATTGTTTGCTGCCTGCCCTGATCCTTGCCTGTACACTGACTCTGTTTGTCTGCCGCCTGCCTCGACCATTGCCTGTCCCAGTTTATGCCTCTGCCTTTGCCCTGTCTGCTCTGTAAGTTCTCTTAATAAACAGCTGCAAATGGATCCACATTCTGTCAACTCATCATTACACATACACTCTACTACCACCACATAATATTTCTTTACCATGGCATATTAGTGTAAATATACTTTTTATGACTTCTATCAAATATAAATTTATTTATCATCGAACGAAGTGTATTTTTGGTTAAGTTTTTGCACTGATTTTAATATGGCCATATTGACCTTTTGCATTGAATAGATGCTGACAGCAGTCCATCCCAGGAGTCCTTGAGGTCCTCGATTTGTTGGCGGACCAAAGGTACACCCTCAGCGGAGGTGTTCCTCTGAACAGACTCTCCTCTTGTTAGCAGCATTTTCAGCTGTATTTCCTTCTCTTGACGTGCCGTCAGTAAAGCCTGGGTAACATGTATGCATTTATGTCAGACCTCTCATTACATGTAAACTACAAGATAAGGGCCATGAAAAGTCAAATACTTTACAAAAATTTTTCAAAATGTGGCCCTGTGCTTAATGAAAACACAGTATATATTGTCCACTACAAAAGTAGTATGTGAAACAGTATGCAATATTCAACAATAAACATTTCAGTAGTGTAGTTTCTATTTTATCTTTGATTTATGTGGCATCCAGTTATCATTTTGAAAGTAATTATGGTTATTTAAGGAGAAATATACTGTATATTCTCCGCTGTGTTCTTCACCTCGAGTTTGATCATCCTGCTGTCCAGCACGTTTTTGTCTGCGGTGGGAGTGCAGTAGGTTTGCAGCATGTGACTGGTATCAGCCACCCAGTTCTGCAGCTCTTTCAGGCCCTGCGAGAACAGCTGGTGCTCGGACACAATGCGGTCGATTCTAGATGCTTTTTCCTACCAGACAAGCACAACATAATTGGATAAATAATCAGTTCTCAGAGATAAAGTGAATCAGTTGCTAAGTATAATATGTGCATGATTCATACATGATCATAACATACAGTTAATAATTAATCATTTGGTAGGGGTAGCATCATATTAGAAATAGTCAATGTGTTAAAAGGAAAGGAACAGCACTTTTTTAGTCATGTTGTATACTTATCAGGTCTGGATGATCCATATGATTTTTTTTTATTAGTATTTAGGCCATAAAAAATACTTACACTGCCCTAAATACATACTTTTTGTGCAACAATTACTTACTTGAGCCCTTAAGACAATGTGAATATGACATCAAAAACAATACTTTCTGAAACTGAATAACTATTCATGAGCTTAATTACTCCATGCAATGTTTTCAGATAAAATGTGTCCTCCACCCTAAATTGAAACACGTGGGCTGTGTCCAAAACTGAAGGTCACTGACTTAACAAATAGCGTTTATTTGAAAATACATATTAAGAAAAATTGTTTCAGATATCATCAATATCATGTTTTAATATAATTCAATATCATTTAGATATCCAAGCAAACATTTCATGACCACACTGCTTATTGAAATAAATGAAATTTTAGATAGATAGATAGATAGATAGATAGATAGATAGACTAATTTAAATTTATGAATTAATTTACTGCTCCATTTTTATGGTGACAAGACATGACATAAACATTGGATTTAGATGTGTCTTAATGTCTTCCAATCTTCATTTGACAGAAATTGACACCCGATAAAACATTTTTAAGGTTTCGGACACAGCCCTATGTGAACACACAGTCTGTCGACCCCTGCAGCACCGGGGACGGGTAGCCATCGGGCAGACAGATGGGACGTTACCTTGGTCAGGTTGCTTAAAGCTAGGTACTGAGCTGAGAGCTGCGAGACACGGTGCACAAAGCCCTTTCCGGCCGTGTGTCCGTCCCACAGCTGCTGGGCCTTCTCCCTCAACCTGTGCAGCTGAGACTCCTTAGAGGCTAATTCCTCTAGCAGAGACTGTGAAAGCATAGGCACGTTAGCACAGAGCAGCATCGCACACAGTCCTGTGTTAGTCAGATGATTAATAAAGCAACATGGCAGCACATGAACAGGACAAACGTTAAGACTGGGGATAAGCGATGTTAAAATGTGCATGACAGAGAAGCAGATTAAAGCATGACATGAAAGCAGCCGTTTTCTACACTCGATCACATGCACTGATCATTTTCTGTACATACATTCGGACATTAAAGTCAACGTAAAGCAAACTGACACTGCTTACTTTGTTAATACACATCCTTGGTCTTATTGTGCACACATCAGTGTTGTGATTATTGTTACTTAAAACAAAAACTAAAAGTTTTTTTTGTTAATTGAAATAACCTTAAATAAAATAAAATATAAATATTAAATTGAAAACTTAAAAAAAAATTAAATAAACTGAAATAAATATTCTGATGTACTAACTAAAGTACTAAAATGACTTAAACTAAAATACAAATAAATTAAAGCTAAATAGAAATATATTTTTAAAAAGCACATAAAATTACAAAAACTAAAAAAAATTATAAAATATTAATAAATAAATAATACTATAATCACATTGGCAAAAAATCATAACTGTCTTTATAATATTTAATCAAAATAAAATAACTTGCCTGGCCTCTAAAATGAATTTGCTTTTCGAATGATGTCACCAAGGCCACGCAGGCTATTTCATAACATTAACCAATGTTAAGCTATTTAACTTAGCCTTCTTTTCATAAGCCAAATAACTCCTGATGCATAAAATCCCTGCCCTACATATTTTTACAAATATTATAAAGTATACATATTTTTCTCATTGAATTTCCAATTTCACTATGAAATACATCACATTATGAAAATTAAATAAGTTGTGAATGCTATTTCATGTTCAGCAGCAATGCCATGAAGCGTAGCTACTCCGATCAGCTAGAATGATGCTTGTGAATGGCTCTTCTGCTAATGGCTGTGAATAGAGATGGTTTTGATTACGCTGTACTACACCTGTAACCTGTGCAGTTCCTGTTTCTTGGCTGTGAGGTCATGTAGCCGACTGCTGCTCTCCCGTACGGCTTCTTCGGTTTCATTCAGCCAGTCCTGGAGCGGTTCAACACTCGTTTCAAAGTCCCGCATCTGAGACTGAAGATTCTGGAAAAAAATGGTCAATGATGCTACATTTAAAGAGAGAATGATTGATTAGCTAGATCAGGAATTTACAATATTTTTTGTCTGCTGAGGTCCTATGATCTAAATTATTTACTTAAGTACACCTTGAGATTGCAAGTAATGTTATAACCTTTCAAGAAATATCGAATAGCATGAATAATAAATGTAGCTATATTTTTAGATGTTGCAGGTAGTTGCTATTGTGTTATGCAAAGGCTTTTTTGTATGGAATCTTGTTTCTGCCATGGAATAAAAAATAAAAGTTATTTGCACTTATCTAACAATACTGACTTTGTTCTCAAAATTGTGATATATAAACTCACTATTATGAGTTAAAGTCAGAATTGCAGGATACAGTATGAACTAGGAATTGTGAGAAAAAGTCCGAATTGTGAGATAAAACCTTTTCAAGTTTTTATTCCCTGGTAGAAACAAGTTTACATAGTTTTGAGTAGTAGATTACTGGCCACAATCAAGAGTCTCGGACTCAACAGATGTCAAAAGATTAATAAATGTGTGTGAATTTATGATTAAATGATCTCTCATAGTGTCAGACACCTGTAAGGCGGTCTCTCTCTGGTGCAGGTTTGTCATAAGTGTTTTCCAGTCTTCTCTGGTTGTGTTTATTTTGGCTCTGACCGACTCCGCTCTGTCATTGGCAGCGATACTCATCAGCAGCTCCCCGCTGGCTGCCACCATGTTCAGTTTGCCGTGGCCTTGCTCACGGTCACTTAGAAACTCCTGCAATAAGAAACACTTACTCTCATAAATGCAATGAATTAAATTTTGTGTTCCAAACTGGAATGGAATCAATTGGAAAACTCATAATAAATCAATAAAATGTTACCTGGATCTTCTGCAGGCTGGACGATGCTTCAGCCAAATTCTGAGGCACATCAAAACATTTGGCTGTATTGATTTTCGCATTGACCAGCCACTGCTGAAAGTCTCGAAAAGCAGCACGGAACCGTTGCTCCAGGAGCTTCTCCTTTCCCTGACACTCCCGAGACACCTGGAGACTGAGGCTACAGAGAAGAAGAAAGATGCAAACGAGAGTGCTGAAGAAAAAGATTTCACTGCAGGGATTTGAACAAAAATGATAACATGCAGTCTCAGTCTTAGATGGCACATCTACCATTTGCAGACTCTCTGATGCTGTTAGGGTTCTGTCACTTTGGTCTGGTTTATTCTTGATACGGTGACAGAGCTCTAATACTTCTATTGTCTTGTCTTTGTGTGAGTGTGGGTTTTCGAGTATGTGCGGAGCGTGGTGTTCAGATCCTGGCAATTCAGTCTAGTTTGGTGACGGTGTTCAGACATTTATGCTCCATGTTTTTTCTCTTGTTGGGAGCACACAGGTTGAGTGTTCATTCACTCACTGAGCACTCTTATCTCATGTGTGCTTTTGTCGAGCACCTGGTTTGCATTTTCATTGGCCAGGCGGCCTTGTGTTGTTGTGGTTTGTGTAGCACATGGCTCGTGTTTATCAACGACCTCATGCTTCTGTGTTGTCTTGTCCTGTCATATTTTGTGTGAGCACATGGCTTTGTTTTGTTTGTTTCTATGTGCCATGTGCTCTTGGCTCGACCTCGCCCCTCGTTACCTGATTATTGGTTTATTTATCCCACCTGTCCTCCCTCGTTACCCTCCTTGTTTTTTCTATTTATTCTCCCTGTGTCCCCTATCCTGTGCAAGTTCGTCGTCATACATTCCATGTGTGCTGCTCTCCCTAGCTCTGCCGTATCCCACTCCCAGCCTTGTCTGCTCAAGCCCTGCTCTGCCTGCTGTGCCGAAAGACTTCATTTTTTTCCCTACGGTGTAGTTTTAGTTGGTCTTTTGCTTTATTTTTCTATCTAAATAAAAACACTGAAGTGCATCTCTGCATTTGGGTCCTCACTTCCCAGCAGCATGCATAACAGATGAATACTGCACACAAAAATGCCAAACTTAAATCTGAATTGCCAGCTTCCGTACAATTTCTGTGAATCAGGGTTACAAAAATTAGCATTTCTGAATAAGAATGAGTAACTGGTTGTGCTACTAATTTGTACAGATCACCACACTTGGAACATGGGAAAAATATGTATATCGTGGCCACAAATTATCAATTCCTATGACTTATTAATATGTCAGCACGTTAATATGTCACCCTCGTTTTCCTAAATCGTGCAAACGATATAATTCATTCCCTGGTTTTACTAAATTTTGTGCGTGAAATAATTCCTTCCCTTGTTTTACTAAATTGTGTGCACAATATAATAATTTGTTCCCATTTTAGTTAAATCAAAAGGAGGGAATGAATTAGTCCAACGTGGCCAAGTTTTACTAAATCAAAGAAACACATTTTTATATTGTGCGCACGATTTAGTAAAACGAGAGAACAAATTATTATATCGTGCGCACAATTTACTTAAAATGAAGGAACAAATCAGTAAATCGTCGCCATGATTTACTAAATCGTGAGAACAAATTCTTAATTAGTGGCCATTATATATATATATACAGGTGCTGGTCATATAATTAGAATATCATCAAAAAGTTGATTTATTTCACTAATTCCATTCAAAAAGTGAAACTTGTATATTATATTCATTCATTACACACAGACTGATACATTTCAAATGTTTATTTCTTTTAATTTTGATGATTATAACTGACAACTAAGGAAAATCCCAAATTCAGTATCTCAGAAAATTAGAATATTCTGAAAAGGTTCAATATTGAAGACACCTGGTGCCACACTCTAATCAGCTAGTTAACTCAAAACACCTGCAAAGGCCTTTAAATGGTCTCTCAGTCTAATTCTGTAGGCTACACAATCATGGGGAAGACTGCTGACTTGACAGTTGTCCAAAAGACAACCATTGACACCTTGCACAAGGAGGGCAAGACACAGAAGGTCATTGCAAAAGAGGCTGGCTGTTCACAGAGCTCTGTGTCCAAGCACATTAATAGAGAGGCGAAGGGAAGGAAAAGATGTGGTAGAAAAAAGTGTACAAGCAATAGGGATAACCGCACCCTGGAGAGGATTGTGAAACAAAACCCATTCAAAAATGTGGGGGAGATTCACAAAGAGTGGACTGCAGTTGGAGTCAGTGCTTCAAGAGCCACTACGCACAGACATATGCAAGACATGGGTTTCAGCTGTTGCATTCCTTGTGTCAAGCCACTCTTGAACAACAGACAGTGTCTTGCCTGGCCTAAAGACAAAAAGGACTGGGCTGCTGCTGAGTGGTCCAAAGTTATGTTCTCTGATGAAAGTAAATTTTGCATTTCCTTTGGAAATCAGGGTCCCAGAGTCTGGAGGAAGAGAGGAGAGGCACACAATCCACGTTGCTTGAGGTCCAGTGTAAAGTTTCTACAGTCAGTGATGGTTTGGGGTGCCATGTCATCTGCTGGTGTTGGTCCACTGTGTTTTCTGAGGTCCAAGGTCAACGCAGCCGTATACCAGGAAGTTTTAGAGCACTTCATGCTTCCTGCTGCTGACCAACTTTATGGAGATGCAGATTTCATTTTCCAACAGGACTTGGCACCTGCACACAGTGCCAAAGCTACCAGTACCTGGTTTAAGGACCATAGTATCCCTGTTCTTAATTGGCCAGCAAACTCGCCTGACCTTAACCCCATAGATTTTCTATGGGGTATTGTGAAGAGGAAGATGCGATATGCCAGACCCAACAATGCAGAAGAGCTGAAGGCCACTATCAGAGCAACCTGGGCTCTTATAACACCTGAGCAGTGCCACAGACTAATCGACTCCATGCCACGCGGCATTGCTGCAGTAATTTAGGCAAAAGGAGCCCCAACTAAGTATTGAGTGCTGTACATGCTCATACTTTTCATGTTCATACTTTTCAGTTGGCCAAGATTTCTAAAAATCCTTTCTTTGTATTGGTCTTAAGTAATATTCTAATTTTCTGAGATACTGAATTTGGGATTTTCCTTAGTTGTCAGTTATAATCATCAAAATTAAAAGAAATAAACATTTGAAATATATCAGTCTGTGTGTAATGAATGAATATAATATACAAGTTTCACTTTTTGAATGGAATTAGTGAAATAAATCAACTTTTTGATGATATTCTAATTATATGACCAGCACCTGTATATATATATATATATATATATATATATATATATATATATATATATATATATATATATATATATATACACATTTTCATTTTAAGTTTTAGTAATTTTGTTATTTGCTTTTGCCATTATTGGTTTTGAGGTTTTTTAGATTTCTATTTAACCTTAATTTCTTTTATTTCAGTTTCAGTTTAGTAATTTTAGTACTTAGGCTCATATTAAGTTTTTATTTTATTGTACTTCAGCTTTATTTTAGTTAACGAAAATGAATGTTAATAGTTTTAGTTAACAATAATAACAATGGTCTGTCTCTGTGTATTCAAATGTTTTGCTAAAATTAAAACTTAAAGTAAGACCTAGAAGTGTTGGTCATGAGCTCTCCTACCTGTTGTATTCTTTAATGAGGCCAGACACTCTTTCAGATTGAGCGCCCAGATCTCTGGAGAACCGGCACAAGTCATTCAGCTGACACTTCAAATTTTCAGACATGGGCTCCACATTTAGCAATGCTTCCAGAGTGTCCTGAGTCATTAAAAACATTATTACAGTGACATTAAAAGGACAGAAAGAATTTATTTTTGGTTTTATTATTTTGCTCTTTAGGCTTTACCTTTGCTATCTGCCAGCCTTGCACAGCCTCTTCCCCAGAGGTCATTTCCTCCACCTGCTGCAGTTTGATGCGCCACTCCTGCAGCTTGCTGCTGAACTCCTGCAGGTCCTGCTCCAGCTGTGCAGCTGAGCTGTTGAACTCCTGCTCTGAGTTGGCCATTTGAGCCAGAACGCCCTCCAGACTAGAGCACACATGTTTAGCTCCACGCTCCCACTGTTCCCAGGCTGAGAGCAGCCCGGACTCCTCCCTCTCCAGAACTTCACAGCCCACCGTGGACGTGTGGTCCCGTGTAGCAGCACCACAGCTTTGCACACGTGTCAAACGCTCATGTCCTTGCTTCTTGGAGTCTAATAGCCCCTAAAATGGAATTACAATGCTTTGAAGTTAACATAAAATCTAAATTACAACTCTTTAAAGTCAACATGAAATCAAAACTGACTCAGTTTACTTATTTAATAAAGGTTTCTGGTTGCTGTTGTTGTGCATGATAAGATATCAGAGCACATGCCAAAAAAACAAAAAACAAAAAGATTATTGGAGTACATTTTATACAATACTATTTCAGTCTTTCTACTTAAAATGTTCATGTTTAATTCACTGTGTTACTTGCTTTCTTTGTAATTATTTATGAAATTTACTAGCAGTATCTGAGTTAAAACTGTTTCAGTGGAAATCATTCACCAAATTGTTTTCAGGGTGGTGTGAAACACCCACTTTTCAGAGTAAAATTAATTTACAATGAACAAGAATAACATATAACTTCCAATTTTAAAGAAATACAATATAAATACCACTTATAAAAAGTTTCATTGTATTACCATGTTTTTTTTCTGGACATGGTAACATGGGCACAGTATGGTATTCTATAATCTCAAGATGTTTTATAGCAGACCTCAGCTGATCTCATGTTTTTATGATATTGAAAGAAGTCTCTTATGCTCACCAAGGCTCCATTTATTAGATCAAAAATACAGTAAAAACAGTAATATCATGAAATATTATTACAATTTAAAATAACTATATATATTCTAAAATGTAATTTATTCCTGTGATGGCAAAGCTGAATTTTCAGTCTCACATGATCCTTCAGAAATCATTCAATATGCTGATTTGGTGCTTAAGAAACATTTCTTCTTAATATCATTGTTTGAAACAATTGTACTGCTTATATATTTTTTTTTCTTCAGGATTCTGTGATGAATAAGCATAAAAAATCTGAAACAGCATAAAAATCTTTTGTAACGACGTGAAATTCTTTACTGTCACATTTGATTAATTTAACGCATCTTTGCTGAATAAAAAAAAAAACAAAAAAAAAATCTTACTGATCCTAAACTTTTGAACGGTAGTGTATGCCAGTATAGTAAACACAGATAAACATACCCTGACTTTAGAGAGTTTCCTCTGAATAGAAGCTGCGTCTCCAGACATATCTGACCAGCGCTGGAGCTCTTCTTTAGCCGAGGTGAGCCAGTCGTTCAGGTCACGTACCGACTCCACATACTGCTCATGCTCTTTGACAATCTCTTCCATCTGTTGGACCTTACTCTTTAGCACAAGACAGTATACAACATATCAGAAGAAAGAAAACTCATACTACTTCATTTTTTAATAAATGTTTCTGGTCTTTTTATGAATAATTCATACTTCCCTATTATATAGTATGCGAAACAGTAGGCAAAAAGTGCCTAGATGACCTACTACTTCAGCCGAGATTCTGAAGTGCACATTTGATGGACACTTTACTATCCCATGAGACCATGGGAGTGGATTTATGAATGGCAGTGAAGTGACACAACTGACGCTGGTAGGTCATGTGACAGTAACAACATGGCCGATGTAGTATGCCCGAATTTCATTCATACTACCTATATTCATACTATATAGAACATAAATTTTTTACCGGTTGCAAAGTAAATTCAAAATCAAATGTAGTACCTACTCAGTATGTAATTTCGGATGCACTGTATTTTTATCCTGAGTGACTTACAGGAAGTGGGTTGAATTGTATGTTAATATTTAGTTTACATATTTTTACCTTAATGACAGCTGTGATGTTGGTAAACTGGGTGTTAAACTCCGATTTTGGTCCTTCTGCGAATGCCTGGTCTCCTGTTTTCTCATACAGCTCTGTGGCTTTCTCATTCAGACGGGTCAGTGCTGACGTATGGACTTCCACATCAGCCTGAATGGCCCGTAGGCGTTCCAGCAGAGAGGCCTTCTCTTTCAGCCCGGGCTGCTGTGGCAGAGCCACTCCAGCCTCCTGCTCCACCATCTCCATCCACTGCTGCAGCTGAGCTTTACTCTCCAGAAAACTGCCCCACTGAGCTACAGTCCATTCCAGACGACTACATCACACACACAAATGATTATTATATTATTCTTCAAAGTTATCATGAGGTATCATAAGAGGAGACAGTAACTCTCACCTGTGACAGCTCATGGCGGTCATGAGGATATTGGCCCAGGAATCCTTTAGACTCTTGAGCTGAGAGCGGATAACTTCCTGTTTATCCCTACTGCAATTCTTCAGCACCTGTTCTCCCTTCCCTATAGTCATGTTAAGCTTCACTTCCCCTTCACCCTTCATTAGCAAGATGTCCTGAAACAATGTCATCAAAATATCAATGATTATATATAATTTTTAAAAAAATCCTAAACAAATGTGTACATTATTAACTAACAAGACTAGTAATAAAATAAAATAATAAAATAAAATGTTTGGATGTTATATTTATATCAATAGTATAACAATATATTGTATGTAATATCATTAATATATAACATAATAATGAAAGAGTTGAGTTTAGTTAAAACATGTGAAAAGTAATAATATTTGCAGTATGAGAAATTTAAAAAAAAGTGCTAGAAAATAATCTGGGAATCCTCATATGAGTGGCATGACTCTATTTTCTGACCTGAACCAGGACCAGTCTCTTCTCCAGGGTCTCTTTATTCCCGTTGGTGCTGTTGAGTGAAGTGAGGCGCTCCTGAACACCGCTGAGCCATCCCCAGGTGCTCTGCAGCATCTCCTCAAAATTCTGCTGCTCCTGCAGGCTGAGCTGACATACACGCAGTCTCTCCCTCGCTGCCTTGAGAAGCGCCTGATGCTGCAGCTGCAGCTGCGCAGACGCCCGCAGCTCCGCCCCACTGCCGTGACCCCCCTCACTCAGACCCTGAGCCTCCTGGCACAGATTCTCAAACGAATCACTGCAGGATAAGAGATTGGAAAATAATTTGCATTTTACTAATAAATCAGTTTTATATAATTACTATTATATATTATAAAATGTAAATATTAGATCTGCAAATATGGGTAAATCTCATGAAAACATGTCCAGGTCACATTTCCCACAAATAAAAAAATATGTCATGAAAATAATTTCACATTGCAAAAAAAACATAAAACCTGCTAAAAACAGTTTAGGTCACATTTTCCTGCAAAATAAAATAAAACACACATATTTTGCATATAGATATCTCTATTTATTAAAAAATATGCTATTTGCAAAATACACATTTAAAAAAATAAATAAATAATTGAAATAATATTTGTTAAAATATTATAAATCATTTGTTGTTATTAATATTTATTTTATTTTATTTAATTTTATGATTGATTGATTGATTGATTGATTGATTCATTCAATTGTGTGTATTTTTGCATAAATGTATTTATTTATTTAGGGGGAAATATTTAGGATAGAATATCTTTAGGTATACATGGTAAATATTTTGCTGGTGCAAAAAACTGGGCTGTTTATTTACCCATTCGGAGGTCATAGAGAGGACAGATTGATATTTGTCAGTTTAACTTGTTCTAACCTCTCTTTAAGCACTTCATGTTGGAATTCTTCCACGCGCTCCAGCGTCACTTTCTCCTGATCACTGTGTCTCCCCTCAGGCAGCTCTGTGCTCATCCTCACATCCATGCGCTCCAGCCAGCGTGTCAACCTCTGCAGACAGCTCTCAAAGCTAGAAAAACAAAGCACAGATTTCAATTCAGAGGATTTAGGGCAAATAATCCCCTCCCAACTTGAGAGTCGAGAGTACGTCCTTGCTTCCAAAGCAAAGCTGTTTATACACAGGAATTATTTCAAACTAATATTTAACCCAGCAAGCAGCAGTATAAAGCTGCTGTTAAGTTCTAACCCGCTGAGCAGATTGGCGCTGTTTTCCAGGTTTTGCTGGTTCTGTTTACACTGCTCCACATAGCTGTCCCAGTCCTGCTGGATTGAGGAAAGGTTCTGCTGGACCTGGCCAGCGCTGGCTTTGGGGAGGTGTAGAAGAAGCTTCTCGCCCTCTGTACACACCAGCGTTAGACGACTGTCTCCATCATCCACCCGCTCCAGAGCTCCCTGTAAGACAGAAAAGTGACTTCGCAATGAGTGTTAAGTGTTAAACATACACAAGCCATCCTACTTTGTTTGTACCATGGATAAAACACGAAAAAAAAAAAAAATCCCACAGAATTACATTGTATTTTTGACTGTATTCTAACCATTCACAACACCTTGTCAACTGCATAGCTATTATGCAATAAAAATCACTGTAAAGACAATTTAAAAATGTAATAGCACACTACAACTCACATAACAGATGACATCTTTTCCAGTTAACTCTTCCATGTTTTTTATCTAACCAGTCACAGTAATCAATAGTGTTGTTTTATGACCAGATGCTTGGTATCTATTGTGAAGGACGCCCACACTGATCCAAAATCCCACTCAAAATAGCTCTATTTTTATCACTAAATATAGCTATTTTATTAGCTGCAATTTTGTCATTTTACATAGCATTTTGCTTTTCAGTGAGGTCAGAAAGATTACTTGACACTCTAAATCAATGTTTTACAAACTGCTCGGTTAGGATGATATTTTACGGAAGATGAAGTACCTTCAATTTCTGCAATTTTCGTTCCACCACGCTCATGTCACCAGAATGGTCGGCACATTCTCTCACAATGTCTTTCTGTCCAGAGAGCCATGTATGAAACTCCTTCACAAGATCTGAGAAGAGAAGAGAAGAAGGCAAAGCTGTGTTACAGCAACGTCTGTCCTTGATTCAAAGGAAAGATCATTTTTAATCAGGAATACAGTGATTCTCACCATTGAAGTGCTGCTGGAGGCCATGCTGCATGGACCCAAGCTTCTTAACACAGAGCTGATTGACTGTTTCATATTTCTTGATGAGGTCGGTCAGAGAGGAACCTAAACCAGCTAGTTCCTCTGAGGGGTATTTTCTGCAAAGCGTGTTCAGGCTTTCCCGGGCTGAGTCAATGCTAGTTTGCTGGTTTTGAAGCTCCTTTTGGATTTCCTACAAATTGTATGCACAGAAAACCTTTTATTTTCGTTGTTTTTGACCTATGTAGCCTTGCATTTTAATAATTAAGGTTGTCATGACACCAACTTTTTAGATACCAGTGATATATCACAATTCTCGATTCCATTTTTTTTTAATACCATAACAAAATCTATTAGCCTAACTCATATAAAGATCAAACATTTTTAAAAACAATCAGTAAGAAAATAAGTATAAATGAAAAAATTACAAGTAATAGCACAAATAAATACAACCAAACAAAGTTACAAATGAAATAACGTGCTTTAAGATTAACAGTAGTATTCAGGTAAGAACTACTTCCGAAAATTGAATAAATTAATCAAATGTAAAATAACACTGCATAGTCTTCACTGTATAAATTAAATATTAAATAATCCTTATTAAAGCTACAGACGTTTTTTAGTCAAGAGCAGTGAGTGATTTTCCTTTTGTCTTTTGTTGTTTGATTAACATTATTGACATGGACAGCAGCAGGTTTATTAGGCTGCTGTCACTTTAAGACCTGATGCACAAATCTGACACATATCCGACTGTTTACATTCATTTTAGACTCTGTAAATTATTTAGGACTGTGCTTACAAGGATACTCGCTAAAAAGTTTTTTTTGTGTGTGTGTGTTTTTGCCGTCAATTCCAGTCCTTATTTTTGAGCCCTGCCTAGAGCTTCTATATAAAATGATTGGCTAATCGTGATATGTTTCCTTCAAAATAGAAGAAATCACACTTTTTGTACCTTTACTCTGCAGATCTCTTCAGGAGCTGTTCCACAGGGTGAATCCACCAAAGATCTCTCAACGTTCATCAACCACTCAGACATCTGGGATAGAAAATCTTCCAGCTGCTTCTTCTGAGAGCAGAAATCTTGGAGGTTGCTCTTGGCTTGTTCACATAACTCTTCGATGTTACTAATTTTCCTTCTGAGGTCTGTCTCCATGACCTGGAAGGAATCAAAGATTTGAAGATGGCGTACAGATAATGAAACCAATGGAGAACTAAGAGAGATCAAATGGAGATCAGATTTAAGGCAAGCTCAAACTACACAAATTTTTGCTGAATTTTGCTGTCACAGACAGATTTTCAAGGTCTGTAACAAAACCCTCGGATCGCGGCCAAATTGGAGGTCATTACAGTCGCCGATGCTCTCTAAGTATGAACAGGTCAGCGACATGATCTGAGCAGTCACAAGCAGTCCCAGAAGCTGCAATATTTTCAAACTGTTTGATTTGATTATCTTCATGTGATCTTGTAGTTTGTAGTGTGTACAATGCAACGACAAGGTGGAATTAATCCAGCCAAACATAGTGCAGATAGTATAAACAGAAAAATGTGTGTGAATTTCTCACATGAATTTATGTGAGAATTTTTGTTTTCCGCTGTTGGTCAGGATTGCTTCTTGACCAAATGTCTTGTAGTTTGTGCATCTCGTCAGCATTGTGTTGTGTAGTATGTGCGCTGCTTTGACAAGACGACAACATATTATGACAAGAAAACTAGTTGTGTAGTGTGAACAGCAATTCAGCTAGTCTTACAGTCATGTAGTGTGAGCTTGCCCTCACCTGCAGTTTAGCAGGAACGTCGTGGCCACCACCAAGTTGTTTCAGCTCTAAAACTTTCTCTTGTAAAGCATCAATCTTCTTTTCTTTTAGGCCAACATCCACCTACACAGAAAAAAAGAATAATATATTACACAACTGGTGCTCTGGTTTTATAACTTTGTTTAATAATACTGTTTGGAACGTGCCTTGACTTCAGAGAGTTTGTTTGCAGTTTTCTGGCTATCATTGAAGTTATTGAGTCCATCTGTAAGATCCATAACCGAGCTGTTGGACCAGCTTTCAATTTCTCCACTGATATCGTAGATTTCCACCCACAAAGCAGAGCTCCTCTTGAGACTTTCAAGATTATCCTCGAGTTTCTCTGACACCTGTGTGTTGATATGAAGAATAATGGCTCTTAGATTCTGATATATGAGATTGTTTTTTAATAAAGATTTAATAATTGGCCATTGGCAAACTCACATCTAGCCACTGGTCTACTGTGGCATCTATTTCTGTCTTCACAATCTGGGTGTCGCAATCCGGGATCTTGCTTAATTCACTTAAAAGCTTCTTTCCTTTGCTGGAGAATCGCTCTAGCACATCCTGGTTACTGGCCATCTCTGCTTTTACAGCTTCATGCTACAGAGAGGAAGATAATTAAACCCCAACATTAAAGTTTATCTTGGATATTAAAAGTTAGTAACTCTTTTTAGCTGGTATTTTGCATTCTGCCTGCAGACTGGCAGGTTTTACCTTTAACAAGGATCTTCGTGTGTCCTCCTGGTCTTTCAGGACAGCTTTAATGTCGGATATAGCATCAGCGCTCTCCAATATCGTGTTTATTGAAGACTTCAGACTCTGGTAGTCTTTCATGTGGTCTAACAAAGAGCTGCTCCGCTCTTGCCTAGAACAAAATCACGTAGTAATGTCAGCTAGATGCTGAAAATTTGCACCTTTGCATAACTAAGATAGCAGACACCATGTGCCCATTAAAGACTTATGTTTTTAATTCTTTAAACATTAAAAGCAATTGTTTGTTTTCTGTCCAGGTCTATAATATTGTTATGACATGATTGACTGAATGAATGAGTGAATAAACGAATGAATGAATAAATAAATAAATAAATAAATAAAAATGGTTACATTTAATTTAATATGGCAAAAAAGGACCATTCAAGTCAAACATATAACTACTAAAGACTTTAAGAGATTAAATATAAAAATAAAATATGGCTAAAAGGGCAATTTGAACATTTTATTTATTTACTTATTTATTTTTATTAAATTAAATATACTGTAAAAAATAAAATATGGCTACCACCAAGGATGGAATCTAATGTCCAAGATTGGGAGGACCAAATATAAGAGTTTAGGAATTTGCCATTGACAAACCCCCATACTGACCAACCACTAATAAATGCAGGAATACTTTCTTATACTAAAACACTACAAATTTTTTCATAATCTCTCTACAAAGTGGCAAAAATACCAATAAAATATAACAAAAACAGTACAATAGCCCATTCCTGACCGCCCACCTTTCAGTGATGAGTTTCTTGGTGTCTTCCCAGGTGGTCTGAAGCAGGCTGATCTCCCTCAGTACTTCACCACCCAATTCAGCATCTCTCTGAGCCAGCTGTTGACCTTTATCCCTGAGCCACTGCTCCTCATGCTGGTGGGACTGGAGCTCATCTTCCAGCTGATTGAAGAACCGAAGCCTACACACATCACAAAGATGTGGCATTTCAATAAACACAACCACAGACATGTACAAACAACCCTTTTGAAAAAGGCAGTCCGTACCTCTGCTGTAGAGTATGTACATTGGGCTCTTTCAGGCCCTGTTGATCTGCCTTCTCTTCGATATCCTCCACTGTTTTGAGCAGCTGCTCTTTACGCTGTCTGAATGAGCTCCAAAGAGCACCGAGAGCCTCAGCTTCGCTTTGCTTCGAGCCCAGTAGGTTCCTCACGGCATCAACCTCAACACTCAAGGAGTCAGCCAATGAGCGGCACGAGGAGCGCGTCTCCTTTCCGTTGATCAGGTGGAGATGAGCCTTACAGAGGCTGCCGTCCAGGTTCACGGCAAGCGTTTCAAGGCGGCTGATATCAGGAACGATGGCTTCCAGGTCTCTCTGCAGCTCATCCACCCGGCTTTTATCCCAACTCCCAGCACTCTCCACAGTCTGTCTGAGGCCCTGAAGGACACCGGCCGCCACACTGTGGGTGTGTAGGAAGGCCTCTAGCTTCTCCAGACTCTCACCTCGTAGATCAACCAGCTGATGGGCCTCCAGGTACGGCTGCAAAGAGCTTTCCCATCTTCCCTGAAGCTGCTGAACCTCAGCAGGCTCACAAACGTCACACAAGACCTTTGTTTGCTGTTGAAGACTCTGTCTTACAATGCTTTGCTTCTGCAGATCATCTCTTCTCTCCTGGTGGGAAAGAGTATAAAACGTTACTACCTTTTAAAATCTACAATCTATCATCCTGGCAATATATAACATATTGTGTTTTACTCATTTTGTATTTACTAGGGTTCTCAATTTAACACATTAAACAACTGATTTAAATACAATTCACTTTTTTGATATTGCCTTTAACAGTTGTGCAGATTAATGTTTTTGTGGAAACCATAATAAATTGTTATATCAAGATTCTCTGATGTATAGAAAGTTCAAAAAGCAACATTTATTTAAAATAAATTAAAAGAAATCTTTTCTAACAATGTAAAAGTGTTTACACTTTTGAAAAGTAGTGTACATCATAAAACAATTTTCAATAAACAATTTGAGTTTGATAATGTCCATAAATAGGATAAATGATTTCTGGTATTGTTCATCATTGAATGGAGGCTCTCATAATGGAACGTACCTTGATATCACTGGTGAAAGGTTGAAGATCAGAGATATCAGCGTGAGAGAACGAATGTAAAGATGAGAGGAAAGACTCTCCCCATTTGAAGAACTTCTGTAGGGCCTGATCAAACTCTTCCACCTGAGAACGGTGCTCTTGAAGAACTTGGATTCTGTAATAAACGGTTTGATGTACTATGTTAGACATGCTCTATACGCTAACATTCATAATGCAAAAAAACATTATAAATAAACATGGGGAAAATATAAAATGAAATCCAAGTGTAGAATTCAGCCTGCAAATACTAATACAATACTTATAACTGACCTGTTAGGTATAGCTGTGGTCTGACACTTCCATCTTTTCTCAAGATTTTCATGGTCTTCTTTGAGTGTTTTCACACGTTCATCTGATGCAGTGGTGTAAAGAGTTGGTGTTTGGGCAATCAGCCTGTTGTAAACTGACTCCAGAGATTGAAGCTCACTCTGTAGATGCTTTAAAAGAACAATATTTAAGAAATTTGTGAAATTGACCTTATTTAATTTCTTAATAAATGTCTCTGGTCTTTATCAACATATATACTATATGCTCTAAAGAAAATAAAAGCTTGTTTTCACTAATTTTAATCAAAATGTAATTATTTTTCTGCCTAAAAAACAAGGCAGCATGGGCAAAAATAGCATTAACCATTAATAAGCCTGCTTTTTAAAATTGAATTAAATACCACCATTCATTATTTCCTATTAAATATTCTGTTGCACACAGAAAAATGTCACACTATAGAAGTAAAATGCATTGTTTCATGTTGTATTTAAGACTCTAGTTTATTACTTTCAATTCCAGCAGTTCTCCATCCAGTTTTAGTTTGTCAACCGGGAGGAACTGAGTGTCAGAGCTGGATACAGATTCACATCTCTCCAGGCACGACTGTAGGGCAGACCAATCCTTTTCATACCTGAAATAATCAAAGTGAGCGAAAGATTTAAATTAATAACTCTAATAAAAAGAATATCTACTAATACAAAGGGATTTTTTAGGATTAAAGCTGTAAATACATTAGATACCAACAGTGAAAATAACCATACTTTTGCCAATGTGACAGAAGGCTCTCCATTTGGTTCTGTCTCTCCTTGGCCTGTTTTAAACACTGCTCATAACTTTGCTGTAGGGCTGCCACGGCTTTCTCTGCCTTCTCCCTCTCACTAAGCCTGCGGGCGCCAGCACACAGAGACTGCAGGGTGGCTTTTAGCTTTTCCAGGGACTGGAACATATCCTGAAAACCAAACAAATAACTTATTCAGACTGAATTAGTGCAGAACAGATAAGGGTGTGTTCACACTTGGCAGGTTTGGTTTGAGTGAAACGACCTCTGGTGCGATTTCTCTGTTAGTGCGGTTTATTTGAAAAAGTATGAACGCTGCCAAACGAACCTTGGTGCACACCAAACAAGCGCACCGAGACCCACCTTTTCAAACAAACTCTGGTGCAGTTTGACTGAAATATGAACGCAACACTGACCAAAGACATCTAAATGAACCAAAATCAGGACATGATGTCACAAAATATGACCCTTTTCCTCATAATAGGAGCTACGTTGCCCATCACAGTTCTGTACAGGTGTCAAAACTGCTGTCTTCTTGCAGCATGTCTTCGTTTGTGTGCAACGGAAGAACTCTCTGTGCTTTTTTTTTTTTTTTTGTGTAAACTCCATATGTACGCACATACAATGAGCACATTTAGCCCAGCACACAGTTTTGGATGTTCAGTAAGTTCTGTCACAAAACTTACTGTTTTGTATCTTTAGGTTCGGTGTTAAAAGTAACAGTGTGAACCAAACTAAATATATCATTTTCTTTTTTTGGTCTGGACCAAAAGAACCAAGAGAGCCAAACTACAAGTGTCAATAGACCCTTAATCAAAATGTTTACAATTACATGCAGGTGTCATACCATGTGACTCTGTAGAGTTTTGTAGGTCTCAGATGAAGACACACAGGAGGTGACAGGGCTGTCAAGTTTCTTCTGGATATCTTCAACCTCTGATTGTACCTTTTAAAAGAATGCAATGTCATTAGGCAACATAAGACTTTACTAAGACTGCAGTAAACAGCATGTTCAAACATACCTGTTGAAGATTGGCATTAAACTTCATCTGGTGGGAGGAGCTCTCTTCCAACTGTCCATTCTGGTGTTCCACACTCTCTTTAAGCTCCTCCCAGTATCTGCCAATCTGTGTCAGACGGGCTTTGATTCGTGCAGACTCGCCAGAGGACACAAACTGGACCAGCGCTTGAGACTTCTCCTCCAGATTAGACAGGACCTCTGACCTTTCCTGCAGACCTTCTCTGATTGTCTACCCACCATAAATAAGTGATAAAACATATAGAATATAGTATATAATTCATTCAAATAAGTTATTTTTTATAAGGAAGTATAAAAGTTTTTAAATAAATATAGAAGCCATGCAGTCATCAATGCTTTATTCATTTATATAATGATATACTTATTGTTGCACCTTTACGGTACAGATCTGCTGGTCCAAAGGTGTGCTGGAGCTTTTCAAGGCATCCATTTCTCTTTCTTTCTCTGTTATCCATGTGGAAAATGCTTCAAACTCACTCCCAAAAGAATCCCACTGATCTTTCATTCCCTCCAAAGTCTTCACACTGAAAAATTAGACAGTAATCATGATATAGTTTCATAATTCATCGATAGATAACTCTTAATGCATCTGTCTATGAAATAAAATAAATATAAAATAAAGTAGGGGATTACTCTCGCTTGAGTCCAGTCTCAACTTTGTCCACTTGTTCACTCAGAGCACGTGCTTGATCCTGGAGGAGAGACTGATTTTTGGGGCCCAGTTGGATCTCTGTGGCCCTCTTGAGTAGAGTGTTCACCTGTCTGGCCTCCGTTTCACACTGTTTTAAGAGATCCTACAGGAATAACAGCAACAGATGAAGTTTCTTTGACACTGTTTTTGTTTTTGTGATGTAGAATACACCAAATAATTTCAAAATTAAACACTTCAGTTTTTTGGGTTACAGTTGAGTGCATACTGGCTATGTTACAATGTCTTGTTGTGAGGCTTATTCCACCAGGTTTTATTGCCAGAGCATTTTCTAATGAGGATTTGGGTTGTAAAAGCTCTAGCAGCTCTTCTATGTTCAAAATAAAGATGCTCATGTTTAATTAAAGGTGATTCATTACACTGAGCCCATGGAGATCAGGTGTTGTTCTCACCTTAGTCTGCTCCAGCTCTGTGCTGAGACTGTCTGGACTG
Organism: Ctenopharyngodon idella; assembly: GCF_019924925.1. Classification (NCBI taxonomy): domain Eukaryota; kingdom Metazoa; phylum Chordata; class Actinopteri; order Cypriniformes; family Xenocyprididae; genus Ctenopharyngodon; species Ctenopharyngodon idella. The sequence continues at coordinate 2,400,790 of NC_067236.1, forward strand.
CTGAAGTTCATCTCTCTCTCCGTGACTGATCGCACCTTACCCACAAACTCCCTCACTGCTGCCTGCTGACTGTCAAACTCCTGCCAAGCAGCCAAAGTCACCTGACAACACAGGGCGACATTCACCAACATTATTTCAAAGTCAGAAAATATTTTATCTGCTCAATCAAAAAAAGTCAGCATGCAACTACATTCACAACACATTTAACTTTGAATGTAATATAATTTCCAAATGAAAATAAAATGAATTAATTTTATTTAATTTGTCTTCAATCTCCTCATTCAACATTCTATAGAATATATGGAACATAAAAATGTAACTTGCATTACTTTTTGAAAAAGTAACTCAGATACTGTATTTTTTTGTAAATTCAAAAGTAATGCATTACTTTACTTGTTACTTGAAATGTGTTACTCCTATATTATATTATAATTAATATTATAATATAAAAAAGGTTTATATTTTATTTAATTTGACTTGAACATCTACCTCATTTTATTGTTACCCATCTCAGTTTATCTGTATTGTTTCTTTGTCTGCTGTCATGTTTATTTGAAATAATACTGTAAAGTGACTTTGAGTTTGCAGAACGGCATTGAATAAAATAAACTTATTATTATTATTATTATTATTATTATTATTATTATCCTCACCTCCAGGTTCTTTTCCTGTGACTCTGTGCTTTGATCCATTTTGCTCAAGGTGGTCTCTAGTTTCTGCAGATCTTCCTGTAAGCTCTCCTCCAGGGTCTCCTCTATCTGGAGCTGCTTTCCACGATTTATCTGCTCTTGCATTTCCTTCCTTTTCAGCCGGAGACGCTTCAGTTGTTGCTGTACATTAGGAACGCACATGAATGTTAGATATAAATATGATTTTCAGTTTCATATCTCAGGGTTGTGATTCATTCAGTGAAAATGGTACCTGATAAAGCATCAGCACTTGTTGGGCTTCTCTGACAGACTCAGAGTCCAAAATCTTGCCGATCTCTGACTGCAGCTCCTGCTGACCCTGCGTCAACTCCTCCAGTGTAGTTTTCACCTCCTCTCTGAACTGCACACAGTCGCTCACCGCCAGCACGACCTTCTCTGACTATTACAGCACACACATACAATCATCTGTTTTTATTTTAAATATTTAAATAACATAACATGGAACGTGGAAAACAGGACTTTTACTTTTTTAAACAGACATCTTAAAGGTACAGTAGCACAAAATCCTGCTTGATTCTAAGAGGGCAAAATTTTTATATTTTTTTTTTTTTTTTTTTCTCTTTGTGATTCAAATTTTAGACTGTTTGTTAGTTGTTGTATTTCTTAGGTTATTGAAAAAAAAGCTTAACCACTGTTTAAACACTGAATTTAGTGACTGACTGATTTCCTTCATTCAAAATCAGTCACCATATTTGCTTATATGGCAGATGATTTTGATCTATGGTTCTTAAAATTAGTTCGTTTTACCTCTGAAAGGGAAGTGAGGAAACCCTTAAAGTCATTGGAGAGTTTGCTGAGGGCGGCTCCCTGCCTCTGGGCGTCACTCTCTGTGCAAACCTCTATTAGAGCAGCCAATCGCGTCTTCAACCAGCTCACATTCCCCTCCTGTAGTTCAGCATCATTTCTCAGACTCTGCAATTCATGAAGGGACAATTGGTCAACATTTCACACACCTTTTCTTTCCACTTCCATTTCTTTTCCGTCTTTGTTTCTCACCTCAATTGTGGATTTGACCTGTCCGAACTTGCTGGGGTCTCCAGCTCTGTTTCGCAGAAGTCTGAGTTGACTTTCCTTTGACGTAACCCAAGCAGAGAGTTCAGAGAACCTGCAAATACACAAATAAGTAATAATGAATGATTAACAATATAAATTAATTAATATAGCATAAATTAAAATTAATTTAAATTATTCAGCAGTGATTTTACAAAACAATAAACACAATAGTCATGTCACATTTATTTATACACTTATATTACGTTATAATAGTGCTTTATACAATACAATACGATAAAGATCGTTGAAAAAATTAATCAAACATGAAAATGTAAGACAGCTCTACAGAAAGTAATATTGTCATTATATAGTTCAATTTAGTTAAACATTTTTTCAATTCAATTCAATAACTGTATCAATGCTGCAAAGTTCAATATAATACAGAAAACTCAAATCTCATGATTTGATCAATTTGATCAATTAAATTATTAATTTTATTGGTTTAATGTTATTGTTATAATCTATTTGTGGGTCCATTTTCATTTGTTATTTTCAATTCTGGTGTCAACTGCTTGTTCTTGCATGTAAAGCACTTTAAACTGCATTAATTTCTTGGGAAAAATGCTATATAAATAAACTTTGATTGATTGATTTATTAAACAATTATGAAATAAGTTCAATTCAGCTATAAGCAGCTCTACAGAAGGCACCAGTATCATTATTCAGCTCATTTCATTTTATTGTTCATTCATTTCGGTTCAATAACAGCAAGAAAATAGTGTTTTTATCCAGCTTAATTCAGTTCAAATTTTGTTTTCATCCGATAGCGTCAATTCAGTTAAATCAATAATCTTACTGAATATCAATATACTGAATATGTCTTTTAAACCAATTAATAGTATTCAATAGAGAAGACCAAAGGTTCACCTGGTATTAAACTCCTTCCACTTATCAGGGTGCTGCATTAGTTTCAGATGTGTGCCATCAATTTCCTCTTTGACCTCCACAAAAGCTGTCCTAGAGTTCTCCAAAGTTTGCTGGGCTTGTTCGTTCTCTGGAAGCTTCAAGCAAAGTTCCTCCATATGCTGTAACCGCTTCTCACAAAGAGCCTGAGGACCCTTTTCCTTAAAAAACATCTACATAAAAATATCCAACATAAGTGTTCCCTATTTCAAAGGACAAAACCAGTACTTATAGAGGGTTTAATGCAGGACGCTCTCACCCTGTGCTCTTTGATTAACCTCTCACTGCCCATGCTGGGCAGACTGCGGTTCTCACGGGCCAGTTCAGCCTGACACTCCTGCAGTGATGTCATCAGACGACTCTTCTCCAGTTCCACCTTCAGGTGCAGCAGGTGATAGGGAATCTCTGTTTGGACATCCTGCAAAAAACATGTATTTTCATATTGTTGGTACAATTCAACAAAACTTGTTGTTTTGAACTAAATTTAAAGCCATTTTGAATGTTTGACCATTTGCAAGTGGGTTAGCATAATTTCTAACATAATTTTACAATAATTCAGATGGATGGATGGATGGATGGATAATACATTTTAGAACCTTTTGAAATGCTACAGAGATGGATGATATTGTGAGGTGAGACTGTAAGAAGATGCAAGTGTTCTCTGACCTTCCACTGTTTGTGCAGTTTCCTGACTGTTTCCTGTAGATTTTGCTGTTCTTGCTCTGGTAGAATATCTGTGAGTTCATCACAGGCTTTAAGAAAAGCATTGAGAACTCTCTGATCCAGCTGCCCAAAGAACTCCTGGAGGAAATTCAAAAGAAATATAAAATGTCATCTTTGAAATTTCTCTGCTCATTTCCTTCTAGAGACCAAATAAATTCAAACTCTGCTTTCGGCCTATTTGCCGAGCACTAGAAAAGACTGTTTCATTTCTCACAGTGTGCTTTTTCAGAAGGTCCTCTGGGTTTCCTCTCTCAGTCATGGAGCTGCGAGCTATTTTCAGAACCTTCTCCAGCTCCACACGAGACTCCTCAAATCTCTTCATCAGGCTGCTGTTTGCCTCCACGTGTCTCTTCCATTCTGTGGTTTCTTTTACCATACCCTTTTTGAGATAAAGCATACAAAAACACACGTAGACACAATTGAAACATCAACTGTTTCTCCAATACTGCAATGAGACCAAATGGATGACTTCTGCCTAATTCACCTGATTTTCAGATTTTTGTTCAAAGTAAAAGGCTGCAATAAAAGCGATCTCAAACTATGCTCGGATTTACCAAGCTACCAAAGTTTGCAATAAAACTCATTCTTGTGAATAAGACATGATGTTCTTCTTCCATGGATGCAGTTCCCACCTGTGAAGAGGCCTGAAGCTCAGTGATTCTCCTCTCTAGCAGTGACGTGTCCAGGTGTTTTAGGTTCTTACTGGTGTCCAATGATTTCAGAATGACCTGATGGTTTTTATCAATCACTGACAGACACTTTTTACAGCTCTGCTGATAGGTCACAAGCTCCTGTTAATTGTATATACAGAGAAAACACAAAGAGAGAGAATTAATGGCAAATACATCGTATTCTATTAAGTGCTCTCAAAATCTTAAAGCCTGTCCACAACAAATTAAATGCAAATAAAGGACACAAAGGAACAAAATATCAAAAAATTTTGAACCAAAACTATTTAATGGACAATTTTCTACATTCTCTAAAAATTTTGGACTCCTGAATAAATTGTTTGACTTCAGAGTCAATTTTGGGCAAAATATTTCATTTTTAATTACACGAACAGTTTTAAGTAAGTAAGTAAGTAAATTTTATTTATATAGCACATTTAAACACAGCAAAGCTGACCAAAGTGCTGAACAGAGTATAGAAAAATAATAATAATAATAATAATAATAAATAAAATAAAATCAGAATAAAACAACATAGAAGACAACATACTACAATAACACAGTACTAAGATTAAATTAAAACGCCTGGGAAAAAAGATATGTTTTCAGCCTCTTTTTAAAAATGATAATAGAAGGAGCAAGGCAAATATCCAGTGGCAACTGATTCCATAAGCGAGGGGCAGTCACTGAAAAAGTTCTGTCGCCCTTGGTTTTTAAATGCGATCGAGGGACATATAAGAGATACTGATCAGCAGACCTTAAGGATCTACTAGATGAATGTGGAATAATAAGATCTTTTAAATAAGACGGGGCTTGATCATTAAGAGCTTTAAAAACAACAGAATTTTGAACTGAATCCTTAAATGGACTGGGAGCCAATGGAGCCAATGATAAAAACTATTCTTAACAACCGAATTTGTTTGCTTGGTTAAGCATAATTCAGAGTCTAAGATGACACCAACAGAGTTATTTTAGTATAATTGAGACATAACTATAGATTTTCTTTTATTTCAGCGAACGTTTATCCTTTTTCAAGTAACAAAACAAAACTTTTTCATGGTTTTAGTTTATAGTCAATAACTGCTACTTTTCAGTATTAAATGATATAGTACTTATACTCATGTTTAAAATCTTATAATACATTTTTTAAATGTGAACAGGCCTTTAAGGATGTGAAAAGTGTATCATGACCCTAAAGGCTTGGTCAACCCATAGGCCTTTAGTCACCTGACACTTCTGTTTGAAGTCTCCTGGAGCCTCAGAGTCCCGGGAGGAAGTGATGCGGCTCGCCTTCTCCAGCGACTGGTAGAACCCAGTGATATGTTTTTCCATCTCTTCTAATGGAGGCAGCATGGCCTGAGAGTCCCTCAGCAGGGGCAGAATTCTCTCTCTTATCTGAACCAGACATTGAGGTATAATGTGAGATGGTGTGATTATGGTCTAATGTGGCAATTCATGGGGGAAAACACAGGGCAGGCACCTTGCTAATCTCATCCTTGATGGTTGCCATGGTAGCCAGCATCTGTGCGATCTCCTCTTCTGTGATGTCTTTGGTCAGCTGCTGCGCGTTACGTGTGGCCGTCTTGTACGCCGCCTCCATGGACGGCACTTTGTGCTTAATGTCCTACGAGAAATGAGTTGATATTTATATAATCTTTAGCTCCAATGATACTGCAGTAAACATTACATGCACTACCATTCAAAAGTTTGGGCCAGTAAGATTTAAAAAAAATAAATAAATAAATCATCAAGGATGCGTTGTGACATTTTTCAATTTTAGACTATTACAAAAAAATCTTTCAAATACATGCTGTTCTTTTAAACTTACTATTTATCAAAAAATCATAATTTCCATATATTAAGCAGCACAATTGTTTTCACCATTGATAATAAGAAATGTTTCTTTAGCAGCAAATCAGTATATTAGAATGATCTCTGTAGGATTGTGTGGCACTGAAGAGTTAATGATGCTGAAAATTCAGCTTTGCCATCACAGATTTCATTTTAAAATATATTAAACTAGAAAACATTTATTTTAAACTGTTTTACAATATTACTGTTTTACTGTATTATTGATTAAATAAATGCAACCTTGGTGAGCATAAGAGATTTATTTAAAAAACATTGAAAAATCTTTCCAACCCTAAACTTTTGAACAGTAGTGTACATAAGTCTATGTACAGTCAGCTCATCAATGTCACAAATTCGAGGGATTTTATCTCTCTGAAGGGGTTTATGCTGTAATTGACCAATCAGAATCAAGTATTTCAGAGAGCCAGGTAGTACGCTTTATGAACTCTGATTACCTCAACGTCTTGTAGATATGTCCGTATGTTCAGAAAAGAAACTTGAACTGGAGTGTTCATCCTCTCATTGGCCGAGTCAATAAACGCTTTTAAAGCTTCAATCCCATCGTCATAATCCTTTCTCAGTTTGTCCACTTCATCTGCTCTTGCATACTAAGAAAAATATATATGTCATCAGAAATATGTTTACATGAACATCTACATTATTTCTTAAAAGGCGCAGAAGCAACCGACGGTCAGTGATGACTCAGGAAAACTGTCATGAAAAAATTATATTATTTTTGGTGAAGGAAACCATGACTTGAAGCATATGTGCAGTATAGAACATGAGCCCTTTATGATAAAAAAAACTTTAAACATGACGCCACTTGTCTTACATGTTTGACTTTGACAAACAACTCTCTCCATCTGCCGTTGAGAAGGAGCAACTGCTGTTTGAGTTCTCGTGACACAGTCTCGTCGCATGTCTCAATAAGGAAGTTTCCAGCATCGTTCATGTCCATGTGCTGCTGAATCCAGTGTGGTAGATTACGGAAAAACTCCTACAAAAGAATTCACACTGTTTGAATACGCAATAGCTGTTTGGCGTTAATCCCATTTCAACTGAAAGTCACAGACTTTGACAACACACCCGTTTGTCGCTCTCTGACTGGTTGAGCATCTTCTCAGCATCCTCCAACCAGGCCTGCAGGCTGGCCACTGTGCTGCTGTATTTCTCCCAGTTGCAGATCACTTCCTCCAGCATGCTGCGGACGCTGCGCACCTCCACTGACAGGTTCTTCCATTGCGCTGTTGCTTCGCTCAGAAACTTATTCACCCCTTCTACCTCATCAGCTGAATGAAAATCACATTATGAATAAAACTTGGTTAATAATAAAGTCTTGCATGCTTAAAGATATTACAAGAATGTCAGTAACCAAACAGATCTCGCCCCCCATTGACTACCATAGTATTTATTTTTCCTACTATGATAGTAAATGGGAGGCGAGATCTGTTTGGTTACTGACATTCTTCCAAAAATCTTCCTTTGTGTTTAGAAGAACAAAGAAATTCATACAGGTTTGAAACTACTTGAGGGTGAGTAAATGATGACAGAATTTTCATTTTTGGGTGAACTATCCCTTTAAAACAAATGCATGATTTTTGAGGTACACAAGAAATGCAAATCAATCCCTAGAGTCAAGAAGTTATGCACTGTTGTGGAGCATCAGCTACTGTAGATAAACTGATAGCTGGTGTTAGTAGAAGTGAAATCACTATAATCTGATGTTAAACACTTGTGCACAGTCAATCTAGATCAAGCACATTATCTAAACAGTCAGTTGTTACAGAGTACTCTGGTTCCTCTAAACTCACCTCTCTTGATGATTTTACCCCCTGGAATATGAAATAGTTAAATCACATTACTACACCTTACATGGTCCCTTCGTATTAGAGTGAATCTGTTTTTGAAACTGTCACGAACATATCCAGGTCATGTGTTTTGCCATTTTCAAAAGAATAAAAATAAGAAATTATATTTTGCATAAATTAGGTGTAGGTGGCGTCAAGTAACCGTCTTAATAAGTGAGTCATTCATTCAAACGATTCATTCCAATGGCTGATTCATTCAAGAATGAGGCAGTTGTTTATGAATGGGTCATTTAATCTTTGACTCAACCGATTCATTCAAAACGCTGAATCACTCAGTAATGAAAACAAGGCTGAGTGTTGCGCTATGGTTCTGCTGTGATCTTTGTTTGAAACTATTTTTGCTGCTAAAATAGAACAAAAACAGTCAATGTTCTTTCTAAAATGTAAGTGACTTAATATTAACTATTTGTTAACTGAACAGTTGTATGAAATTAGTGTCACGTTTTTAATCGTGACGGTAGCCTATTTAAGAAAACAGCGTTCTTGGTCGTGTGATTTTGCTTACCTGTATCAAGTTATAAAAACTTATTTTTGTGTGTGCTTCGCTCATGTTTCCATTTCTCCTCGAGATGGTGCGCGAGCCTCAACAACGCAACCTTGTTATCGTCACTACATTATACAGCCTATTATTATCCACTATGGATCGCCACTTAAACTAAATGTAATAAAATCAGTCATTCTAGTGTTTTTTTTGTTTGTTTTTTTGGTATTGACGTTTTAATCAGGTCCTAAAATTCTCTTTCACTTGCCCCTTCAAAAAATCCACTTATCCCGGGCTAATTGACAAGCGTTAGTGTCGAGCCCTGACATGTTAAACCAGCGCTAAAATCCTGATTTATAATGATTCGAGACGTTGTCTGACAAAATCACCATACACATAATATAAAGACATTTGCTGTGATTTTGGCTATATGTACACGTAAAATGATCACTCAGGTTAGAAGCATTAGTATCTATTTTATTTGTTCTCTGACATCCTCAACTGAATATACGCTGGTCCTCTCGCCACTGAACAGCAGACACAGAGAGAGGTACGCCTGCGGCAGGCAGTCAGTGTATGGTTTTTTGTTTGTTTGTTTTTTGTATGCATGAGCGTTTTTTTTATGCCTTTTTTGTATAATAAAATAAAACTTGTAACTATAGTTTGCCTTTTTTTTGCTAAATAATTTTGCCAGATACCTTAAGGTGCAGTGTGTAAATTTTCATAATAAAAACATAACGGTTCATTATGTAAGGTCTTTATACACCACAAAAAAAAAAAAAAAAAAAAAAAAAAAAAAAAAACATAGTTATGTATAAGCATGTGACGGTATAAAATTTTTGTGTTGCGATAATTGCTGAAGCTTTTATCACGGTATACGGTATTATCACGATATTGAAAAAAGTTGCAAAAAAGTGTCATACTATAACAGGTTTAATAACTTTTTTCTTGTAACAAAAATAACTGAGCATTTAAATACAATAAAGCAATACACAAAAAATGTAAAAAGTAAACATGTTTCAAACAGATTAAAGTGCAAAAGAATTATAAAGACTATTAACACTTTACAATAAGGTCTCATTAGTTAATGTTAGTTAATGCATTAACTAACATTAACAATGAGCAATAGCTAGATTTTTTACAGAAGTTATTATTCTTTGTTAACATTAGCTTAAAAATTCAACTGCTCAGGACCATTAAATAATACAGTTACACCTTTTGATTTTAATAATGTATTATTTAATGTTGAAATTAACATGAACTAAGATTACTAAATGCTTTAGAAGCATGTTTCATTGTCAGTTTATGTTAACTAATGAATTAACTAATGTTAACTAACGAAACCTTATTGTGAAGTGTGACTGAACAATAAATAAACATTTAAATACTGTTCATTAGCCTGGTTGCTTTGTTTACAGAGGTTACCAGGGTAACGGCTGCATTTCTGCTGTTTCATCAGCGCCATTTGCTGTCAGAGTGAATGTGCATTTTCATTCAGCGCGTCTCCTTCACTCGTTCTGCCACGCGCTTCTCGTGCACTTTGGGCTTGTTTACCTCAGTGCGCATGCCTCTTTGATGCAGCATACAGCGGTGTTGTGCATTTTAAACGGTTGATGGGTAAAGTATTCTGAAAATGCATTCTAAAAATATGAAAAATTCGTAATAATTATTCACGGTATTTTGAAGTGCCCACGATATTGTTATAATGTTCATTATCGTGATATATCATATTACCGTATACCGGCACATCTAGTTATGTATATTATATTGCATTTCTGTCAATAGATCCTCCTAAAATTTACACATTGCACCTTTAACTGAATTTAGTGTTTTGTTCTTCCCTTATATTTAAAATATTTAAAAGGTATCAAATATTTTCCTCATATTCTGATGGTTTAATCAAACTTGTAGGATCATTAAAAACAAATATCCCCTCTGGACATTCCTTTTGGAATACACACACACTACAGAAAGTTCAAAAGTTTGGGATCAGTTAAATGTTTTTTCTCTTATGCTTACGCCGAAAATAATGTGTCAATGCAAGAAAACGGTAATGGGTCTAAAAATAGGTTCTGTTTTCATTATGCAAAATATAATTGTTACTTTTTTCCCCTTGATTTTGGGGTGAAATATGACCTGAACATTCATTTGTGACAAATGAATGTAATTTTCAGTGAGAAATAATTATTAGTCCAGAGCAATTGTTTCGCCACTGTAATGATGGTTTCAAGGACGTTTGACAGAATGAGGCTGCCTGATCACAAAGCAATCGGCTCACTTTGGCTGCTAGAGTTCAGCATTGCTGCCAGAAAATGATTATAAAAAGCTGCATGAATCTCCAGCCTCAGGGGAGAAATGGATGAAAGTGAGATGCATCTTACCTGAAGCCCCAGATTTCAAGTATGTGTCTGCAGCTTGTTTCAGAGTCCGAAATATGGTTTCATATTGCTCAAAGAACTTATGGCCTTCGATGAACACCTGTGTGTAAATGAGGACATGTGATATGTTAGATGGCTCTTTTTTATAGAGCAGATTTAAAAGAGTTTAAGTATGCTGGAGGACGTACAATATAATTTTGCAGAAGAAGCTCCACTGAGTCCCGTCGGCCATATTTAATGATCCAAGATTTGAGCTTTGACTCCGCCAGCATAAGAAAAGCCATGAGACGATACTTCATCTCCCAGAATTCAAATTTAATCAGATGGACGTGAGATGATGTGGACACAAAATTAAACCTGTGAAAACAAGAAATAGTAGTAAATATAGCAGTAATCGATGAGATTTTGAGACCTTAGTTCCTATACTTGTAGTATTTCAAGTCAACATGAAATAATAATAATAATAATAATAATAATAATAATTTATTAATAAATGTTGCTGCTCTTATTGTGCATCATTCATTATTAGGTTGTTGTCCTCAAAATATAATAACATTCTTCATCTCAGAAAAAAATAATTTTTATGTGAATGTAACCAAGGTTACATGCGTCAGAAAAATTATATTAAAATAATATTGTATGATTTTTCAAATTTTATAAAACTCGCTGGCATGCTGCTAGAGTGTTCTGGGTGGTTGCTAGGGAGTTGCTATGTAGTTACTAGAGGGACTCTGGGTGGTTGCTAGGGATGCTCTGGGTGATGTTCTGAATGGTGTTCTAAGTGGCTGTTTGCACATTGCTATGTTGTAGCTAGCGGTGCTCTAGGTGGTTGCCAGGGCGTTGCTATGTGGTTGCTGAGTTGTTCCACATGTTCTGAATGGTTGTAAGCACATTGCTGTGTGGTTACTGGGGGTACTATGTTGTTGCTAGGGTGTTGCTATGTGGTTGCAGAGTTGTTCCACATGAGTGGTTGTGAGCTCATTGCTATGTGGTTACCAAGGGTATTATGTGGCTACTAGGGTGTTGCTATGTGGCTGCAGAGTTGTTCCACATGAGTGGTTGTGAGCACATTGCTATGTGGTTGCTAGGGGTTCTCTAGGTGGTTGCTAGGTGGCTCAAGTCAAAGTCTATTTGATGTTCTGGGCTCTAAATATGGCTAAGTTCCCTCTTTCATTATAAGCTTATGAATTTTTTTTGTCTGTTGGTCATCCATTCATGTCTATAGCACAAACAGTGTGGGACGAGTTACTCGCCAAAGTTTAATACTTGAAATCCCAACCAAAGTCTCACACTTTCACTCAAAAAATACATCACATAATAGACAGTAAATGCCCTGCAAATGCTGTTTCATGTTGCCTATAAACAGTGAACCTAAGGTCATCAGAATTGACCTTTCTGCCATGTCCTGAAGCTGCTCTGGTGGAACCGGGACACCGTTTACTGATCGGTCTCTGTGAATTTGTTGAAATGTCTGTCTGTGTCCCTCCAAATTCTTCAACACCTCCTGTACAGAAAGCACATCATTTCTAATTTTAGGAGCACAGTGATCAGAGCAAGTCCCTCAAGAAAGAAAACTAAGTTCTTCCACCTACCTTGTGCTGTTCCAGTTTTCTGTGGATGATGTTGGCCGTCTCTTCGTGGGCCTGTTGAATTGGTATGTCCTCTCTCAGGGAAAGTTCTGCCCGATGCAGCCAGGCTCCGATCACTCCCAGAGGGCCCGGCAAAGACTTGTCCAGATGGATGTGCCAGTCTAAGAGCTGCACAAGCCACACAAACGCATCAAAAATATCAAAAGGAGAGATCTGTTTTTAATGCCGCTCACTGTTTGTGAGGACCCTTCAAGCTGTTAAGAGTCTGGCCAGATTGCTGTTTCCAGTCTATGGACTTCTCTGTTCCTTTGAACAAAACAGTCTCTGTGTGTCTGTCCTCTTTCCTCAGTAATGAACCCAGTATCCACACTCTACGCTCCAATTCACACTTCATTACAGCTAATGACAACTAGACAAGTGCACACTCATTTATTCTCACAGCAGCAACCGTTCAGAATTTAAGTAAAACTATTTTCAGACAAAATCAACATAATAGTGATTTTATGTACAAAAAATATAGAGTTAATATTTACAATCTCCAGCTTAAGTTAAGGCATTTATTTACCTTTAAAAATTAACCATGAGTTCTATGAAAATATTAACAAACACTCGTTTTCCCTAATGCTAAAAAATATATAATATAAATAAAATATAATGAAAATATATAAATATATTCACTTTTAAATATTTATTTTAACAAAGGTTGAGATTTTATATGATTATTAGTGTTTTATCTTGAGATGATGAGATGTGTGTTAATTTTCTCTTCATCATAGCCATCAAAAATCACATTTGTGTATCCACATATTCAAACTTGGAATAATGAAACTAATTATACGGCACATGCAACAACCAAAGCCATTCAGTATCAAAGACAAAACCTGAGATTATAAGAGCTGCAGTGGTGGGGACATTTTAAGAGAATCAGTCTGTTCCTCACACAAAGCTATTGTACATCTTCGGACTACTTTATTGGGGCTTTTTCTGTCATTTTTGGTGCACAACAGTGTCTGTACCAATTCATTTCCATTGTATAAAAAGTAGTGTTAACATAATGCTAAACATCTCCTTTTGCATTCAATTGAAAAAAGAAACAATCGAATAAATGATGACAGAATTTTAATTTTTAGGTGAACAAACTCTTTAATTACATTTGATGAAGCACATACCCTGACAGAGACATGATCCCAGGACTGTTTGACCACAGCCTGATCCACTGACAGTTTGCCGTCCCTGTGTACGGGCTGCAGGAGAGACTCAATCTGTTTCTTTCTCATCTCATACTGCACACGGAAGCTCTTAAAGGCCTGCAGCCAAAAAAAGAAGGAAGGAGCAGCACTAAATACAAATGAACTGACAGCAAACTCACAACTCATTTCAAATGCAAAGAATCATTAATAGAGCTCATTTATATATAGAGGTTCTAATAACATCAAAAACAGCCTGTTTAATTCTAAAGATCATAGATGGAAAATTGTCAGCTTTACCTGGTATTTGTCAGTGAGACTCTCTTCAGATCCCTGTGCACGCAGAATATCTCTTTCGAGCTGATCCAGCCAGATCTTCACCTCCCTCAGCACCTTGCGTTCCTCTCTCTGTGCACATCAGACACAAAGAGACAACAATTTATCACTCGTTTAGCAGGTATTCAGCAATAAACCTTATAAAAAGGACCCACAGCAAGTAACACAGCAGTGTGAAACAGTGAAAAACAAGAGAGAGTCCAATTCCAAAGAAGAGTGAATATCTTCAACAATTTTGTATTTTGTTACACACAATAGAGCACTATTATGACCCTATACATTAATAACTACATACCTCAAGCATAAGCTCAATATCTTGTGGATCATACTGTCCAGGAGAGCAAAGGCACATCAAGAGATGCAAACACAACACAGTCAAGACGTTAGCAAGATAAAAGCCAGAGATAGAGAGGAAACAAGCAGAGAGCATCCACCGCAGAAAGGCCATTCTCAGGAAACGGTGACATTAGTGTGTTATATGTGTCTCCAATACTTACTACTCATATAATTAACATGATACTGAACTTATTTGGTCATTTAATTGTTTAGTGTGTAATGTAAAATATTCTTTACATAAAACACTATTTTTATTTTCAAATGTTCCCATTCACCATCTCTCTCTCTCTATCTCTCTCTCTCTCTATATATATATATATATATATATATATATATATATATATATATATATATATATATATAGATAGATAGATAGATAGATATATAAGAGTTATATTATACTAGGTTCATGTAAGATTATATAAAAAACTCTAAAAAAAATAATTTAATAATTTGTTTTAAATTTGATTCAAATGAAAAATATGATTTTGCAGTTGTTTTTCTGAGAATGTGCAGAATATTACTGTTCAAGCAATTTCTTTACAATATAGTTATTTCTTATTTCCCATAGCATAATTAATGTTATATATGTTATGGGATTTTTTTTTTTTCAGTATTTTACATAAAAAGCACCAGAATTCTGAATGTAAAATGTGGTGTGTGCAATAATATTTGCAAACTATGGCCATTATTTTTGATTATTCAACCCTAAACATTTTGGAAAAGCAAAATGCATGTTTTGAGAGACATATCATGAGTTACTAATTTTATTCCTATTTATAATGTGTGATTAATAACGCTTACAGAGAAAAAGAAAAAAAAAAACACAAATTTCCCATGTTTTCCACATGTGATCACATGGATTTCACATAGGAATTGATCCAAAACCACATTTCCCATGTGCAATATATGTATTTCACATGTGACCACGTGTGAAATTTATGTGGTTGTAGGGGAAGTCACACCGTGACGTAATTTTTTTTCACATGCAAAGTTATACTACAGGAATTTATTCAATTATCTATTAATTAAACTCTTGCAATTTAATAAGTTTGTGGTAGGGTTGTAATTATATTTCCTGAAATAGTATAGCACATATGGCATCATTTCTTGAGAATGTCCCATACACTAAGTGAACCTCATGCAGGTGAGACAAAATCGGCTCTTACCTGTAGAGCTGGGATAGAGAGAGCGAATGTAGGAATGGAACGAACCAGCTACAAATGCGCACGGTGAGTGACACAGACAGAGAGACAGAGTGAGCACATAGAGCAATGCATTATGGGTGTGATTCTAGAGTAAAATGCTCCTTGAATGGATTCCATATTGTGATGGACTATAGTAAATGGTTAGTGACTAATGAGCAAGCACTACAGCAGTGACTGCGTTAAATAACAACAGCAAGCGGCTAGTGTATTTTTAGCTCGTACATGAGCATCAGCACTAAATCGTACCTCCTCTTGCTGTCCATCTGTCTCAGACTGGTGGGGATCTGGGTAGTGCTTCAGGAACTGAGCTACATATGTCATTATGGATTTCTCATCAGGCTTGTCCACATCCACATCTGCAAGAAAAACAAATGTAAAGTTGGAGGTTTGAACCCCTCAAGGGGAAATGCTTGAGGTATTACCATTTTGGTAATTATCTATCCATGCATGCATGAACGTAGTTTTAGTTTCAGTTTTACTGTGCTTTACTGGCACTTCAAATGTAAATTTGCAGGATTTGCAGCTTACCAAAACCAAAAATAGTGCAAAGCAATGTACATAAGTTGATGAAAATAACAAAAGACAAAATATATACATTATCCTTTAAAAGATTTTGGGATGTTTTTTAAAGAAACGTATTCTTTTATTCACCAAGGGTGTATTAAATTGATCAAAAATGACAGTAAAGACATTTTTAATATTACAAAAGATCTTTTTTATTTCTAGAATTTCTATTTTAAATAAGTGCTGTTCTTTTGAACTTTCTACAGTATTCATCAAAGAATCCTGAAAAAATACATGACAGTTTCTGAAGGATCATGTGGAGTAATGGCTGGTAAAAATTCAGCTTTGTCATCACAGGGGAAAATGACATTTTAAAATATATTACAATTGAAAACAGTTATTTTAAATTGTAATAATATTTCACAATATTACTGTTTTTACTATATTTTGAATCAAATAGCCTCAGCCTTGGGGAGCAGAAGAGACTTGTTTTAAAATCTTACTGACCCCAAACGTTTGCTAAGTGAATGAAAAAAGAAAAAACATCACAGTAAAAATAATCATGGAAAATAATAAGAAAGCAAATGGAAATAAGGAAAATAAATACTAACAATTCTCAAAATCCACCCAGAATGGGGGTTACTAAGGCATTGTAAGAATCATAAAAACATAGCAATGGCATAGTAATGGAAGTACTCAATGCATATAGAACTTTCAAACATCAAATCTGCTCAAGTATTCAAACTACAAACTATATAAGACTTTTTAAGCTATTTTAATCTTTCAGAAAAGGCTTCTCTCAAGCTAACATTCAACAAAACTGACAAAAACATTCAACAAATTGTTTTGAAAAAAAAAATCTAGTTAAAAATGGCAATGCTCTATTATGACTGTGTAAAAGAAACCGGAAAAAAATGCACCATTGATTATAAAAGTAACTTGTTGGTTCAACACACATAGTGAATCATCAGGTGTTTTATAGACTTCATGTCATATTAGATACCTCCTAACCTGAAGAGACAAATGAGGCTTTTTATAGTCTCTTCAAAGGGATTCTGCAAGATCACATCATGATGTCATGCTATTCTGTATCTGTTCAGGCCTGATGTCATGCTTGAATAGCAGCATGACCTATATAAGAAACTATAACAGCGTCTGTCTGTAATGAAGCCTGATGATAGAGGATCCCCAGTATAATTATACAGTGTCTATTCACATCAAACTCAAAACAAATGAGTGGCTCTTTAACAGCACAACAGATCATTGACTGAATCTACATTATTAGCCACACAATACTAGTATTGGCGGTACATTTGTGGTATCAGACGGTTATACCATGGTACTTTGACATATATCCAGTGTTTTATATATACTGTATTTTGAATTCGTTTTTATTTTTATATTTTCCGTTTTCATTTTGAGGTTTTTTCAGAGCATTTAGTGTTTTTTTGTCATTTTATTATTAATATATTTTAAATATGTCTACATTGTTTAATACATTTTTATTTCCTTATAAAGATAAAATATGCTAAAATAAGTTTTTTTTTTATACTTTATTTCAGTTAATGTATTATTTCAAGTAACAAAAATGTTTTTTTATGGTTTTAGTTTTAGTTAACTATAATATATCATAGTAATGAATAATTCCCATATTAATATACCATGGTATTGGCATGGTAGTTCAAGGTAATTTAAAGAATGGTGTTATATTACCATTGCAAATGAGTTTAAAAAACAAGGTATTTCCATAGAACCATGTCCAAATACCATGGTGCTATTTTGTTAGAGGACACTGTCTATCTCAAGGGAAATTGGAGAGATTTTGAGGAAAAATAAGTTGTATTAGTACCTTCAGGATCTAGTAAACGTGGTATTCCCAGCTCATTCTCTGCAACACTGAAAGCCTCTTCTAGGTTCTCACGATTACTTCTTTTTCTCACGACATCCATGTCCACAAGCTCTGGTCGAATGGCATGAATAACGGAATGGAAGGCCACACCGCTGCGCCAACTAGGACCGAAGTCTTTAACTTCAATGCCAAGACGCCTTGCAAGAAGAAATAATGACTTCTTAGGGGCCTTATTTACAATTAAGCCTATTTTATACACAGTTGTCATTGGTTGACATATCCATTACAATTGGTCAACAGAGCTTGTATTTATTCTGAAATATTCCTTCAGCTGACAAAAAATGACATACTTGGTCGCTGTGCTTTGGACCCATCTGAGCAGGGCTCTTTTGGCATTGCCCTGAAACTTGGTGACCACCTTGCGTTTCACGGGCGGGCTGCCCGTCTCTGAGCTGGCCATGCTGTCCACCGAAGACGCACTGCTGGATAAAGCCTGAAGGGCTGGAAGATTACTGGTCAACTCCTCAATCTGCAAAAGATTGTGAAGACAGACCCTTAAAATACAGATATACATAGATAGACGTATGACAATTTTACAGGTCCTAATCATAATTGGCAAACATTACCTGGAAATAGAGGATAATGGTCCACATCAGCCCCAAGACAATGGATGGGCGTCCATCGGCAATGTCAGTGGCATTTATATTGACTAGTTTGATCTGTAAAATAAATATTTATCAGGTTAGAAACTCTGACTAAATCATTAAAATATCAATGCAACATATTATACATATAATCCACAGATCTGAGGTCAGGCAAACAAGCCAGTTTAAACCAGCACTACCTGCTGATGAATCGTGCAATAAAACCAGGAACATGCATTAACAAAGTAAATAGGGTCCATTTTGATATCATGTTGACTTTAATAAAGTCAAGTAGCCAGACTTATTCACTTCTTTAGGAATAAGCCAATATGAATAACATGTGAGTGAATAGAGAAAACTGCAATTTGCTCATATTTGCTCAGCCAGTCATGGACATTAAAAGAGATGCAGTAGAAAAAAACAAGCTTTCTAAAAATAATTGCAGCTCTTTCAGCCAGTAGCACCTACAGCAGAGATCGGTAAATAATGAATCACTGCATACGGTACGCATCATCAAACGCAGATATGCGTAACAAGAGCAGGTGTTTTGTGAGAACTGTGACTAGGAGAAGTACTGACCGGAGACCCTCGGTACACAGACTGAGACGAAACATGGTAAGAGAGAGGACACAGTTAGGAAAACAGTATGATGACAAATACCGGACTGGGACATATGGACGTATTCAATGATCAGATATGACTGCGGATTAGGCTGGATCGTTCCTACTGTGCAGTTTAACACTACCATTCAAAAGTTTTGGGTCAGTACGATTTTTTTTTTATTATTTAAACTATAGCAAAGATGCATTTATTGATCAAAATTAACAGGAAAGACATTTAAAATTCTATTTTAAATAAATGCTTTATTATATTAATCAAAAAAGAATCCTGCAAAAAATGTATTACAGTTTCCACAAAAATATTAAAGAGCACAACTATTTCAAAATTTGATAATAATAAAAAAAAAAATTCTTGAGCAGCAAATCAGCCTATTAAAATGATTTCTGAAGGATCATGTGACACTGAAGACTGGAGTAATGATGATGAAATTAAGCTTTGCCATCACAAGAATAAAAAACACTTCAAAATATATTCAAATAAAAAAACAGCATATTTTACATTAGAATAATATTTCACAATATTACTGTTTTTTTTTTTACTTTACTGTATTTTTAATAAATATATATATGTAAAAATAAATGAAGTCTTGGTGAGCAAAAGAGACTTCTTTCAATTTAAAAAAATATATATATATTACAGACGTCAAACTTTTGAACAGTAGTGTACTGTATGTCTTAATATATTGGATAAATAATGAAACAAAAAAATCATATTAGTTTTTCTTTTATCACAATGAAGGGAAAATATTTCATAAAAAATATATTAAATTTAAAAATACGAAATAATATTCTAATTGGTAATCAATTAATATTTTTTTTCTTCCATACCATATCTTATATATATATATATATATATATATAAAAATCCCTTTATCAAAAAGAAGCCTTATTAATCACATGGAAGTGACAAACAAAAACAAAAAAAAAAATGTCAATTCCTTACTGAGCAATGACTAACTTTAGTTCTTTATTACCATTCTGTTCAAATCTTGTCCTTGCCTGATCTTGACCAGAGCATATTTCTGACAGTCTAGTGTATCCTTTTATAGAAATACTTCCTTAAATTAACGTGCAAGCAAAATGCAATTTAAAAAAAAAAAAAAGAGTTTGAAAGGTACTGCAGAAAAGGAATGACCCGGCTGGGAGTGTTATACAGAATATCACCATTTAATTAAGACAGATGAGATAACCCGAGTGTTAATAGGGTCGCCTACCTTCCTACCCTCCAGGAACTTAAGAGCTGTGCCGATGTTGGACACCCAGTGGATCCTTTTGAGTTGGCGGCCCTGTTCGCATGGCTGCAGGGAAATAAGACAGGTTTATCAGGAGCAGAAATGAGCCCATCATCTTGGCAAAAGACACTGAAGGCGGACACTCGCCAGCTGCTCCTGTGCTCAATGCAGAGGTTTCACAAAGGGATAATCTGCAGATATTGCATCACAGCAACACTTACTAATCTCTGTCCAGACAGCACCTCTAACAGAGCCAGCAGTTTCACCCCATCCTTGATGTCCTCAAAGAGGTCGTTGACTTCAAAAGGAGGTTTGTGCTGGAAAAAGACGAAAAAAAAAAAAAAGAGGAATAATTAAATGATGAACCTAAAGTGCCCCTATTATGCTATTTTAAAGGTTATTCATTTTGTTTTGGAGGTTTAATACAATAGCTTTACATGCATTCAAGGTCAAAAAACACTTTTATTTTCTCATAATATACATTGCACATAACCTTATTTCTTAGAGTCTGAAAACGGTCTTTCTGAACCCTTCTTTCTGCGAGCCTACTCTGCTCTGATTGGTCAGACAGCCCAGGCTGTTCTGACTGGTCGACCGCTTACAGCGTGTGTCGGAAACAAAGCGACCAATACCGTATTCAGATACCCAGTGAAATTCAGATACCCAGTATTACATTGTTACATAGGTATTTAACAGGAAGTGAGACTGGAATTGCTGACGACTCATTTCAGCAGTTCAGAATCGATTCTTTCTTTTAGGAGACAACTTTATTTGTCATGCACTTTGATCTTTAAAACTTTGCAGAACTTTTACATTCACACACTGCATGAAAGGTAATATTCGAAAAAGCATAATGGGGACGTTTCATGCTGTTGTGCTACTGTGTTCTCGTTCTAAATTCTTCTCATTTTACTTTATGCTTATTCTACTTTAAATTTCTTAGGAGAAATAAAAATAGGGCCAACTGAATGAATTATTGATATACGGTAAGTGTATAGAGCTATAAAATGAATGTGGATAGCATCTCAGATCAATTAAAGAAGAGTTAGGTTCATATTAATCTCAGCCTCAGATGTCACAACTACTGTCAGGTTTAGCTGATAAAACCCAAACGCAGAACAGCCAGGAAAACTCAAAAAGATCTTCATAGAAAAATAAAATGCAATACAAAAAAATTAATACAAAAAGAAACCCAGATATCAGCCAACAGGGCTGGGAAACAAAAAGGCCCAACAAAACAAATTAAACACAGCAGGTGAAAAAGAACAGCAGAAGACTAGGCCAACCAGTAAACTGGGGAAATGGGCAGCGATACAAAATGAACCAGCACAGGGAAGGATTAAATAGGGAAGGGAATCAGGAGGCTAACCTGGGAGAGCAGGTGGGGCAAATAAACCAATAATTAGGTAACAAGAGGGTGGGGCCAAGACTAGAGACTGACAGAAGAGCACATGGCACACACATAAAAACATGACAGAAGCCATGTGTTCACACAAACACTCAAGACAAGACAGAAGAGCGCACGGCCCAGGAACAACCCCAAAGCCGTATGCTCACACAAGGACGAGACAAACAACATGGGTGTCAAAGCTGTTGTGACAGCAAACCGCCTCATGGAAGAAGAAAGCCATTGATTTTACAACTGTGACAATAAATGCTTATCAGGATCAACTAAATGCTGGATTTTCAAAAGATGTGAAGTTCACAGCACCATTGTTGCACCATTGTTGCAGTAAACTTGCACAACAAGGAATGAATTGCACGCCTGTTGTGGCCTGCGGTTGTGAAACCGATTGTACAATTTGATGCCTTTAAACATGACACTGAACAAAACAAACTATTATTGGTTGCTTTACATGTCGGTCCTCTTGGGCGGTCCTTGCTCCAATGAAAGCTGCTATGGAGTCCGGACCTTCTGCCGTCAGTCAGAAGGTCTGGCTATGCAAGACTACGTTAATATGTTGTTTGAGATGTTCAAACAAGAGTTGGTAAAGTGTCCATTTACGCAAGAATCTTTATCTCTTCGTGAATACTGATACACATAACGTCTTGCTCAATTCCTCAGTCTCACATCATGCTTTAACCAGAATTGTCATGTAGTTAGAAAAGACTGTCTGCATTCTGACTTGTGATTACACTCAAAGACTGAAACTACAATCTGTGCAGACAGATGAAACCCTGATGCACTGTAAAAAGTAATACGCTCTATCTACTCAAAATTGTGGCAACAGATTACAAGCAATATTATTAATTAAATTCAACATATAAGAATTGAGTTAGAATTAATCAAATTAAATCCTTAAAAGTCAACCATTTAAAATGTTTAAAATTAGCAAACACCATTACAAAAACCACAAACTGACATAAAAAGCAAAGAGTGAAACTGCCCAACTAAATGGAATACTGATCCCCATAATGGCGACCAAACATTTACAATAAAATCAACATCAACATCTAAACCTCTTACTTCATGTGTTTCTCTTTCCTTCAGTGATTCTGCTTGTTATCAGGTGTCTTCAATGTTGGCAATAAAAAATAAAGAGTTCTTAATTCACCATTGACATCTGTCTGTTATTCAGATATTTTGTCTAAATTTCACTTAAATTTTACTCATTTTAAATGGTTTACATTTAAGGAATTAATTTGATTAATTCTAACTCAATTCTATTTGTTGAATTTAATTAATAATATTGCTTGTAATCTGTTGCCACAATTTTGCGGAGCGTATTACTTTTTACAGTGTGAAAAAAATTATTAAATATTAAACTATTTTAAAAGCACATGCATTTTTATGGTGGAGTAGAATTTTTGGGTGTAATCTTTGCAGAGGAAATAACAAAGGCAAAATAAATACTATCATTCAAAAGTTTGGGGTCAGTCAGTACAATTTTTTTAAAGAAATCAATAGATTTATTCAGCGAGGATGCATTAATTGATTAAAAGGACAGTAAAGCCATTTATAATGTTACAAAAGTATTCTATTTCAAATAAATGCTGTTCTTTTGAACTCTCTACAGTATTCATCAAAGAATCCTGAAAAAAATATATCACAGTTTGCACAAAAACATTAAGCAGCTCAACTGTTTTCAACATTGATAATAATAAGAAATGTTTAAATCAGCATATTAGAACGATTTCTGAAGGATCATGTGACACTGAAGACTGGAGTAATGATGCTGAAAATTCAGCTTTGCCATCACAGGAATTAAATTACATATTAAAATATATATTTAAATAGAAAAAAATATCATAATATTAATATTACTTTTAATTACTATTAATATTATTTTAATATTTCACAATATTACTGTTTTTACTGTATTTTTAGTAAAATAAATTCAGCCTTGGTGAGCAGAAGAGACTTATTTCAACATTTATAAATCTTACAGACTCCAAACATTTAAATGGTAGTGTATGAATACAATGTACTATAGTATTACCATCTGGTACCTGCTTCATCATACCATATTTGTAAGAATTAGCACTATACTGAAGTATATAGACATGATTCAGACAGGTAGGAGTTTAGTTTGAAATCTCAGATCAGCTGCTCCTGTACAAACATCATAAAAAAGTGCAAATCTGCTTTAAAATGTTAAAGGAAATGGACACAATAGGAAAAAATAACACATGTGCCAGAGGTCAAACAAAAATAGACAAAACTTTCCATCAACCTTATAAGTGATGTGCAAACACATTTGCTTTGGTCGTGACTACTGAGAAAATAATAAAATAAAGAAAGCAAGAAATGTAAATCTAGATTTATTTTTGTTGAACAAACACAAAAATATTCAATAAAACATTTTAACAAAAAAAAAAAAAAAAAAATAGCTGGACAGATAGGCCAACAAGCAGACGGACACACAGGCACAGACAGCAATGTGAATCTGTAAGTATTGCAGACATAAAGCATTACATAGCATATTCTGCAGCTCAGTTAGTATGCACCGAGCGTGTGCTTTCTGTACAGCAGGGACGCTGCCTCACTGCAGTGGACCCACTGGCTGCACACATTACTGGGATTCTTCAAACTTTTCGTAGCCGTGCTTTGAACTGTGGTGCAGCAGATTGTGTGGAACAAAAGGCCCCTCAGTGCAATCTGCACTGACTGGAATACTTAAACCCACCATTTGTGTCAGATTATCCTCTCTTTGTGTGCTGCAAAGTGCCCCGTCACCCAAGCAACTAATCACGCATAATGAGGCGAGAGGGAGGGGCAACAACACTCTCAACATCTCACAACAGCTCCACTTCGGTTTCTATGATCTGCATGTGGGTCATTATACAAATCCATGTGACTTTAACAATGGACAGTTGATGTCATCATTTACTACATGCCATTAAAGCCATTTCTGTTACCACATCAACAAAAATATAGTAACTTCCTTTTCAATTTAAATGCTTTTTCTATCAATCTCTTCATGAGGATGTCTTTTTTTGGCCTGTCCAAACCCTGTTTTTCCAACTTCTCTTCGCTGTATAAGCAAATGCACACGTTTTGGTTTAAAAAAGATAGTTTATTAATCTGTTTTGTTATGTTTTCTGATTTTGTATAGTAAGCAATTGATTTCTGAAAAATGGAGATTTGTAAAAATGTCAAATTAAGCTGTAAAATGGTCATCCTCAACATTTCTGAAGGCATAATTATAACCCAATATATATTAAAATATATTCATTATGACTTATCACAATTTAATTTAATATCACTTAAAGTCAACATGAAATCAAAATTGATTAATTTATTTATTTCAATAGGGAAATGTTTCTCTTTCAATTTCATCAAAATGCAACAACTTCTAAATGACTTTTCTTTTCGGCACAAATTTCTCTTATTTTTCAACATTTTTAATAGCCAATCAATTCCTTACAGATATCCATTTTCACTCTAAGGGTACGTTTACACGTCAAAAATATACTAAAAACGGAAAATTTAAAAAAAAAAAAAAAAAAAAGCGATTTTGAAAAGTTTCGAGTACAGACGACAACGTTTTCAAAATGATCCCCGTTCACATGGACCAAAAATGACCAAAAAAGCGGTATTATTCATGCTAGACTAGTAGTTGGTGATGTCACTTTGTAAAGTAACACTTCACCCCTTATAGACTGAACATGTGACATAATATGCATGTCGATGACTTCACAGTTTCCACAAATTCGCATTTTTGTAGTTTACACAAAGATGATAACGGTATAGTTTTAAAAAACTTGCACTTTGAAATCTGTTTTCAAACGTTTCAGTCCCCCAAAACACTGTTGTCGTGTAAAATAATTCACATTATGGCAGTAAGTTGAGTAGCAAGCATTTCATGCTGACTTTAAATAAATTAGTTATCTGACAGAATCTTCTACGAATCAGGAATTAACAACTTTTTCAAATTAATCACTTTCTCAAAATGTAACATGCACCCATATAATGCTAAACAAAGCCTGAGTGATTGTTTGATTGTTTCTAAAATGATCTTGCTAATGCTCTGTTGTTGATTCTTAATCACACCATCTGAAATCAATGGGCACACACGTCAAAGACCTCAGGAGCGAAGCATGCTTCTTCCCACTGAGAATTGTTCCAGCCCCTCTCGACAACCATCTGCATATACCTACAGTGTCCAAGACTTCCCAGAAATACACTTGTCTCCATGAACATAGATTCAGTCCACATTTCCACATAACATAAGTTGCATTCAGGTTAAATATCTCAACAATGTCGAATGTAACCCATTACGACAGATGGTCTGACAAAAAATCTCTGTCCAGTTAAAACACTTCACCTGTCAGACAAGTGTCTGTCCCATGCTGCTACTTTAGCAAGAGACACAACATGTTAACACAGTGTGTCTGCAAACAGAGGAAGTTCTGATGTCACCGAGGATACTGAAAACGCTCCATTAAACAGAGCACCGAATACCTGCATCCTTCCTAAAAGTGGTCTATCACATATCATTTATTTTTGTCCCTGAGATCAAAATAAATGTAATTTTTCATGATATGACCATCATATATACAGTACCTCACAGAAGTGAGTACACCCTCACATTTTTGTAAATATTTTATTATATCTTTTCATGTGACAACACTGAAGAAATGATACTTTGTTACAATGTAAAGTAGTGTACAGCTTGTATAACAGTGTAAATTTGCTGTCCCTTTAAAATAACTCAACACACAACCATTAATGTCTAAACTGCTGGCCACAAAAGTGAG
This sequence comes from Ctenopharyngodon idella, assembly GCF_019924925.1. NCBI lineage: Eukaryota > Metazoa > Chordata > Actinopteri > Cypriniformes > Xenocyprididae > Ctenopharyngodon > Ctenopharyngodon idella. The sequence goes on from NC_067236.1 coordinate 2,427,131, forward strand.
TACACCCCTAAGTGAAAATGTCCAAATTGGGCCCAAAGTGTCAATATTTTGTGTGGCCACCATTATTTTCCAGCACTGCCTTAACCCTCTTGGGCATGGAGTTCACCAGAGCTTCACAGGTTGCCACTGGAGTCCTCTTCCACTCCTCCATGACGACTTCACGGAGCTGGTGGATGTTAGAGACCTTGCGCTCCTCCACCTTCCGTTTGAGGATGCCCTACAGATGCTCAACAGGGTTTAGGTACCCTCAGCTTCTTTAGCAAGGCAGTGGTCGTTTTGGAGGTGTGTTTGGGGTCGTTATCATGTTGGAATACTGCCCTGCGTCCCAGTCTCCGAAGGGAGTATGTCAAATTACATGTTGGCATTCATGGTTCCCTCAATGAACTGTAGCTCCCTAGTGCCAGCAGCACTCATGCAGCCCCAGACCATGACACTCCCACCACCATACTTGACTGTAGGCAAGACACACTTGTCTTTGTACTCCTCACCTGGTTGCCGCCACACACGCTTGACACCATCTGAACCAAATAAGTTTATCTTGGTCTCATCAGACCACAGGACATGGTTCCAGTAATCCATGTCCTTAGTCTGCTTGTCTTCAGCAAACTGTTTGTGGGCTTTCTTGTGCATCATCTTTAGAAGAGGCTTCCTTCTGGGACGACAGCAATGCAGACCATTTTGATGCAGTGTGCGGCATATGGTCTGAGCACTGACAGGCTGACCCCCCGCCCCTTCAACCTCTGCAGCAATGCTGGCAGCACTCATACGTCTATTTCCCAAACACAACCTCCGGATATGACGCTGAGCACATTCACTCAACTTCTTTGGTCGACCATGGCGAGGCCTGTTCTGAGTGGAACCTGTCCTGTTAAACCGCTGTATGGTCTTGGCCACCATGCTGCAGCTCAGTTTCAGGGTCTTGGCAGTCTTCTTATAGCCTACGCCATCTTTATGTAGAGCAACAATTCTTTTTTTCAGATCCTCAGAGAGTTCTTTGCCATGAGGTGCCATGTTGAACTTCCAGTGACCAGTATGAGAGAGTGAGAGCGATGACACCAAATTTAACACACCTGCTCCCCATTCACACCTGAGACCTTGTAACACTAACGAGTCACATGACACCGGGGAGAGAAAATGGCTAATTGGGCCCAATTTGGACATTCACTTTACTCACTTTTGTGGCCAGCGGTTTAGTCATTAATGGCTGTATGTTAAGTTATTTTGAGGGGACAGCAAATTTAGACTGTTATACAAGCTGTACACTCACTACTTTACATTGTAGCAAAGTGTCATTTCTTCAGTGTTGTCACATGAAAAGATATAATAAAATATTTACAAAAATGTGAGGGGTGTACTCACTTCTGTAAGATACTGTACTGTAAATCATAATTAAATTTAAATAAATAATTATGACACAAAACATAATTATGACACAAGCCAACATTATGAGATAAAAGGTATATTAATGAGATAAAAAGTCAATCTTTTATGTCATAAAATTATTATACATAATTATACATAAAATTATGGATTATAATTCTGACTTTTTCAGTGAATTCCAAACAGCGTTTTTGCACCTTTGAAAAGCACTTCGGGAAAGGGACGCCATTTGTAGGGGTGTTCCAAACAAAAATGAACATCTGAATTACTTCACGAAGGGCCCTTCCACAAGTCTGTTAGCGAAGGGAACATGCGATGGTCACATCAAGGAAGTAATTTTATCATTTATGGTCATGTGACTCAGGTGACGAATCTTGAAGATTCATTTTAAAGCTAGATATGGCGAGAGAGTTGGAGTTAATGTATAAACACAATAATTCAAGTCAGAGGTTACACTTCCGTCGTAAGTTAATTTGCGTACGAATGTTTGCCAGAAGTTGGTTATTATAGTTTATAAAGTTGTAAATATGGATATTTTTCTTAAAAAAAAAAAAAAACACTGATTCACTTTAGAAGGCCTTTGTTAACCCCCTGGAGTCGTATGGATTACTTTTATGATGGATAGATGCACTATTTTGGGCTTCAAAATCGTGGGCGCCATTCGCTACTATTATAAAGCTTGAAAGAGCCAGGATATTTTTTTAATATTACACAAATTGTGTTTGTCTGAGAGAAGATAGTCATGTACACCTTGGATGTAATCCAGTGCGAATAGTACTACAAGCAAATCATGTGATAATTTTCATTCTTGGGTGAACTATCCCTTTAAGTTTAAAAAAGTTTCATAGGTAAGAAATGTATTTAAAGCTGTATACATTTAATGCTTAACTTTAAGAGTTAAGATCAGATAGGGAACACACACACAAAGCATATTTTAAAAACTTTTATTTACATTTATTTGTATCATATTAACCCCAACAATAAGATATTCCTGTTTTTGCTACCTAGCGTTGTCATGGTAACATTCCATGTGAAGCTACTGAGGAAATTACATTGTCTTTCATTTCTTCCATCGCCAAGTGCGTTCCAAATGGCTTCATTATGACACACAAGTACCCTGCTCCCTCCAAAAGTCCCCACTTCAAGGGCTCTGCCCTTCGGAGTGAGTAGGGCATAGGGACGCTCACTTCAGATAGGAATTTGCCCTTTATATCATAATGACTTTTATGTTTTAGTATGTCATAATTGACTTTTATGTTTTAGGTTTTAATGCGTCAATTATAACATAAAAAGCTGAAATTGACATAAAAAGTCATAATTATGACATAAAAATTAGCTTTAAGTCAATTTCATCTTTTTATGTTATAATTATTACTTTTTTGCTATAATTATGATTTACCAAAGCATGTTTTTATGTGGTGGAAACGGGCTTCCATATCTATATCTCACATATATGTCACCATTTCGTAAATTCAGAGCAGGTTTTCAGAGTCTTTAATGCTCAGCGTACTAACACAAGATCACCCACTCATCTTGGCCATAGCAGTGGGACGCCATCACAACACAGCATTCATTCTCAAAGCGCACAGCACAAACAGCGCCCTTCATGCTTTTTTATTAGAGTATTACAGCATTACGCCCCCTCACTCACTGTTTACTGTCCGGACAGCGATCAGCCTTTAATCATCTGAGCTTTACTCAGTTACACAGACATTTGCCCTTTAGAGTCATAATGACATTAGGCTACAAAACTAATCACATGGAACATTCACTGCTCATGGATGATAGGTTAGGAAGACAGGAGGAAGGTAACACAGCCATCACTGCTTAAGATGCTGGTGTGTTCCCTCAGAGTAAAATCAACATCAACTGTCTAGCATTATATGCTCACTTAGTGACTGTCTATCATGATATATAGTGGCATAAAAAACTCCTTAAACTTCTTATGCTCACCAAAGCTGCATTTATTTGATGAAAAATACAGTAAATATTGTGAAATATTCTTACAATTTAAAATAACTATTTGAATATACTGTATATATATATTTTTTGCCACACCAGGATAAAAACTTATAAAAAGACATTTGATATTTTGTTATCTAAAGCAATAAAATACAAGCATTTCTAAAAGTACTAAAGTGCCCCATTACTGTTTGGAGTCACTGTTGTATTGTAATCCAGTGTGAATAGTACTACGAGCAAAACGTTGTGGCATTCAGATGAAAAAAGATTACAAAATATCCTACCTTGGCCAAGTGCGAATTAATCCACTTTGTAAAAGTTCTTTTCTGCACCGACTCCTGTTCATCTGCAGAATAGAGAAACACAATAACTATGTAAGTGATCAGATGTTTTACTTTTTTTAAAATCCAGTGAGATATTACAGTTCCCTTTCTTCTTCATTCTGCTCACAACCATCATTACTCACCTGGTTATTTTGTTATATTTGTGAGAAATAAATGCATTCAAGAGGATTTAATAATGAATATTGTACAGTTCCATTACTGTAAGCCTGCATTCAAAGCAAGAGAGGAGATATTCACCAGCACAGGAGAGCTGAGAATCCACATGTGGCATGGGCAAAAACATTGACATGATATCAGAAACATGGGGCAATATTCTATATACTAATAGTTTATAGTATATACTCAACATTAACAACATAAGTGCATATTTTAATAAGACAACATTGCTCATAATTTCCATTTACGTGCCAATCACAAGCTTTCAAGGAGACTTCATTTAACTAGATTTTTACATTTCATGAAGAAAATGTGAATAGTGCTTGCCTGTGCAAAAGTCATTGCCACAATGCTATGGTGTCATGGGATGGTTGCTAGGGCATTGCTATGCAGTTGTTAGGATTTTCTGGATGGTTGCCAGGGTGTTGTTATGCGGTTATTAGTGTGTTCTGGTTTTTGCCAGGCTGTTGATATACAACCATAAAGATGTTCTGAGTGGCTGTCAGGGAAGGCACTGCTATGAAGTTGCTAAGATGTTCTGGGTGGTTGCCAGGGTGTTGCTATGTGGTTATTAGTGTGTTCTGACTGGTTACCAGGGTGTTGCTAAGTGGCTGCTGGTAAGTTTCTATGCAGCCATAAAGATGTTCTGAGTGGTTTCTAGAATGCTCCGTGTGGTTGTCAGGGCATTGCTATGAAGTTGCTAGAATGATATGAGCGGTTGCTAGGGTGTTGCTAAGTGGTTGCAAAGGAGTTCTGAGTGTTTGCCAGGCCATTGCTATGCAGCCATAAAGATGTTCTGAGTCATTGTCAGGGCATTGTTATGCAGTTGCTAAGATGTCTAGGTGGTTGCCAAGGCATTGAAAAGTGGCTGTTCGGAATGGTTGCAAGGGTGTTGCTATGTGGTTGCTAAGCAGCCATAAAAACGTTATGAGTGGCTGCTAGGATGTTCTAGGTGGTTGCTAGAATGCTCTGTGTGGTTGTCAGGGCATTGCTATGAAGTTGCTACAGTAGGATTATATGAGCAGTTGCCATGGTGTTGCTATGTGGTCGCAAAGGGCTTCTAAATGGTTGCCAGGCCGTTGCTATGCAGCCATAAAAATGTTCTGAGTTGTTGTCAGGGCATTGCTATGCGGTGTCTAGGTGGTTGCGGAGGCATTGAAAAGTGGCTGTTCTGAATGGTTGCAAGGGTGTTGCTATGTGGTTGCTTTGCAGGCATAAAGATGTTCTGAGTGGTACCTAGAGTGTTCTGGGTGTTGCTGTTACTGCCAGGTGGAAAAAGTTTAATACTGTAACCATTTAATACTGATCAAATCATTAACCCTGAGTATGAGCAATAGCACTGTTTTGACTTCGCAAACAGCAGAAATGTAAGTTTGTGACATCTGTTAACACAATATACGCATCTTGCAGAGCATTTCAAGATACAGATAAGGTCATTCAGGTTACTCACACCCACCAGACATATTTATGCATGATCGGCTCAGACAGACCACCGATATACACAAGAGACAACATTCTATGTTTGCATGCATGTTCTAATGCAATGCACAGGGCATGTTTAAGAAGCATCCATATACTGTAGCGCACATGGCATGCTGGTGCAGCCTTAAGCACACCACAGCCATTATAATCCAACATGCGCAGCTGTAAAGAGGTTAACATCAGCACTCGTGTGCAGCCGTGACCCGTGCCAGCACGGTGATTACCTCTCCTGAGGAGGAAGACGAGGAAGACCTCAGCTGGCCATTAATGTCTAGTGAGCCATATGACCCAGAGACGTGTCACTGCATATCTGGATCATGCATCTGTTTCACCTACATTTAGTGAAGCACAGACTACATGTAATTCTGAGCTATTGGCTCCCACACTCCTGAAATATCCAGTCAGATGAGAAGAGACACTGATATCCCACTTACCGCGGAGATACTGAAAGAATCCTGTCACCAGATTCAGAGACGTGGTCTTTTTCACAGCTATGTCCTTAAAGTGAGCCATTGTGCACCCTGCATTCCCTCCGTTTGTTTGTGTCCTTCATGTGTGATATTGCGCGCATGTCATTCAGGGAGGAAAACCAGATCAGCTATCCTTTATTTCCTCCGGGAAGCAGGAGCTTTCCGTGTGAAAACACAGCGCGACTGAGTGCTGGAGGATGGAACCTCCCCCTCCTCCTGTTGTCTCCCTCTCTCTCTCTCTCTCTCGCTCTCTCGCTCTCTCGCTCTCTCGCTCTCTCGCTCTCTCGCGCTCTCTCCTCCGCTGTGGATAGGCTGCTAATCGAGGGCAGTTTTTATGAGCCAGGCGACTTCCTGTTGTTAGCAGAGCTGGGGAGTCATGCTGGTGTGGATGCTCCGTTCAGGTCTGTTCTAGTTCTAGCAGCATCCCACAGCTGCAGCCATACTAACCGGCTATGGCACTGATCCTCCAATCAGCACACGGGGGGCTGTGATGTCACCGGGCAGCTGGTGTTATCCTGATTTATATGGGTGGGTGGGGGTCAGTACTCGTGCTACACAGCTTGAACTCCGGTGGGGCCTCCACTACAAGCACTGCAGACACCCTAATGCAGGAATGGCTTAACAAATAATCAGATTCACTGCAGGCCGGAATTCTGTACAACATGGGACTTATGGGTACATAACACAATTACTGTGGGTGTGTATGAGTTTGCATGTGTAAGAATCTTGCTTAGTGATAGTGACTGAACAAACTACTAAATTGTTAATAATTTCTTATTTCTTGGGCTTTACATTTTGACTTTTGTGTCTTGGGCTTTTTCCATTATATTATGTGCACAGCATGTACACACCTAGACAAAACAAGTAGTCGTCCTTGGACACACTGACACTCTCACACGCAACCAGAAGTTGAAGACACACACACACATTTACGCACATACATTTCTTACTTGTTATTATATTTCTTGAAATGCCATACATGGTAAGGTTTGATTCTTAAGTAGTATGATTGGATGCTCAAGCCATCTTGGAGATTGTTGTTTGACCTATGTCTATAAATATGACCCTTCTTCCTGAATAAATCTGAGAATGCTTTGTACCACACTTGCTCTGTGTCTGCTTGGTCATTCTCCCAAGATCTCGCGCTGCTGCTGCCACACATTACAGGAGTTGAGGCGCCTGTTTCTAAACTGATGACTGAGACCACAAATATTCTACCTGAGATTGAGATTTTAATCTCAATTTTAATAAACATAACTCAGTATTAAAATTTGGAAAGTAATTTATCCTACAGCATGTGCGCTACAGACATAAATGATACTTCAAAATCATGAGTCATGTGTCCATAGACTTAGACTGAAGGAGGAATAAAGAGACCTCGAAGTGGGCTCTTTTGACTTGGACAATCGCTTAGCAACCACCTAGCAACACCCTGGCAACCACCCAGAACACCCTGTACTAAAAAAAAAAAACAATGCCTCAACAATCCTCATATTTTCTTAAAAAATAAATAAATAAAGATCTGAAATAGAAAGCTTTTGTAACATTATAAATGTTTTACTGTCACTTTTGATCAATTTAATGCATTCTTGCTGAATGAAAGTATTAAATTTTTACTGACCCCAAACTTTTGCACAGAAGTGTATAATGTTACAAAAGATTATATTTCAGATAAATGCTGTTCTTTTGAATTTTCTATTAATCAGAGAATTCTGAAAAACAAAATGTACACAACTGTTTTCAACACTGATAATAATAAATTTTTCCTGAGCAGCAAATCAGCATATTAGAATGATTTCTGAAGGATCATGTGACACTGAAGATTAGAGTAACGATGCTGAAAATTCAGCTTTGCATCACAGGAATAAATTACATTGTAAAATACATTTAAATTGTTATAAATAGTCATAATTTCACCATATTTACTGTATTTTTTGATGCGGCTTTGGTAAACATAAGAGACTTCTTTCAAAAAAAATTAAAAATCTTACCAACTTCTAACTTTTGTAGTAAAATCAAGTCACTTACTCATTTAATATTCTATTTCACTCATGTTGACTTTAAATCCTTTAAGTCTTTTTGATTCTATTGCAAAAATCATTCATGGCATGAATTTAATCATACTAAATAATACATGCATTATTTGCAAATGGCTATAAGGCAACTGGGAACCAACTGCACTCAAAGTATTGAATCATTTATGTCACAGCTAGAGCAAAAGCATCTGCCACCTGCTACAGTGCAGTCAGTGACATCACTCTATTATTCCTGATCATCAGCCACAGCATGAGGTCCGCACAAACCCAATCCACCTGACAAAATATTTATTTGTGTCCTGATATTTATTTCATTGTGCAATTATAAGACCATCTTATGACCAGAAATGGACATCCCCTATGTCTTGATCTTCCAGGCATGCATTGTTGTGTTGTGTCTTTAATAAAACACCCTTTATTAAATTACTTAATTCAATCTCATGTCTTGGTGCTTTGAAATGTAAGTGCATTTACAAAATATAATTGTTCCTTCGCAAATCCACTTAGAGGAAAAATCCATTCTCCACTCACTCACAGTGGCATTGCTCAGGTATTTATATCTCAAAAAGCCTTTTGTGCTAAAGATCGAGGAATGTATCTCAAACTGTTTCAGTCACAGAAGATAATGAAATTTGTGGAAAAAAGCGCTATTCCCATCACATGCTCATCTAATGAGTCACAGTTTGTTTCTATCAGTTAATAGGTTTAAAGCTCAGTGTGTGTGTGTGTGTGTGTTCCGAGCTCTTCCCCATATATGGATGAAGTATTTTATGGAGCTGTCCAGTACTGAAATGTTATTTTAGGATAATGTAAAGCTTTTCAGGATACAATATTGAGTTTAAATAGGGCTAAAACAAATTTATTACTAGTGTAGAACACAAACGCAAATTTGCAAAAGCCACACAGTTCTCCATCAGCAATCAATAGATGATCATTAGTGTTTAACATCTACAGTCAATGCTTGTGCTGCAACACGACAAACTGGATCGTTCCAGCTATAATAAAGAAGTGTGCAATGTGCACATATATCAGTCTAAACAGCTTTATTTTTGATAATGTTCTTCTAGTTTGTAGAGTCAACCACTTGCACTCATTGTTAAGAATTACAGTTAATTAAAGTATTAATGAATGTACAGTCGCTTTCACTGTAGACACAAAGAAATAAGAGAAACAAGCATCTGAAATTTAAATGAGAGTGTTCAACACAAACTCGGGACAGATGATATCTTGGGCAACGGGTCAGATGTTGCGGTCATCTGCTGAATGGAGCAATGAATGGAGAATGTCTTTAATACTCTTCACATCACTGCTGCAGTTTCAACTGACCACTTTAAAGAAATGCAAATGTTGATTTCATGTATTAGGCCAAAAAAATAACAAGGATAAATACATAATAATTTAAATATTTAGAAAAAATATTGAATACCGAAATACTGCCATCTAGTGTCCTTTTAAAACATTCTGCGACAGCATTAAAAGATTAGTTCACTTCAGAATTAAAATTTCACTCACTCCATGTCATCCAAGATGTTTATGTCTTTCTTTCTTCAGTCGAAAAGAAATTAATGTTTTTGAGGAAAACATTCTAGGATTTTTCTCCATATAGTGGACTTCACTGGGGTACAACGGGTTCAAGGTCCAAAATGCAGTTTCAATGCAGCTTCAAATGGCTCTACATGATCCCAGACGAGGAATAAGAGTCTTATCTAGCGAAACGATCGGTCATTTTCTAAAAAAAATAAAAATGTATACTTTTTAACCACAAATGCTCATCTTGCACTAGCTCTGTGATACGCCACACATAGTCACATTGGAAAGGTCATGCTTAATTTCTTTTTGACTGAAGAAAGAAAGACATAAACATCTTGGATGACATGGAGGTGAGTAAATTATCAAGAAATTTTAATTCTGAAGTAAACTAATCCTTTAAATGGCCTACAACTATATTGCAATATATAACAATGTGTTTTGTTCAATGTGATAAGGGCAATGTCTTTAATTAGAACATCAGATAAGTGTCAGATCTGAGCGTTGCCGACCGCAATCACTTTTATCATCGTTTTAACAATATATTTAAACCGTTGCTGATACAACACCAACAGATTTACAATTCGATCAAGACAACAACCTTCTTATACAAACTTTCTCAATAAAACTACAAGATCCTTCTTCGATGGAGAGTTTTCATCTGACATGTGTCTAAAGGAAATGGCTGCTGTGTAAAATCATTCGTGCCAATGAAGGGAAGATAAAATATGCTTTTTTACCACACACGCTAAACAGGCATGCGCCAGTCACCATTGAGGGGGAAACCAAAAGGAGGTACTCTGAAAGCAGTAACCACAGACCTTCTGTCACATAAACCACACATCGCCTTATATCGCTGTTGATGTGCCATGGTAACGAGCACACACCTCTTCTGTTGTGACTTCAATGCAAAATACATTTGACCACATGCACATGCAATTCAACTGAATTTGCCAAAAATGCAACTGCTGTGCCAATATCAAATGCCAAATCTACTTTGCATAAGAAAATGTACAGGCTACATTAAATCAGAAACTTAACAGGCACTTTAAATCATGTTCTAAATGTATGTAAATGATGCTTGTCAGTGCAAAATTTACCGTCATGTTGCTACGGTATTTTGGATGGTTGCTAGGGCGTTGCTATGCAGTTGCTAAAGTGGGGTTATATGTGGGTAGGTTGAGTAGGTACATTTTCCATCTAAAAACAGACATACTTTATTCTGGACTTCCTACAATAAAGCTGCAAATGCATGTGTCACTCTTGAAATTTTGGCGGTACAAGCAGAAGTGCCAGTTATCACGCATACGCAACTTCCTTCCTGGAGTGTTTTAATAATAAGTTCCTCTGCAGCTTACTTCACGCTTCTTGTTTCATCCTGAAGACTATGAGTACTGTATGTGGGCATTGCCATGGTGATCAGAAATAAACATAGGCTAAATTCTCCACAAGGAAGTAGCACAATATTCTCCACAGGTTACATAGGAAACGCTTTAGAGGCTTTGAATTGGTGCATCTGCCACACACTTTCATCTCTGAACAATTTTAACTATTCATGAAGTGTTTTTTCATGAACTTTAAGAGATTTTCAAAACAGGACTGTGAGTTTTAGTATAGGCTAATGTGAAATTAAAACCTCAAACAGATAAAACCATAATGTCAACCTGACATTAATGTTAACACTATTTACTTTCTTTAATCACCTTCCTGATCTTATTATGCATTATTTATCAGATTACTATTATACAGGCTTTTTACCATCAAATCCAAATGATTGGATTAACAAAATCAAGTCCCATCTGACATTCTTTCTCAAAATATATTATAAAAAGTAAAATGAGTTTCAAACTGTTTCATGTTTATTTTAAATGAATTAGATAATCAATTGTACCTGAACTAAAATGAAAATCTCATGTCACAGTCAGTCACCTGCTAGTAGATTATTATTGTGTTACCCAGCATGCCTGGTTACTAAGTTTAGACCTGGTTATTAAGTTTAAAAGGAGTTAGGACTTAACAACAATTATGCTTGTATTATCGCTCTTTCCATATACTCCTGCTCTGTTTATTGTCATAAGAGCTGTCGAAATCATTCTTAAATCGATTATTGAGCAGAAAATATTACCAGCCTGTTCCTGTTATTACTCTTCTATGAAATCCCACAGCGAAACATCTGCTTTCAGTTAGTCACGGGATTAACGCTCTCAAAGGTCTTGCTGTACTCGACCAGCGGGTTGCCATCAAACCATGTAGAGGGGCACAAGAATGAGATGACACAACTAAATACAGCTAATTTGTCATTTTTATAGACTTGCCCCTGTCCACTGCCAACACTTGAGTAACAGCCATCAGTCAATAAGAAGGGGCACACAACGCCAGAGAGTCCAATTATCGATCTGTTCCATCTTCCAAGGACAGGACATCTTCCAAAGAGGTGTCAGGTTCTACCTGTTCCCACACAGACTACCTACTCCACCAGCTCTTAACACAAAAACACTGAACAATATATAGGCATCGAGCATACTGGTTGGTCTGGGTGTTTTATTACTATCTAGATTTTTAAACTTTCTTGGGTTTGTTCAAAGTAAAAGCAACAGTAATAGTGATGCAAGCTTAAAGTGATTTCTGAGAAAAGCTGTTGAAAGTAGATCAAATATCAACAGTGTTTCTCAGCAATCGTTTACTGCACCTTTAAAACGATACTCCACCAAAACATTTTAATTCTATCATCATTTATGCACTTTTTTTGACATTCTTTCTACTGTGGAAGACAAAAAAAAAAGATATTTTGAAGAATGTTGGGAAACAAACAACATAGGAGCCCTTTGATTTTCATTGTATGGAGAAAAAAAAAAAACAAGGAGACATTTTTGTGCTCCACAGAACAGTGTTCTTTTAGTATTATTTACTGTATATAGTATCATAGTATTTATTAATATTTTGAATGAGCTTTTGTGTAATATTTTTTGTTTTATTTTAATTTAAAGGTCCGTATTTTTATTATGAGTATAAGTATAAGTTTTATTATCCGTATTTTAGTTGCCAAAGCAACTGTTCTTTAAGTTTAAGTCTTTCATTTAATATTTATATTGTATTTTATTTCAACTTTATTTAAATTACAGATAACATTTTTAATTAGTTAACAATAACAACACTGTCAGAAGAAATAAAATCATACAGATTTGGAACCATCTGAAGGTGTAAATGATGGCAAATGTTACATTTTCGGGTGAACTAACCCTTTAATGTGGATTTGGTGATGGATATTGGATAATATTGAAGCTGCCCAGCAAAACAGGTGAATTATGGAAACATTTTCCTACCAGCATGAGTCCCTGCATCACAACGTCATCACTTCTATGTTTTTCTTTTGGGTGGTTTTATATTTTGTCTTCCCCCAAAAATGATTGCAAAAACACCTTTCCTGCCACCTAAAAAGCCATACTCATAATGATGGCAGGCACCATATCAGAAGAATTGTGTCTTAAATGCATTTGGTATGACATAACATAGCACTCCAGTAAACTAAAACAACCTTATCATTAAGACTGTAAATATCATTCAAGCAAGAAAGGTCAAACAAAACTATTCTCTCTATGGCAACACAAGAAAAGGGCCTTTTGTCAAGGCCAACTTCCTGTAAGAAAAAACAATGATGACCTTCATGGGCTAAACTTATTTTAAACACAAATCCCCTATGAATAACCTCAAAGTCTCGGTCTTTCATCAATTTTCTTTGTGAAAAAAAAAACAGCCATTACTAGGGCAATTTAACAATACAGCTCTTTGTAGATAAATGACATGGCATCTATGCAATTTTAATTAAATTACCAATTTATGTCAGCACCAAGCAGACACAATTATGTCTAAAAATATGCAGAAAGCATCACGACACAAGTATGTCCTCTGTTTCTAGTTAAAAGTTGAAAACAATCGGACCTTTCCTTAAGCACTGCAGCACAAAACCAGTCAATTCGAACCCTCAGCTGATAAAACAAGGTGTCTGCAAGCCATCATAATGAAAGTGCATGATTCCCTCGGGACAGTTCAAATGCACAAACATTTCTGTTTGCAACACTGCCATAAGCTGTATTTGATGTCAACATTAGCTTAAAGATAAATGGATGGACACGCATAGCCATTATGTAAAGCATCAATATTGATTTCTCAAGTGGGTAAGTTCCTGTGCTAATAAATATGGTGCATTTGTGCAACAAGAGGGATCTGGCAAACTCTTAGTGTGAAGGCACTGAATCAGCAAAATTCCTCCTGACTCATAGAGCCAGAGGACGGTTGTGGGAGGTAAAGAACAGAAATACAGCATCACCTACCTTGCAGCCTTTGCATCACATTCATAATGTCCTTGCTGGACCGTCCGAAAGGGCTTAGCGAAGCCATGGTCCCTCTCTACAGTCCTGTGCTCCTCTGACACCGGATCACTCATACAGTCGGCACAGTAGACAGCAGATACTGCGCTATTTCTTAAGGGGGCATCCCCATCTGCCCCTCCTACAACTCTCTTTCTTCCTCTCTCTCTCTCTGATGCAGAAACTCCAGGAACTTGATATGATCCAATAGAAAAACAGGTTTCATTTAGGTGCCCAACCGGGTAGTCGACCAATCAGAAGTCCTCTTCTATCTAGTCAGTGAACCGAGAAGAAAAAGTAACAGCATAGAACAGAACACTAAAAAGATTTAGATGAGGTAACATATGAACTAATTAATGTAACTTAAAAAAAAAAAAAATCATTAATTATAACTAAATCAATAAGGTTACACAAACAAAAGTAATTTTTAAGATCACGTAGAAAACTGCACATTTCCACTTTTTAAACATCATTGTGTTTCTATGTACTGTATGCACACTTTAGTCATGCTGTACATGCATGTTTGCACACAGACCAGGTCCCTTTTATCTGACATAAATTGCTGTTATTTATTTATTTATTCAGTTTAATAATAGTAATAGTAGGGATAACTTTTCATCTTTCACTGCACATGAAATGCATCATGGACTTACATGCATATTTATCAGCCAAAGTTATGCAAGTAACTAAGTAAAGAGAACAGAAACTCAGCAACACTAGATACATATCTGCAAAAACAGCTTTTCTGAAGTCTAAATGCATGCTTGGAGATTAAACAGGAAATCTATTGCGTAAATCGCTATGAACACCAGTCCTAATTCAACAGAATATTTGTTTCATTTGTATATTGTGTAGTGCTTGTATTACCGTGAGCAGATAACGCTTCCTTCCCCGTATGTCTCGTGGGATGATGATGGTGAAGCTCTGTTAGACTGGTTGCTATGGAAACCTTTAAACAATGTTGCAAGGCCGAGTTACTTCATGTGACCTTTCCCGCCACCTATCGGTGTTGAAGGGAACAATAAGGGGGCGTTTACACAGGGCGCGTTATTGCGTTCAAAACATTGACAGAGCGCAATGAGACAGACAGACAGACAGACAGACAGATAGATGAAAAAATACTATAGTAATTTATAGTAAATACTATAGTGTTTTTGAATCATACTATAGTAAAGTACTTGAATTAATTTGTTGTGGTAATTCTATAGTTGTTGTGGTAATATAATAACTATATAATATAAACTAATTATTTTACCCAATACTGTACTAAGTTTTCTACAACTATAGGGTATATTATACTACAATACACTAGTTTACTGTAGTAAAAACTAAAGTATACTACAGTATTTATCACAGTTTATTAGTCCACTATAGTTAATACGACCCCAGGTGAAAAAAAAAAAAAAGTAAATTTCTATAATGTACTTGAAGTGCTCTATTTTCGTGCACTAATTTTGTAGCCTACTTATTATACTAAAGATTCTTCTTTAGTACTTCTTAAGATAATCTTCAGAACATCTAAGTGTACTCAACTGTGCTATTTTGAGACACCATGAAATATGAACTAAAATGTGCTTTTAATATACTATCTCTGTGTTTAAAAAAGTGTATTTAGATAGTACATTTGAACCCATAGTGTACTACAAGTGGTAACTAAATATAGTTTTTAAATACAGAGATAGTATATTAAAAGCACATTTTAGTTCATATTTCATGGTGTCTCAAAATAGCACAGTTGAGTCCACTTGGATGTTCTTAAGATTATCTTAAGAAGTACTAAAGAAGAATTTTTAGTATTTTAAGTACAAAATCAGTGCTCAAAAATAGAGCACTTTAAGTACATTATAGAAATGTACTTTTTTTCAGCTGGGACAGTATGCTGTAGCATTAACAAAGTGTCGTAAATACTATAATATATACAGTATACTACAATTTACTATAGTATGGTTCAAAAACACTATAGTATTTACAATAAATTACTACAGTATTTTTTTCTGTGACAGACAGACAATTAGAGGTAGGTAGGTAGGTAGGTAGGTAGATAGATAGATAGATAGATAGATAGATAGATAGATAGATAGATAGATAGATAGATACATACATACATACATACATACCAAGTTCATTACCACCCAGTATGTATGTACATCAAGGATAACATGGTTCAATAATGACATCTGCTGGCCATTCCTGTTTTTTGTAATAAATTCAGAACATAGGTGTGTCTTGGTATTGTTTCTAGACACTTTAAGCAAAAATGAAATAGTTATATTACTTAAGGTGGGTATTTGTAAGAGTATTATTATTTGATAAATGAACACTGTTAGTGTTAAATTAACATTGCCAGTGTTTATATAATCCACACCGGATTATATAAACACCGGGTGACACTGGAAGTGTTCATTTAACACTGGATGTTTTGCTGTGTATGTTCATGAAACATACAGTGATATGCCAAAAGGAACAGATACTAAGGCAGTAAGGAAATCCCCTCTGACAAATGTGAACTTATCACCTTCATGGGCGTTTTCATTTTCTTATGGGAACTGTGTCAAATCAAAACTAATTTGATAAAAGTATTATTCAGGGGTTTTTTACTTAAGTATTTTCCTTTTATCCTCACTCTATCTCAAAATAAATCTAATGCAAAAGAAGAAAATTTAAAGTGCTGAAAGGTCTACAAAAAAGGTGTAAGTTGGTCTATTATAATATAATGGGGTGAAGAGGCCATTGTATTGTATCCACTGAAACAAAGGAAATGATGCAAGAGGAAACAGCTCTGTTCCCCTGGATTTCTGTCCAGAACAGATAAGCCAAGCACTTGCTAATTTTACAAGTAAAAAGGCAGGAAGAATGACGACAATGTTTCCCTTTATGCAAACAAAAAAAATAGAAAAGTGCCAGATTCCCTGAGAAATACAGTGAACAGTCCTTGTGGGCTTGGATTGAGAGTTTGGCTGCATGGTGACATGCTTCTGCTAACTATTATGGCTTCAAATGAAACAAATGCGATTTGGGAAATACTTAAACCTATTGATTTTGGTAAGAATTGGTGTGCATTAGTTTTACTATCATTGTAGCCATATCAATTTAAACTGTGCAACACTAAAAAATATGCAGTTAAATATTCAATATGAAAATGAATAGTCTATTGTTAATTTCTCAACTGTTCAAAATGTTTTTT
Organism: Ctenopharyngodon idella; assembly: GCF_019924925.1. Taxonomy (NCBI): domain Eukaryota; kingdom Metazoa; phylum Chordata; class Actinopteri; order Cypriniformes; family Xenocyprididae; genus Ctenopharyngodon; species Ctenopharyngodon idella. The sequence goes on from NC_067236.1 coordinate 2,444,039, forward strand.
GATATTACATACTCAAAATTCAATAACCTTTCCATCCAGAGGAGCTCATCCTGGCGTTCTGCTTGTCGATTTTGATGGGTCTGCTAATCGGGATCTTGATTTTCCTCCTCCTTACGTGGATGTCAAGACGGAGAGCTTCGGTCAGGATCACCAGACGTCAAAACCAGTCGTCAGAATCTAAAGGATCACGTAATCAACACTGCCACCTCAGACACTACAAGAGTCACGGTTTTGACAAGAACACTGAATTTGTGGGAAGAACGGCTTTAAACCTCCACAGACAGACTTCTGTAGACCCCAATGAGCTGCTGGGCAGAAGCCCCAGCTTTCAGAACTCCACTTTTCGGCCACCACAAAAAAAGACTAACAAGACTAGTGAAACAGAAGATGATAACCAAGCTGCATTAATTCCTAACATCACAGATCCGTTTAGTACGGAACCAGCAGAGTCTTTCTGGTTGGGGAAGGGCAGTCTAAGAGGATTTCTACCCAGACAGACTCCACCACCTGCATATGACAGTGTCATTCACGTCTTTCAAGAGACCTGCACCTGACTGCACTGTGACAAGAGACTTCAGGATTGTACATAAATTTAACTAATTTAAAGCCTTGCTCTGATTTGAGAAGGGATCTGATTTATACTACTGACACTCATTTGACTCATTATCTTCTTGCAAACTGTGCAAACAAGAAAAAATGTAGGGCGGGACTTGATTTTGTCCATGGGTAATTGATTGGATGATTGTGGTTTGCTATTGCTGTGATCTCATGTGAGTGACAGGTTGTCCCACCCTCAAGCCAGTTAACACGTCATCAGTGAAGAGATGTCGCTGTGGGAAGGGAAGTTATTTTGATTAAAGTTTATGAGGGAACATGCATTTAAAAATAATGATGTGCCCTGGTAAATCATGTATAATAAAATAATGCAATTTTCCATAAAAAATCAAAAACTGTCCATTTTTGATATTATGGTGACTTTAATGTTGGTATGATAAAGTAACCTTACTGTAAAGTGTAACTCTTGCATGCAGTAGTGTAAAATGTTGAATTGAATTATTTTTAGGTTATGGCCATTAAATATAACAGTGCTTTATAGTGTGTCTGAAGCTTTACATTCTCTAGCCAGTGTTGGATTGGGGTGTTTGTGATCATTGTGTGTGATCATTGCTTCAATAGCAGTGAGTGTCACCAAGTTTTCAACAGTCTTGTTCAATATGACACATGCTGTCTAAAACTATGTGTACTTTGACATAGACCATGGTACTAAATGATATTCATATATCATAGAATGGTACTCCAAAATACACAAAAGTGAAGGAATATTATACTGTATGCTTATTTTTGTCTACTAAAGTAGATCATACACAAACAGCAGACAATACAGCAGGGTGTCTCTTGGGAATCTTTACAATATGGTATTGTTCTGTCTGCCTTTCCTGAGACAAAAGTGAAGTAGCCTATCTCTCCTGAGTCCTGAGCCTTGTTGCAGATCGTCTGAGCAAAGTAAGTGCTAGTAAAATAGTTTTCACTAATAGAAAACCTTACACCGTTTACAACAAATATCAGTACATGCACAACAGATGGTTTTCATAAGTTCCTTTCAATACATTTTTGGTAATAACAAAATAACTTTCAGGTCAAACTTACCATGAGCTCTGAGGTAAATAGTCTGTGTGTGCTACCATTTTGAGTGAACGAATCGTGCTTTGATACCTGTATTTCGTTCACTTACTGAAGTCGCCCTTTGAAGTATGTGACTGCTTTCTTGCCTTCAATAAGAACTGTAGGTAGTACAAGGCAAGCCAATGTTGCGGGCAGTGAAGGAACATCATTTGTTGGGCTTCTAAACCGATACACCCCTTTCACTGAACGAATCGGTATTTTGAAGTTGTGAGCCTGTCCATTTCATTTGTGAACCAACTGAACATTATATCATTTAGGCTGTTGTAGTGTTTTTACACAACGTCTTGATTAAAGTCATGTCTAGCATTTGAGAATATTGATTGAAAAAGTATCTTAATTTGTGGGTAAATCGCGTGTTTAGGTCGTGAACGAGTCGGTGTTTCAATGACTCGTGTGAGTGAAGGATTCAATGAGTCTTTCAACACTTGTCGACACCTTTTGGCGTAAAACGATGCCTGACATACTGAAAACTGAGAGCTGCAGTTAACAGTATCCATAGCAACTTGCGATTAAAGATTTTATAGAAAATGAATAAGAAAACACCGGTAAAAAGAGGAGTCAAAGTAAAATGACCAAAACAATTTGAAAAGAGATCGCATAATCACTTTGGCCACTGAAATGAAAGACAGCGTTTTGATTCGTATTCTAGTAGCGTGCTGTCTTTGAAATTCGTGCTTTATTTTCTCCGTGAAGCTTAATATTATTCGTAAATTCCCGAATGAAGATTGGTGATTAATATCAGTATGGTTTGCTTGTGCACCGCATTTGTTGTATAGGCTACTATCTGGATGGGGTTGGCAGTCATGTGATCCAAAGCCCCATTCCGTCAGAGCGCGGGTTGCCTTCACATCTTGAAAAATCCCCCATTAAAGGGTTCTTTTGCACCAATGGTCTGCGTCTCACTGCATGACTTTAATGTGCTTTGGGGTAAAATCCAGCATGAGCATCTGGCAACCATTTAGACGCATTGAGAGCGAGTTGGTAGAGGTGAGTTTGCTGATAGAAATGAATGCAGAATTCTTATTTTATTACTCGAATGAATTATTTGTTTTTTTGGTTTACATTGTTCTCATTTGATTTATCTGGAATGTCACAGTAATTGTCAATGTTGTATCCTTGATGGTTGTGTAATTATATCACGAGTGTAGGTGGCAACCATAGTTGATGGATTTATTCTAAACTGCATCCAGCTTAATTACCTTAAATACCTGCTACAATTCTTATATAAACAGATGTGTGAAACTGAGCCAGTTATGATCTGGAAGCCCTATATGTTTATTTTTATATTGATTCTATAGCAGTTAAACAGTGAGATTATGTTGTAAACGAAATTTCATATATATTTATAAGCCTGGGAGAAAAATTAATATTTCTATTTGAAATGAGAATAAATGCAGTTATGAAGTCTTAGGCTGGGTGTCATTAAAATTCAGCCATCATCACATCCCTGTTGCCATGACGCCTGCGAGCTGCCTCATCCTTAGTTGTGCAGATTTTCTATATATATTTTTGCACGCCTTTTTTGTACAGATGCTTTCAAGCATAATTTCTGTTGCGTTATTCTTGGTATAAAGCATGAATTGCAGAGGCTTTAAACATCCTGTGACGTAATGGGGGACCAATGTCAACTCAAGTGTGGGTGCAGACAGAGAAATGAAATGTATTTAAATGATTCTGCATGCAGCGCTTGTCTCATAGGTGGCTTGTTCTTGCTCTTCAATTTGGAAATTATATAATCTGTTTCAGTGTTATTGTGATATGCTTTAGTCTTTCTCAATACATTTGTGTGTGTGTGTGTGTGTGTGTGTGTGTGTGTGCCTTCTCTTTTCATAGAAATCCTGGAATACCGAATGCTGAAAACTGGTTTTGTATAATAAAGATAAACTGCAATAGACATTGACTTTTGATTTAGATATAATTTACATTATTGTGTTGAATAGAATTTCTCATAATGTGCATTAGTCACAGACTATAATGGCCTGATTTCAGTCACACTCTTTCTTAAGACACATCTGCGGTTAAGCATTCTTAGGTTGTACTGCACATTTTTTGAATAAGCAAGCAAAATGGAGCACTCTTTTAAAGACGGAATTCGGACTAATAATGTCCAGGGACTATGAAGAGGTGAGTACTTTCAGAAATTAGATTTTCATGCATTCCAAGATAATATTTTCTGCTGCATCGGAAGAGTATATGTTCTTTATTACAGTTGTATTTTATTTTAGAGGCAGATAATGTCAAATACATTAGTTGTCCAAGTGGCCAGTTGGCATGTTACATTCCACCTGAAACTATTACAAACATTTTTAAGTTCTTTTATAGTTATTATGCATGTTTATGCAATTTTTTAATGTATTAATTGAAAAACTACATGGAATGTTTGAACCTTTAAAAATGTGTCCCACCCCAGGGTTTTTATTTAACCTTTGTTCATTTAACCTTTGTTTAACCAGGCAAGTCATTAAGAACAGGTTCTTATTTTCAATTACAGCCTGGCAGGGTTATTTAAAGGTAAAGTGTGTAATTTCTGTGCCACTAGTATCACTAAATTGAATAGCAAAAATAATTAAAATAATTTTCAAACTGGCTGGTAACTTTAAAATCGACCTATTAATGTCTTTCTCTTTGCATGTTAAAATCATCTTTAAAGGGTTAGTTCACCCAAAAATGAAATTTCTGTCATTAATTACTCACCCTCATGTCGTTCCACACTCATAAGACCTTCATTCATCTTCGGAACACAAATTAAGATATTTTTGATGAAATCCAAGAGTTTTTTTTATCCTCAATAGAAAGCAACAAAATTACCACATTCAAGGTCCAGAAAAGTAGTAAAAATATTGTTAAAATAGTCAACGTGACTACAGTGGTTCAACATTAATGTTATGAAGCGACGAGAATACTTTTTGTGCGCAAAAACAAAAATAACGACTTTATTCAACAAATTCGTCTCTCCCCTGTCACTCTCCTACGCTATTTTCGTATTGCGACTCAGTATTGGCCGACGCCTGTTCACGTGAGCAGCAAAAAGCACCTCAAAAGGTGCAATGACATTGCTACGTGTGGTTCAGAAACTCTCTGATTTCATCAAAAATATCTTAATTTGTGTTCCAAAGATAAACGAAGGTCTTATGGGTGTTGAATAACATGAGGGTGAGTAATTAATAACAGAAATTTCATTTTTGGGTGAACTAACCCTTAAAGTGAACTGCAAAAACCTAAAGGCCTATTTACAATGTTGACCAGTCACAGCATTTAAAATATACACTTTATATGTAATTCAATAATCTTGCCTTGCCTAACAACCCTACATCTACAGAATGAATATGCACATTTTTACAAGTGTTTTAAATAATGTTAATATTAACTCCCTCTCCCTCTACACCTGTAGCCTGGTCAGTCTGTAGGGATGTTGGCTGCGGTGGAACATGGTCCGGTCCTCTGCAGTGACTCCAACATCCTCTGCCTCTCATGGAAAGGGCGAGTTCCCAAGAGTGAGAAGGAGAAGCCGGTGTGCAGGAGGCGCTACTATGAGGAGGGCTGGCTTGCCACTGGAAACGCCAGGGGTGTTGTGGGCGTGACATTCACGTCTAGTCACTGCAGAAGGGACAGAAATACCCCACAAAGAATCAACTTCAATTTACGGGGTCATAACAGTGAGGTGGGAGTTCGCCTTAAGATTTTTGTTTAGCCATTAACTCCTGTCTTTTGGTATAAATGTTTGCATTGCGAGCTTTAAATGTGCACTAAGTAATGTTTTCCACTTTAGGTATTAAATATTAATTTAACAGCATAAGATGTAACATAAAACCCTAATGATAAGAAAAAACTAAAAAGAAAACATCTAACAAGAAAAACCATCAATGTGTGCTGTCACATAGATAATTCTAATTTCTTTTTTACTGTATATTATATGATGACTCGTTCTTTTTCACTTCCAAAACTGTAAATTTTACAGTATTTCACTGAAAAAAAACCATTAGATCTATTACAGCGTTTCACTGCATAGAGTAAGGTAACCTACTGTTAACCAATGAATGGGTAGCATTTTTACAGTCTTTTACCTTCAAAATTACAATAATTTACAGTGTATGTTTTGATAAATCTGTTTAAAATGATGTACCCTCATAAATAAAGTTCTTTTACAGGTTGTCCTTGTTAGGTGGAATGAACCATTTCAGAAGCTTGCAACGTGTGACATGGAGGGAGGGATATTTGTGTGGATCCAGTATGAAGGAAGATGGTCTGTAGAGCTGGTGAATGACAGAGGTGCTCAGGTATGTTAGTATATTTACTGCTTTTTTTTCATCTGTATGCAGAGTACAATTATATTTTTTATGATATGTCAAGAGTAATGAACGTACTAATATGTTTTGATTAAAAATGCATTAAAATGCTTATAAGCACACAAAAAGGCAAACTAAGTAAGAACTAAGTAAGTAATAGGGATGCACCAATATGAAAATTTTGGCCGATACCGATAACCGATATTTCTTTATACTTAAAAGCCAATAACCGATATATTGGTCAAAATTTTTATATAATTTTTGAGAGCCTGATTACAAAAACAAAAGTCTCACCATTAAAAGCCATGTCCCAAGCACACAATTATAATGTTCTCATTATAATATTATGTAGTCTATATGACAGACCTGTGCTGTACGTTGCACTGTATTTTCCTGTTTGAAGTGATTTCAATCATATTTCAAGCAATTTAAAACCATAATGGCAGCCAGTGCGCATCTGAAGTGTCTCAGCTGATGGAAATAATCCATTATTTATCGGCTTTAATATATCGGCCAAATTTTCTTATCGGGCCGATAACATTAACATTAAACATTAACAATAACATTAAAAATAAACATATATCAGCCGATACCGATATGGTGGCTGATATTTTTAAAATCTACAAAAAAATCTAGTTGTTTTGTAAATGCATAAATATATATTATATTTCAAAACGGATTATTGTATTTTGTCTCTTACTGAAACTCCTGCTTAATGAAAATGCAAATTATTTTGCAATAGAATCAAAATAAAAAAGCAGCTATTATTCAAACATGAACTGCTTAATGAACTAGTGGTTTGTTGTCTAGGTGAGTGACTTCACTTGGTCACATGATGGTACACAGGCCTTGATCGCCTACAGGGATGGTTTTGTCCTGGTGGGCTCAGTCAGCGGTCAGAGACACTGGTCATCTGAGATCAATTTGGAGAGCCAGATCACCTGTGGAATCTGGACCCCTGATGACCAGCAGGTAACTTTTTGGTTTGGCATCATCAAATTGAAGGAAACGGTCTGAAAGGTGTTTGTTGTCAACAAATGACTTGGACCGATTCCCTTGGACTGATGCCCGATTTCCATAATTTGGTGTTTGCATTCATTTAATCTCCCTAGGTGCTTTTTGGAACAGCAGACGGGCAAGTCATAGTTATGGACTGCCACGGCCGTATGCTTGCCCATGTTCTGCTGCATGAGTCAGATGGCATAGTCAGCATGTCCTGGAACTGCCCGAACTTCCTGGTGGAGGACAGCACTGAGAGCGACACAGACTCTGATGACTCTACTCCAGCTCAAGGTACATTCTTTTATGGTTCTAAGATGGTAAAGCTTCTTCCATGGTATCAAGAACCATTTTTCACTGAATAGGGTTCTTGAGTTTCTGGGAGATTACAAACTCTTTGAGATTACATTAAAGGTTGAATACAAATATATTGCATACGTCATCCATTAATGAAAAAAAAAATTAAAGCCTTCCTTGGCTTTTCCAAGCACCAGTACATAGACTATTTTCTAAATGACTTTTAAAGGTATAGAAAATGTTATACATTTTTAAGGATGATTTCAAGGCAGTGATATGTCTTTTTAAATGTTATTAACTGTAAAAACCATGTTTCCCTTCAAGTGCAAAATCTCAAACCACTGCTAACGGTCAGCTTCATATCGGGAGACATTAGTTTGATGAACAACTATGATGACCTCTCACCTAACATTATACGCTCAGGACTGAAAGGTAAAACACTGCTGTTCTTGCAATAAATGAATAACTAAGTGTTTTGCTATGTGTTTTGCCACTGGATTATTATTAACAGAATATTAAAGGGATAGTTCACCTGAAAATGAACATTTTGTCATGATTTTCTCACCCTCAGGTTGTTCCAAACCTGTATATATTTCTTTGTTCTGCTGTACACAAAGGAAGATATTTGCAAGAATGTTTGTAACCAAGCAGATCTTGAGTTGCTCTCGTTTGGAACAACTTGAGGATGAGTAAATGATGACAGAATTTTCATTTTTGGGTGAACTATTCCTTTAAAGTTATTTTTAACATCTATGGCATGCTGTTGATTACCTAGACAATAATGTCTATTAACATTTACAGTAAGTTCACCTATAATGGAGGTTTAGCAGACAGGGCATATATTATATATAAAAAATTAAGTACTTGCAGTAGTTAAAATAATAAAAATGTATAAAACATTGTTTTAAAGTATGGCTACTTTTCTTGGTTAAGGAATTTCTGGTTACTCCTACAGTGTAATTCAGTAAAAATAATCCAAAACTGTCCTTTCAACCATGTAATGGTGCATCATGAATGTTGTTTCTTTATGACAGAGCTACATAACATGCTGTATTATCTGACTGGACAGACTTTTGTTTCAGATGTGGAGGTACAGTGGTGCTCTCAGGGAGACCTGCTGGCAGTGGCCGGGATGGAGAGACACGGCCTACCTGCTGACTCAGCCTGTGCCTCCTTAATGAGGAATGCCCTTGTCAAGTTTTACAATGTCCAGGGGGAACATATATACACTTTAGAAACTCCAGCCCAAGTGAGCTGTGACCAGTCATCAGACCAATCATCATTTATCAGTCTGAGCATATATACACTACCAGTCAAAAGTTTGGAATAATTCATAATTTTTTTATGTTTTTGAAAGAAGTCTCTTATGCTCATCAAGGCTTCATTTATTTAAACAAAAATACAGTAATATTGTGAAATATTTTTACAATTTTAAAGGAACTGTTTTCTATTTTAATATATTTTCAAATGTAATTTATTCCTGTGATGAAAAGCAGAATTTTCAGCATCATTCAGTGTCACATGATCCTTTAGAAATCATTCTAATATGCTAATTTAGTGCTCAAGTATTACCAATTATTATTGGTGCTAAATTATTAATAATGGTTCTTCTTATTTTTTCAGGATTTTTTGATGAACAGAAAGTTTAAAAGAACATTTATTTGATATCTTTAATGTCACTTTTGTTGGAATGTGTCCTTGCTGGATAAAATTATTAATTAATTTCTAATGTGGACACATGGCCCATTTTAAGTTATGACGCACCAGATGAAAACCACTGACATAAATACATCCTACATTAAACTTTAAATAAACTATATATAATCTAAATATCTTTTGGTTGTAGAGGCCCATTACCACTATTTGCTGGGGTCACAGGGACTCCCGGCTGTTTCTGGCGTGTGGACCAGCCCTGTATGTAGTGCGTGTGGAGCACCGTGTGGCCAGCCTGCAGCTTCTGTGTCAGCAGGGCATTGCCAGTGCTCTTAAAGAGGAGCGAGATGTGGGGAAACTGAACATGCCTTCACTCCTCTGTTCCTACGTTACCACTGCATTCATTCCAACTATCAAGGTACAGAAGCAGCAAGTGATCATCACAGTTTGATGTATGCTAATATATGCATTAATGCATAATCTTTTTCATCTCGCAAGCCCCCCATCCCTGATCCGAACAACATTAGAGACTTTGTGAGCTATCCCACAGCAGGGAATGAACGGCTGCACTGCACTATGAAACGTTCAGAGGAGAACCCAGAGGCAGGAGGCCCCTGTTACACCCTCTATCTGGAACACCTGGGAGGTCTGGTGCCTATTCTCAAGGGCCGTCGCATTAGCAAACTGCGACCAGAGTTTGTCATTATGGACCCAAAAATGGATGGTAAAGCAGGTACTTCTATATGCACAATTGCTGATCATGTACACTTGAAAGTGCCCATATTATGCTTATTTATATTTTTTGGGGTCTGCTGGAATACATTTTCATGATTTAAAGTTCAATAAATTCATTATTTTTCTCATACTGTACATTGCTGCAGCACCTCTTTTCACCCTCTGCCTGAAACCCTCTGCCTGTCTTTTTAAAGGTCACCTTTCCGAAAAGCACAGTCTCCTCTGATTGGTCAGTTGGCCCAGTCTGTTGTGATTGGTCATCTGCTTAGAGTGTATCGGAAATGTAACTCCACTTACCAAAATCATGTTTCAGCTCCTGAGGTGTCATGGTGTCATGAGCAGTTGTAAACAGTATCATATCTGTGGTAACTATGGTGTTACTATTCGAAGTCCAGACAATGTTTTTTTTTGTCCTCGTAGTGGAAGAAAAGGGAAAAAAAACAGTGTCTCCTGGACATAGTGAAATTACTTACCCAGCTGTTTTTTGAGGGTAGGCCAAAGCAGTCAGTAGGCGGGCATTATGCACATCTGTAACATGGTGATGTAGCTAAGTCACAAAAATAATAGCAGAACTACAAACAAGGTGTTTCAGGCAAGTTTTTTTTTTGTTGGAGAGATTAACTCCTTTGGCGTGGACACTTTTCAAACTGTTTACATGCACAAACACATTAAAGGAAAGTTAAAAAAAAAAAAAAAAAAAAAATGTATAGTAGGTGACCTTTAAACCCACATCCTTGTTAAGCAAAATGCGTAAATGTTTTATTTGTTTGTTTGTTTTTTGTCTTGATAGCTGATTTCAGACATCTTTAATTTGTCTTTCAGATGAGGTCTGTGTAAATGGCATGATCTCCTATATGACTGACAGCTGTAATTGCTCAGACTCAAGCGATATTGAGTTGAGTGATGAGTGGGTTGGGCGAAAGTCGCCAAAACTTTCCAGAGGAAACAGGTCTCCTAAGCTTCCTAGGTACTCTAAACATATAAGGTACTGTTGAATATAAGATTCACAAAATATTACAGGGTGCCTGAAACTTAACAGAAATGTTTGTTCCATCACAACCTTTACAAAACACAATACAGTACATTCATGAAAAATATAACTAAACAAAATAAAATATTTACTAAACAAATCAACAGCTTTGACTTGATAATAAATAAAGGAATACATTTAATTGTCTTGTGTTTGTTTGTTTTTTTTGTTTTTTGTTTTATTATTGCCTAGAATTAATATGGAATCAAGAAAGTCTCCCAAACTTGCCCAAACATCTCAAGAAATGTCTAGGTCTCCTAGATTACCAAAGAAGGCTGCAGTTCGGTCTCCAAGTCTTACTCGAAGGGAATTTTCAGTTGATGGCTTTAGTGAGGTACTTAATATCTTATTTGCAAGTTAATTTTGGAAATTATTTTATATTAATCTATTTGCCTAAAATTGATAGGAAAAGTGTTTGTATTTATTGCCTGTGTCTACTGGACACTGCCACACATTTGTAACATATTCTTCACCATGACCTCAGTAGACACCTCATTTTCTTTAATCTCCTGCCATGCTGAAGAGAAATTACAATAAATATTTTCTATAACTATCACTCAATTTGCTTTGCAGCATAATTACTTAGCCCAGGTCACCTCTAACATCTGGGGAACAAAGTTTAAGATTGTGGGCCTAGCTTCCTTTTTGCCAGCTAACTTAGGAGCAGGTATGTCAGGTTTTGTATACAAATGAACACTTTAAATAATAATTATTTTAAGGAATAATCCTAATGGTTTTTAAATGTTTTGACTAATGATGCATGATGTTACAGTTATTTATAAAACTAGTTTGCTGCACCTGCAACCTCGTCAGATGACCATCTATTTGCCTGAGGTGCGTAAAATTTCCTTGGACTTCATGAGCCTCCCAGTCTTCAATCCCAATGTGTTCAGTGAAGATGAAGATGATTTACCTGGTAAGAATCAGTGGAACATTTTTGTACATTTTGTCTCTGTATAGCTTGACTAATAAAAGAAGTAAATAAAATTAAGAAATGAATTTCAAGATGTTCTTGCTTATTTCTAGTGATGGGACCTTCTGGAGTGTCAGCCGACAATCCTCCTTGCACAGTTAATATTCCCATTGCTCCAATTCACAGCCCTGCGCAAGCCATGTCACCTACACAGAGTATAGGCCTTGTCCAGTCTCTCCTAGCCAATCAGAATATTCAGCTTGATGTCCTCACCAATCCCACAGCTACTGCAGCAGCGGCAGCTGCAGCGGCAGCCGCAACAGCTGCAGCAGCTAATGCAACAGTGTCAGAGCATAGTCAGGACACTGTGACCGCACAGTACACTGTGCCAACCAGATACTCTAACCCTGGACAGGTGATATTCAGCGGACTGGAAATGAGTAACATCCTGAGTGGAACTCTTCCTCCTCCTCCACATCATCTGCCACAACAACCCCACCAACAACGTCAGCAACAACAGCAACAACAAGACCATCAACAATCAAAGCATCAACAGCAATTACAACCACAGCAGCATCATCTGAAATTGCAACATCAGTCACAACAACTGCATCAACAGTCGCTGCAGCAGCAACATATCCAGCATCAGCAGCAATTGCAAACACAGCAGCATCAACAACAGCTTCAACAGCAACATCAACAACAACTTCAACAGCAGCATCAACAACAACTTCAACAGCAGCATCAACAACAACTGCAACAGCAGCATCAACAACAACTGCAACAGCAGCATCAACAACAACTGCAACAGCAGCATCAACAACAGCTGCAACAGCAACATCAACAACTACAACAGCAACATCAACAGCAGTTGCAACAACATCAGCAGCAATTGCATCAGCAGCAAATGCAACAACAGCAACTGCAACAGCAGCAGCAACAAATTCAGCAGCAAGTGCAGCAGCATCAACAACAAATTCATCAACAGCATCAACAACAAATCCATCAACAGCATCAACAACAATTCCAACAGCAGCAGCACCAGTTGCAGCTGCAGCATGAGCAAATGCAGCAACAGCAACAACAGATGCAACAACAGCAGCAACAAATTCGACAGCAAATTCAGGAGATGAGGCAGCAGCAGCAACAGCTTCAACAACAACATCAACAAATACAGCTGCAGCATCAACAAATGCAAAGACAGCATCAGCAAATGCAACAGCAACTCAAAATGCAAATGACACTCCAGCCTCCACCTTCAGGGTATGCTACTCTGTCCATCCATCAATTACAGCTGATGCCTCAAATTCCTCATCCAGACCAGCCACCAGATAGAGGAGAACAAGTGCTTCCTCTGAAGGTTCCCTCACGACCACAGTCATTTATTGAAACTGACACTCTTGAGGTCCAGATGCGCAAGGTAAACCCTCCACCACCTTACCCAGGTACAGTGGTATCTGCTGCAGCCGCCGCACCCACTACGGCACCTCCAGGTCTTCTTGTTAGTAATGAGAATGGCACTACGCTGACAACAGATCCATGTTTAACTAAGGACGAATTCTCTCTTCATCCAATTGGGCTCCAGTATCCAACTCCATTAGGCTATGAAAGAATCACCACGTTTGACAGCAGCGGAAATGTCGAAGAGGTGTGTCGCCCAAGGAGACGCCTGTTAAGGAACCAAAATGCCTATGGGATTCAAGGAATGGGTAGCTCCGCCACGTTGAAAGTAACTTCATCTGAGAACAAGAAAGTCCAGTTGCCATACAGCTCAGCAACTCTGAGTCGCCTCTCAGTGCCTAGATATTCTATACCAAGCGGAGACCCACCACCATATCCAGACACATCAAACCAGATGAACACAATCAGAAGTCCTACACAGAGGATTGACAGCAGTTTGATTCATGCCACTTTGCGTCGGGATAGAAGGGAACTGACCCTGAAGGTTTCTCAAATGGTGGACACAGTGAGGACTCTACCAACAAAATCCAAAATGAATGGTTCTCTTACGCTCTCCTATCAGCCAAGGATACCCACAGCTTTGTATACTTGCACTCAGTGTAGCAGTAACAGCAGCAGCACTAGTGTAAGTGTCACCGGTGGTGGCACCAACAGCAGTGGAATTGCTGGAGGAACTGTGGTGAGGCAAGACTTCCCACCTGGCAAAGGGGCCCAACACAGCACTATAATTGTGCACTCCAAAAGTGCTTCACCATTAGCTTCCCAGTCCTCCTATAACCTCCTAAGTCCCATTGACAACAGTAGAGACAGAACTGTCTATGTGAACTCTGCCTTTACGGAAGACGAGACACTTAGTCAGCAGTGCCATCTTGAAAAGTCAGTACGGCATTTAACACTAGGAGATGTCAATTTAACAGTCAAACGACCTCCACCTTACCAATGGGACTCTCCTGCAGCAGAACAACTCTGGATACCTCAAGAGCAAAATTTGTTGCCTGGACCTCCAGGACCACCTCATAAGCCACCACCATTTATACTTGGCCAAACACAGCACTTAGACATGACCCGGCTACCTTTTGTCCTTTCAACAAAGCCTCCCCCTAGTCCCAGTTCTATGACCCTCCCTTCAGCTTATCAGTTATCCCTTTCACCCTTCCCACCGGTGGTAGGTCATGGTGGACCTCAACTACAGCCTTTGCAGAGTCCTGCACAACCATGTGGCCCCAATGACATTGTAACATCTAGCCCTTTCAGCCAACCAGACCCAACGTTAGTCCTACCCCCAGGTTATCCCACTAATTTGACCAATCTAGGTTGTTGCACTCTGCCACCTATGTACCCAGGGACAAGCTCCTGTAACAACCTTCAGCTGCATCCAATGAGCTTGCATCCTTGGAGCACATATAGCACTTGCCCTCCCATGCCAGACCATTCTTCCACACTGCCTAGTAAGACCCATCAGGCCCTGGAGAAGCCGGTTCTCTCTCCACCTCCACCACCTCCACCTCCCCCACCACCTCCTCCTCCACCTCCTCTCCCTCCCCCTCCACCACCTGTTGAACACCTGAATCATCAGAGCACCTCTGAGGTGGTCGCAGAATCTGGGGATAGCTTTCAGGATCAGTCCTCTCTCAATGAGAGTCCACAAGGAGCAGAGAGGTTCAGCAAAAAGGGGCGTAAGAGGCTTGACAGTAGGGCAGAAGAGGCCAACATGTCTGGAGTCTCTGAAGGGAAATCTAAAAAAGAAAGTCGCACACTCTCTGACTTCAATTCCCTGATCTCTAGCCCAAGACTTGGCAGCAGGGAAAAGAAGAAGCCTAAAGGACAGAAAGAGCCATTGAACAAGGCCAAGAAACTGAGTAGGACCTCCAATGAGTTCCAGGACAGCTCAGAAAGTGAGCCTGAGCTCTTTATTAGTGGTGATGAGTTGATGAACCAAAGCCAGAGCAGCAAGAAAGGATGGAAGAGCAAACGCAATCTGCGTACGGCAAACGAACTTGAGGAAATCAAGTGCCGCAAAGCTAATGAGAGAGAGGATCGTAGTCTTGGCAGCCAAGGCTTTGTTTATGTCATGGCCAACAAGCAGCCATTGTGGAATGAAGCCACCCAGGTTTACCAACTTGACTTTGGAGGACGGGTGACACAAGAGTCAGCCAAAAACTTTCAGATTGAGCTTGACGGACGCCAGGTAAGCAATTTTATTGATTTATTTAGGGAAGGGAAACCAGTTTGAAAACAGTTTTTTTGCAATTCTGTTTCGTGATACTAGGGGTAAAGAAATTACACAGTTCACCTTTAAGAAAACAAGCTCCATACATAATATTTCCATTTCGAGTAACAAACATCTACCCTGCATCTAATTTGTCTGTTACAGGTAATGCAGTTTGGCAGAATCGATGGCAATGCATACATCCTGGATTTTCAGTATCCATTCTCTGCGGTACAGGCATTTGCTGTGGCCTTGGCCAATGTCACTCAGAGACTTAAATAGAAAACCTCTCCAGCAATCTTGTCCATGAGAACAGATGGACTGAAAAAGAAATTATTGTTGACTGCAGATTGTGAGAAATGTAACAGTCTCTGCTGCCATGATGTCTGTGCAGTGCCGGTTAGTAGCCGAGAGATCTGGTCACTCTCAGGCAGAACGTACACGAGACGTACACAGGTGGTCTGACAGTAGATTTAGTGCTTTAAAGTACCTTTTTGTTTACAGAGGTACAAGCTGATTTAAGGTTCCACCTTAAAGGTGGTACACATCTGAACAAAAAAAGTTAAGTGTTATGTATTGATGGAATATTATTTCATTCATGAATTCAATTTTATTGATTTTTTTTCCATGTATTTCATTAATGGTGTGATTTAAATGTAAAGGTAATTACTCAAATCTAAGATGGACGTTAGATTATGGGCTTTATTTTTTCCTTTGATATCCCCACCTCCTTTTTTGTTTATTCCTGAGATTTATATGTGCCAAATTTAGATTTCCTATGTACAATCCTTGTAAAGTGATGGATTTTTAACTATTGTTTGTGGTCAGTAATTCAATGAAATCTAGAGAGGAAAAAAATGTTTGAATATTCATCCCATGACTCACTTCCATGAAGTGAAAACCGAGATAATATATTCCAGTTATCATCATATTTTCCAAGTTGTGCCATAATGAATGCATTTTTTATGGTTTAAAAAAAAATCTATTTAACTTTGTTCTTCACAAAATGTCTTAGTTATATTGCATTATTTGCACACTGTGTTTTTTCAGTAATCTCAGTAATGTCCTTTTTGAACAAATCTTTGCTTTTAAATGTTAACAGTAAGTAACAGAAATCAAAGTTTCAACATTTTTTAAAATTAGTTTCAAATATATTATATTGTCATTGTCATGTAAGTGACATGACAGAAGTGCTGTAGTTAGATGTACTTAAAAAATGTACTTATATTGTTCATGACAATTTAGCACGAACTATATAGTATGCATTAATTTAGACAAAAAAAAATGTCATATCAATATATAAATCAAATTTAATACACTGTATATTATGCAATGAATGGAATCTAAATGAAATTTAAAGTTGATATGTAGTTTTCGCATTCCTAAGTTAAATAGTCAACCCCAATTGCTTAGTTTGGTTTATGTGAAGAGACATCTTTTATTGTATTCAGTCTAATTTGCTTAATATTTATTTTTCTGTATTAATATTTAATATTCTGCATCATATTTAATATTTCTTACAGCAAATCAGCTAATTGATTTGTCTGTTGTTGCTTAGCTTCTGATGTTTTCCAGTAATTTCATCAGTTTTAATCACATTTTTGTTGTAAGCCAAACAGTGGTTCAAAGTGGGGTAGTGTTGATATGGTTGACGTTTTGAGCACTTCATATTCTAGATGTTGTATGCTTTGATGATTTGCAGTTGCAGTTATTTATAGCCACTTTGTACTGGGAGATTCAGGCCCAGTTTAAATAATGTGGAATGTGAGGCTTTAACTGTGCTTTATTGCTAAATTATTCTGATGTACATTTACAAAATGTCTTATAAGGGTGTCTTGAAAAAGCATTAGAATGTGTGTGCAGAGTAGGCTTTAAGTCACTAAATAAAATCAAACTAGTTTGATGAAAATTGTGTGGATTATTTATATTGTAAAATTATCTCAGTCTAATTATGAACATTTGTATTAGCACTTTCATTAAGAATTATGGTGCATGTTGCTGTACTTGAGCATATTAGTATATAATTTACATCTGCTTCAGCTTGGATTAGCTGCCAACCAAATCAAAGATTACTATGTGTTTTTATTTTGTTCATTGTTTAGGGAGCATTACCTATTTAACAACACTGCCAGGTTTGGAACGCAGTGCAACTGGCTAAATGCTTTTCTTGACCTAGTGAATTTTGTATGACCTAAATTTGAAGTAATAGAATTGAGTATAACAAACATGCTAGTTTAATCAAAAACAACCTGAAGTGAAATTAGTGAAATCATATAATGAGAGTACGCTTCTTTATGCAGATGATTTTACTGGTGTGACCTCTAGATGGCACAATGGAATTATGTTGTTTTTCTTTTTTTAAATTTTTATTTTTATTTTTATTAAATGCTTGAGAGAAAAAAAGAAAAAAAAAAGTTAAAACTATTGTCGTCATTGTCATATAACAATAAAACAATATGCCAGAGTCCAACAGTCTCCAGATTAAGTGCCAAGTCCTTAAACACAGCCACAGTTCTCATAGCTTTCAGGTTTTTAGAAAATTCAAGAGTCAAAATACATTTTCATCTCATGTTTAAATCTTAAAAAAAGAGGTTTGCACTTTGAAAATTTACATTTATGAATGTGATATTTGGCTAACAGAAAAATAAGGTTTATAAAATAAATATCATTCTCCTTTTCACATTCATGAAAGCCAAAAATTACATTTCTGTATGTAAATTTAAAATTTGGATTCACACAACATTTAATAAAGTCACAAATGTCACACCAAAATGTCAGTGTGTGAGAGCAATTCCAGAATAAATGTAAAGTAGTTTCAGGTTTCTCTAAACAAAAAGAACAGAGGGTATCAATATCATTCTTAAGTCTTCAGAGAGAGCACTTATCTGGGTAAAACCTATGAATTAACTTAAAGGTTATTTCTCTCATTTTGTTAGTTATCAGATACTTGTGAGGTAATGTCCAAACTTTTTTCCAGGGAATGTCACTTACAAGTCCATTCCAGGAAGAAATTACATATGGCATAGAAACAGATTCCTCCTGAAACAAGACTAATTTTCTTATTGTTTTTTGATTTAGATGAAGAAAGGCACTGTTTACCTACAAATGTTTTACATAGATCCACTGAGTGACAAAAGGATGAGAAAGAAAACCCTTTAAAAAGCATAAGAACTCCTTGTGGCACTGCATCAGCCACAATTGCAAATTCTTTGATGGCGTGTTTTTGAAGGCCAACCTGGAAGTTAGCGGCGCACAGGTTCCCTCGATCCAAAGCCAATGCATTTTTCCCATAGACTTTTGGAAAATCGCAAAAAAAATAAGCTCTGTGTTTAACAAAGGGTTATGACACTTACACGTTTTGTCTATCAAGATAATCTTTACAAGTTAACACAACATTTATACATTTTGAAGCCTAAATAAAGTCGTCAGATATAAAAAGCTAACAGTAGGCTATAAACGGACTACAGCACACCATGGTCGCGGATCAACGTCACCACCAACAAGCTTCCTCAAACTTTATTTAGAAAACAACTTTATTTAAAAACATGCTCGCTGATTATGATCTGCGCTGTGTATGAATACTTATCCACTTTTTCATGAGAAATACTGTCCAAATGTCCTGTTTATCATGATGACGTCTAAAGTCCCCGCCAAAGGAAGTGGTCCCTTTTAGCAATTTGTTAGCAACCGCCGTTTTTAAGACACAATAAAGGTTTAAGAAAATCACAAGCGGGTTATAACTGGTGTGTTTTATGTCATAGATCAAAATGTGAGAATATTTAGAGGCTTTGTTAACCACAGACCTTATTTCAGGCGATTTAGCAAAAACCATTCAAAAAACCCATTGACTTCGGGGCGATGGAACCGGAAGTCCTAAAATGCTAACTCGCTTCCGGGTTTTGCCTACAAAAACACGTCATCCCTGAGGTACTCTATACCATAGATATACATAATAATGGCTAGATGTCTTACGGCGGAGTCTCTAACGTCATCACCGGCGGCCATCTTGTCACAGGCAAGCTTTCTGGCGGGCTCTGTGGTACCTGATGTAAGGTGAGTGATCTGCACGAACACAAATACCCTTATCTCGCTGAAATCTTGACGAATTTACAAAATTAGAAAAGTTAAATAAGAAAATAAGAAATAAGAAAATTTTGGTTTCTTACAAACGTTATTAACATGGCTATAATTCTGGATGCTTGAACATGTTGAAATTGCAGCTTTTCTTTTCGAAAAACGACTTAATCGTGCAGCATAGTTGTGTATCACGGCTACTTGCGCAAGTTATCAAGGCTGAGACCACAATCGAGCTGTTTTATGACAACTAATCTTTTGTCTAAATTACAATCTTTGTGGATGTGGTTGTAATAACAAGAAGCTTTGAGTGGGACCTAGTAGTTACAGTTTAGCTGCTACCCAGCAATTTTACATCAGTGGGAGAGGCAGAATTGCTCATTCTTTTCAATATAACTTAAGTTGCACATGATTTCCAATCAGTTTGGTTTGTTAAAAACATCTTACATTATGATACAGGAAATTGCTGGCTTTATAGAAGATGCCAGACTTTTGTGCAGCCTACGGATGCTCCAATCGCCGTAGTCTCAAAACGAGAGCCCCTGGGATCACCTTTCACCTGTAAGATGTGACAATATTATGATTATATTTGGGATAATCGTTAGTTACTTAGTGGATGTATGTACAATACAGGTCCTGTTACACAGGGACAGCAGGGCTATGACATAATAGTATTACAAGTTTGTGGTTGACCCAAAGCTTTTTACAAGTTTGTTTACACAATCGCAGAATGTTTCTTTTGGAATGTTTCTTTTTTTTTTTTTTTTTTTGGAACAGTGATCTCTGAAGTAGGTACAGTGCAATGTCGAGGGGAAAAGCCTAGTAAATGGCCCAACCCTGAAGTTAAAATAAACATGTAATAATTCAAATTATTTTATTATAATAGTAATATTCATATTATAAATGTGTATGTATGTGTATGTGTGTGTGTGTATATATATATATATATATATATATATATATAATGTTGCCATTCTGTACACTGAGTTTTAGTAGCCTATATATTGATTTAACATAAATACCTTGTGCGTGTGTATATTCATTGCACCTATCTGTTCAGTTCAATGTTATTTTCATATGGAAGTCCATGGTTATAATTATCCATAAGTATGCAGTGTCATAAGTACATCTCTGACGTTTATAACAAACCAAACAGTTTGAAAATCGGTAGAAAATTGAGCAAGTTATGGTTATTTAAAAAGTACATGCACCATTAAAACACAATGTTACGAGTGAGCGAGCTGACTGTTACAAGATGGCCGCCAGGTGCGGACGTCGACCTCCACTGACCAGCAGCGCGGACGAGACATCTAGCCTTTATTATGTATATCTATGCTCTATACAGCTGGGTGATCCGCGCTTTACGAATCGGTTAGACCAAATCATCGAAAAGAATCGATTCAAAGGAACGATTCTTTTGAGAATCGGGCATTCATCACAGTTGAGTTTGCCAGCTGACAGGCTGAGCACGCGGTAGAATTACAAGATCTCAGAGACTTGACCATGGCTATCGACGAAGATAGAGGTATGTACAGTAAATACATTTATTTGATTAATTGTTGTTGGGTGATCAACTTTTTGGATCTTTAATGAATTTTTGAACTCTTTTATCACGATTGCCAATGACCATTCTCATTCTCGAGTAGTTTACAGTGTTTACTGATTAATGAATGCATGCAAACTTTATATAGGTGATCCTTCACCACCAGTGACTCCAGCCACTAAAATGTCCAGACAACAGATATTAACACTTATTTCAATGGCCTCCATAAACTTCAGTTCAATGATCTGCTATTCCATTCTGGGACCATTTTTCCCAAATGAGGTACATTGATTGTATTTTATATAATATGATTGTATAATAGCCTAAACTGTAATATGAAATTGTTCTATGCACTCTGCTCTGATTCTAGGCAAAGAAGAAAGGTGTCAGTCAAGCTATGATTGGTTTAATATTCGGAATCTATGCATTATGCACTTTGGTGGGCTCATTGATACTTGGTAAATATGTAAGTTAATAATTATTTCAGAAGATAATATTCAACATCCTTCCATAATGGATTACACACTATATCAGTGCATTTGACCTCTGTTTCAGATTGTCCAGATAGGAGCCAAGTTCATGATTGTGGCAGGTTTGTTTGTATCGAGTGCATGTACTGTACTTTTCGGGTGAGTATATCTGTAATGTTTTGCTGAGTAAAGTTTTATGTCTTTTAGTCCAGGTCTATTAGCTTTTATGTCATCTATATATAAGTGCTGCCACATTATATTTTAGTAGATATACATATTTAAAATACAAAGTCCTTTGTGCTCATAGCTGTGTCCTTTTTTATGTTACATCATTGATAATATCATTTGTTCTGCAGGTTTCTTGACCAAGTGTCTGATGGTACAGTTTTCATCGTGCTCTGTCTTATCACACGGTGCATAGATGCAATCGGCTTTTCTGCCTCTGTTACATCGTCTTTAGCAGTTTCAGCAAAAATGTTCCCTGACAACATAGCAACCGTTTTGGTAAGCTGTGGTCAGTGCATGTTTTTCAGTGCAGTAATAGTGTTTTGGAGTAAACTTACAAAGGAGGCACTATTGCTCATGTCACAAAGATGTGCTGTTTCTCAAGAGAATCATCATTACATTCAGTTATTCAGTCTGTCTGGTTGTTTAGTTTCTCACGGTCGAGGCATATACACAATGATTAAACCATTGTTATGTTTTTAATATATGTGGTAATGTGCCTTTACAGTGAAGCAGAAGCTGAAATCATTAATGTCTTGATTTCATAGGGCTTCATGGAGATTTTTACAGGTCTTGGCCTGATATTAGGGCCTCCATTGGGTGGCTGGCTGTATCAGTCA
The DNA here is from genome assembly GCF_019924925.1 of Ctenopharyngodon idella. Taxonomy (NCBI): domain Eukaryota; kingdom Metazoa; phylum Chordata; class Actinopteri; order Cypriniformes; family Xenocyprididae; genus Ctenopharyngodon; species Ctenopharyngodon idella. The sequence goes on from NC_067236.1 coordinate 2,466,237, forward strand.
TTCGGATATAAAATCCCATTCGTTTTCACGGGATGTCTTCTGTTTGTGGCAGTACCCCTCAATATGTGGATTTTACCGAGCTTTGGTTAGTCCGGATTTCATACTGGTTAAATATCACATGATTTTAATAATTTAATTTAAAGTCTATTCCATTTAGCATATTACTGCTTTTGTCACAAGTATGTAATTGCCATGTGTCTAATTTTGTTATTGTTTACCCTCCAGCCATAGAGATAGACATGTCTGTTTATCTCATTCTTATATAGACGCTGTTCCTTCCCAGAATTCCTTCCTCAGATTGTGTACTAGAATAAAGATGCTTCTCATCTGCTTTGTGTTGTTCACATTGAGTTCAGGACTTGGCTTCCTGGATGCAACACTGTCCATATTCGCCATTGAAAAGGTTCATTTTTAGAAAGTACATCGAAACTATATATACATGTTTTTTAGTGTGAACTCGCCATAGTTTCAATCAGGGTATATAGTTAATGTTAATGTAAAAAGTTCTCCAATAATAATATAAAAACATCTTTGTGAATGTTTTGTGTGAACAGTTTAATCTCAGTGCCAGTTCAGTGGGGCTGCTCATGATTGGACTTTCACTGCCATATGGGGTGGCATCACCCATCTTTGGTATGATCAGTGATAAATATCCTGTAAGTCAACATTTAAACAATTATCAACATGTTTACAGTGATGACTGGAAATTCTTAAAAGAAAAGGTTTTGTTTGAAATTTCTAATATGACATTTGATGGTTTATTCTGTTACTTGCCTTTAATTTGTGTGTTTGGGATTTTTTTTTTTTTCTTTTTTTTTTTTCAAATTGATTGGGGAAAAAAAGTGTTTTATTTATTAAGAAATAATTTCATCTGTGGCTGTAAAATGATGCTCTGAGTTTGTGCAGTCAATTAGGAAGTGGATGATGGTGGTTGGAGGAATGGCCACAGCAGTGAGCTTCTGTTTCCTCGGCCCAGTTCCCGTTTTTCATATTAGGAGGTAAAACATTACTTTCAAATTTTTTGAATGTTAATTTCTCAGCTTTTTCTTTATAGCATGTTAACTGTCTGTGTCCAGGTAGTGGGACACTTGGTGCATGTTTTATTGCTTTTTTTCCTTATCAAATATTTTAGTAATCATCATAAATTCATCATTCAAAAGCTTAAACACTCATAATTCATCCTATGACAACTGTTTTGAAATTGAACATTGAAACAGTACTTAACTTTTAGTGTGCTCATTTTTTGTGACATCAACTTAAAATTTAGAACACAACTTGGTTATGGTTATTTAAATACGGCTTTGATTTTCTAGCAATTTTAGGCCTGGTTTCACAGACAGGGCTTAGCCTAAAGCGGGATTAGGCCTTAGTTCAATTTGGGCATTTAAGTAGCTTTTATAAACGTTCACTAGAAAAAAACATTACTGGTGTGCATCTTGAGACAAAACAATGGCTCTGACATATTGTAAGATACGTCAGTACAAGTTGCTATCAGTTAAAACAGCTCAAACATGCATTTTAGTCTAGGACTAGCTTAAGCCTTGTCTGTGAAACTGGGGGCAAGAGTTCATTTTGTTTTGGTAATTATATATTTTGTATAAAATACAAAAAAAAAAAAAATTAGTTCATTACATTTGCTTCACTGTAAACTCAAACTTCTATAACTTTTTTACACTTTAATTATTTTGAAGTGCTTTCACTTCTGCAGTAATCTGCTGAGTTTTTTTCTTTAAAAAGAGCCCAACTGTTAACAGGTTAAATGTTTTTTGTGTGTTCAGTCAGCTCTGGCTCACCGTCCTCATGCTGGTTGTGGTGGGCTTTTCTCTGTGTATGACCTGTATCCCCACCTTTGCTGAGATGATCGCTTGTGCACAGTGAGACTTTAATTCACCTAGTTATGTCAGACTAGATTCCTGTTTGAATAAGTGCAATTAACCCTGAAACTAGTGCTGGGCGGTATGACCAAAAATCTGTATCACAATATTTTTTATGATTCTTTCAGTTTTACAATTTTTCCAGTAAGTCTAGTTTTAGTTAGTTACAAACCCGATTCCAAAAAAGTTGGGACACTGTACAAATTGTGAATAAAAAAGGAATGCAATGATGTGGAAGTTTCAAATTTCAATATTTTATTCAGAATACAACATAGATGACATATCAAATGTTTAAACTGAGAAAATATCATTTTAAGGGAAAAATAAGTTGATTTTAAATTTCATGGCATCAACACATCTCAAAAAAGTTGGGACAAGGCCATGTTTACCACTGTGTGGCATCCCCTCTTCTTTTTATAACAGTCTGCAAACGTCTGGGGACTGAGGAGACAAGTTGCTCAAGTTTAGGAATAGGAATGTTGTCCCATTCTTGTCTAATACAGGCTTCTAGTTGCTCAACTGTCTTAGGTCTTCTTTGTCGCATCTTCCCCTTTATGATGCGGCAAATGTTTTCTATGGGTGAAAGAACTGGACTGCAGGCTGGCCATTTCAGTACCCGGATCCTTCTACGCAGCCATGATGTTGTAATTGATGCAGTATGTGGTCTGGCATTGTCATGTTGGAAAATGCAAGGTCTTCCCTGAAAGAGACGACGTCTGGATGGGAGCATATGTTGTTCTAGAACTTGGATATACCTTTCAGCATTGATGGTGCCTTTCCAAATGTGTAAGCTGCCCATGCCACATGCACTCATGCAACCCCATACCATCAGAGATGCAGGCTTCTGAACTGAGCGCTGATAACAACTTGGGTTGTCCTTGTCCTCTTTGGTCCGGATGACATGGCGTCCCAGTTTTCCAAAAAGAACTTCAAATTTTGATTCGTCTGACCACAGAACAGTTTTCCACTTTGCCACAGCCCATTTTAAACGAGCCTTGGCCTGCGCTTCTGGATCATGTTTAGATATGGCTTCTTTTTTGACCTATAGAGTTTTAGCCGGCAACGGCGAATGGCACGGTGGATTGTGTTCACCGACAATGTTTTCTGGAAGTATTCCTGAGCCCATGTTGTGATTTCCATTACAGTAGCATTCCTGTATGTGATGCAGTGCCATCTTAAGGGCCCGAAGATCACGGGCATCCAGTATGGTTTTCCGGCCTTGACCCTTACGCACAGAGATTGTTCCAGATTCTCTGAATCTTTGGATGATATTATGCACTGTAGATGATAATAACTTCAAACTCTTTGCAATTTTTCTCTGAGAAACTCCTTTCTGATATTGCTCCACTATTTTTCGCCGCAGCATTGGGGGAATTGGTGATCCTCTGCCCATCTTGACTTCTGAGAGACACTGCCACTCTGAGAGGCTCTTTTTATACCCAATCATGTTGCCAGTTGACCTAATAAGTTGCAAATTGGTCCTCCAGCTGTTCCTTATATGTACATTTAACTTTTCCGGCCTCTTATTGCTACCTGTCCCAACTTTTTTGGAATGTGTAGCTCTCATGAAATCCAAAATGAGCCAATATTTGGCATGACATTTCAAAATGTCTCACTTTCAACATTTTATATGTTATCTATATTCTATTGTGAATAAAATATAAGTTTATGAGATTTGTAAATTATTGCATTCCTTTTTTATTCACAATTTGTACAGTGTCCCAACTTTTTTGGAATCGGGTTTGTATTTGATGCTAAAAAACGGAGTGTAAAGTCATGATTGACAGCTGTGCTTGTAGTTGAGTCTACAGGAGTGGGCGTATTGGCGGGACCTTGATACCGCAGCTCCACCTCAGGATCACTACTGCGCTGAATGACGTAATCAACCATGACCGTTTCTGGGATATTTTTTACAGTGGAAGACGTGTCATCCATGATTTTTTACAGTCTATGGTTTCACGGTATATCAGTTTTGTTTTTTTTGCATGTATCTAGTGGGATCCAGCCGCAAAACTTTGTTCCATAACTGGAGTGGCCTGAGGTAGAGTAAGAAAAGTGGAATCACCACTTTAGCAGCTGTTAACAACCCCTACAGCCTTAAGACCACTCTGTTCTGCAGACACACACATGCAATTCTGAGTTTGAACCGCCGGCATCCTAAACATAGGTTTGTGCTGTACCTATGTCAGCTGATGAGTGGCCTCCGACAGCTTCACTCTCTTTTCCAGCAGTTCCAGAACATTAGGCTTAAAGAGATGCCTGGGAACAAATGGAAGATCTCTCAAGGTTTTCTTAGGCCACGTACACACTGCAGCTAAATTCGGTTGTCAGTTCACCTTTTAGTGCTTAAATGCATTCTGTACACACACAGTTCAGTAAAATACAGGAGTGACAACCGCATTCTACAACCGAATTGACTCCCGAAAAATACAGGTAGTGACAACCGCATTTACAGAAATTCCATGCAGTGAGTACGGAACCTTACAGTCCTCAGGTAGTCATGCTTGGGCAAGCCACACCTGGTGATGAGCTGCCAAGAGTGTGGCTGTAAGGTTACCCCTCTCACAGGTCACATGGCCCATTGCCAGAAGAGCCATTTGAAGGAACTGTGAAATGGTGGGATCAACATTTGCTGGTTCCAACATACTGTTTGCAACAAGAAGTAGTTGACAAATTGTGTTTTCTGCCTGAGTGACGTTGTCGACCAGACTTTTATGCCTTTTTTTAGCAGTGCATCTGTGCAACCACATTGCACACTGGTACATCGTACATTACCTCGTAGAGTCTCATCAGGAAATACCACCAAGGCTGCGACAGGCTGCTCTATTTCCAGAGCATGACTCTCCCTGATGGAATCCGCCTCAACCATAGATGCTAACGTACGAGCAATCTTTGAGCACTGTTCAGGTGGGCCAAATCCTGCAATTGAAAATTCCGTCACAATCTTTGCATGGTGGCATAGCAAAAGAAGTCACCATCTGAAAAAGGGCTTTACGTTTGTCTGGGCAGATTGGGCAGGAGGGGGACTGGGCCTGTCCCGATGACTGAACTGATCCGCCACTAGACCCCATGGCTGAAACACCCGTGAAAACATCCTGGGGTGAAGGATGTGCAGTAACATCCACAAAAACGAATCCAAAGCAAGTGTGGAAAGCACTTTTGATCTCTGCCATCTTTGAAGAAAGCACAGCATTCATGTTAGAGATTGAAGTTTCCTCAGGACGTGAATGTTCTTCACTTCACGATGTGGCCCTCTTCTTAGATGGGAAGGGAGCGCCAGCTGCTGCAGATGCCCTGTGTTTCTGACCGCACAGAGGGGCTAAATCCAACTGCCCGAGCTTCATCGTTGCATTAGAGTCTAACTCAGCAAGACACCGTTCTGACATGGACAAAATACTGTAGTACAGACACGGTTCCATGAGAGCCTCTCTCAAATGTGGAATACTCGAACGTGACAGACAAGGATCATGACCATCATCCAGGAGAATGTTATTATGACACAGCTGATAAGTCATCGGGAAATCAATGGCAATCGAGCTATGAGCCACAGTCACTCATAAACAACACTTTGGATAATGCCGTAAGGTTTTAAGTCATGCGGAGTGATGATAATGAAGCAAGAAAATAAATAATAATATGATTCCTCCGGGTAGAACCGACAGGCAATTCCAACAAAAATCTCACAATAGGAATGAAACAGAACTGCGGTGCTCATTCACAGATGCAGAAAATGGACTTCAATAGCAGTCTTTTTGAGCTTTAGTATTCACAGACACTAGTCCATATTGAAATTTTAATTCATTGTACAGCCCTACTTTTGTTATATTCATTCAAAAATTCTATGACATTCCACTTCATTCAGTAAGTTCCATTTGTGACTGGATTCTGTGATTACGTGTGGATTGCGGAAATCATAAGGCTCTACGTGGTATTTTCAGTATTAAAGAGAGTTAGCTGTGTGGATTATTTACTATTGTGTTATAAAGTTTTAACCATTACAAAGAAGGATATGCAGTTAATATAAGTTCCTCTCAGTACGCACTACTTGGTGCTCTTCGTGGCCATTGAACGCAGCAATTGTTTCAGTTACACGCCAGCATGGCGGTAATTAAAAAATGCATATCTTACGTGAAATTGAAACCGGCATACCGCCCAGCACTTCCTGAAACTGATCAAAATGCAACAATACAAGCCTGTAATATAAAAAAAAATGTTTTGATGCATACATTCCTGTTTTTGCAGTGAAAATGGCTTTGAGGAGGGCTTGAGTACACTGGGATTGGTGTCAGGGTTGTCCTCTGCATTGTGGTCTATTGGGTGTGTATTGAATTAAAGTTTTACATGTGTTACTCGGGTATATTTTTTTTATAATTCCCAGTCATTATACCTGAATCATCATTTTCATGTTGAAGCATGTTCTTTGGGCCGATCATCGGAGGCTACATCACAGAAGCACTGAACTTTGAATGGAGTGCAGGAGTTCAAGGCGCGCTTGCCTTTCTCGCTGTAAGAACAAAAGATGTGCAAATAAATGTATAACAGACCATTTTTAAAATAGATCTGTCTTTTCTTATCTGAAATAGTTAATTAGTTATGCCATAGTTTATACCCTTCTCTATGCATTTTTATACATATTAATTTATTGGCTAATATGTTTACCCTAACTTTCTTTAGGCCTCACTACAAGCATTATATTTCACAACAGAGCACATACAAAATAAGTAAGTATATTTATACATTATTCAGCAAATATTTTTAAAATAATTAAATATTAAAATCATTATTCATTCTTTAAAGTATTCACTTAATTTCTTCAGTTGGTAAAAAGTGGTATACTCAGAAAATATTGGTTATGCATAATCATATTTTATTTGTTTCAGGTCACAAAAGGCCAACAAGACTGAAATATCATCTCAAGGAGAAAAATCACCTCTTCTCCCTGAGACAGATCGTCCCACGGTTGACATCAGCTAAAAATAATCTGCTAAAAGCTTTTAAATGGAAGAACAAACTTAATCATATTGCTGCTAAATACAGGTGATGTGGAATATGACAGACTACTGACAAATGAAGAACGCAGAGAAGATCAATACGTCTTATTTTGAGATGGACATACCGTCCCACATCAACTGAAACTTTACACAGGAGATCTGTGAACATTTACAAAGTAAATGATAAAAGTCCTGTAAGAAGATTGAATTAAGAGAGGAGACAATATGTTTAATGTATGATTGTAACAAGATGACATTTACACCAAACAGAGCTGAGATGTGCCTTGTGATAAAACACTTAAAGTGTATTTATCTTTTACCCTGTTTATGGGAATTTTGTAGGGTGATGTACATATTCCCTCACAAGAAAATGCTTCCCATCAACGGTTTGTTTTAAAGGGTTAGCTCACCCAAAAATGAAATTTCTGTCCTTAATTACTCACCCTCATGTCGTTCCAAACTCGTAAGACCTTCGTTCATCTTCGGAACACAAATTAAAATATTTTTGATGAAATCCGAGAGGTTTTTTCTCTCTCATAGAAATCAACAAAATCACCACATTCAAGATCCAGAGAAGTAGTAAAGATATTGTTAAAATAGTCAACGTGACAGTGGTTCAACCTTAATGTTATGAAGTAACAAGAATACAAAACAAAACAAAAATAACGACTTTATTCAACAATTTCTTCTCTACCCTGTCAGTCTCCTACGCATTGCAGTGCTTCGGTGTTTATGTCTGAACGCCGGCTCAGTATTGGCCGACGCTGTTCATGTGAGCACCAACGACGCATGCGTGTGATGCTGAGGCAGGAGCCGGCCAATACAGAGTTGCCATTCTGACGTAGAACATGGAAGCTCTGTAATGTGTCTTCAATGTAAACTGCGTAGGAGAATGACAGGGTAGAGAGGAAATTATTGAATAAAGTCGGTATTTTTGTTTTGTTTTTGCGCACAAAAAGTATTCTCGTCGCTTCATAACATTAAGGTTGAACCACTGCAGTCACGCTGAATATTTTAACAATGTCCAAGGCACTCGAATCATGTAAAAAAACTATTTTAAAAAGCCTTTATTTCATCTTTGCTAAATCTTAAAAATAGGTGACACGTACAGACTGCACACCTACGCGTTGCGGCTGGTATTGCCTTTGTCAGGGTGCGAGTAACAAACACATTAAGAGTTCATTTTGAGCAGCAGTTAATTAGTCTAATGATAATCACCTGGTTGTACTACACAGGACAAAGAGAAGTGAGGAAGTTTCAATGATTACATATCAAATTATAAAAAACACAGTATAATCAATATATTCCAAAAAAAAAATATTAAAAAAGATGAAGTATATATAACTCAGACTCCACAATTCAATGAATATAATCAATAATATACATAGTATAACTTAAGTTACTGAGAAAAAAATAAAAATATCACAAATATCACAATTTTAATAATGTCACATGTCACAAATCAATAAACATTAATTTATATTTCAAAAAAGAAGAGAGAAAAAAAGAAACTATCAACAAAATATTTTCAATCAAACATCTTATTACAAAAAAGGTACAAAGTCTAATTCCCCATTTAAACCTGGAAACTTAGTTGCTTTCAATGTATAGATCCAGAAAGACTCTCTTTGTAGAAGCTTATTAACCCTATAACCTCCTCTTATTAACCTAGAAACATGTTCTATGCCGATAATCTTTAATGTACTTGGGCTACCATGATTTTTCTCTTTATAATGAAGAACCATAGGATATAAAGAGTTACAGACTCGAATAGCATTCTTATGTTCTGCTAATCTGATCTTTAATTTCCTAGTAGTCATCCCTATATAAAAGCAACCACATAGACACTCCAACCCATACACCACAAATGAGGTATTGCAATTAATGAATGATTTTACTTTAAATTCAAAGCCTGAAGTTACATCTTTAAACATGTTAGTCTTAACCAGGGTGCGATTTGGTGCGATTTAGTCTTAACCAGGGCAGCTGCCTGTTACATTCAATCTGCAGCTACTGCAGCTACCTCTACATTCAATCGCGTTTGCTCCTATTTATTTTTGATCACAGTGCATACACAAACGTTTAGTCCCAAAGTGCGCACATTTGGAGAAATACACGTTTACCTCATATTTCGTTAAATAAAATAGAACCAAGGCCGTACACAGGGTTTTGTAATTACCGAGGTCACAAAATGTAGTTTACGGGGGCATGCTCCCCCGAAAAAAAATTGATTTCCTTGGTGTAGACATGTGCATTTTAAGACGTTTTAAGGCCAACAAATTGGATAACAATTGCTTTGAAACAATGTCAACAAATAGCCTATGCATGCACAGTTTTGAGGCAGTTTTCATCGCATGTTTGGTAAATTCATGACTTGATTTACAACAGAAGAACGACGGTGCATGCTTGTAGTTTCATTTGCGCTTTATTTAAGCTATAATAAAGTAATGTGAGGGATGGCAGAGGCAGGGATACATAGACCAGAAGGAGGGAAATCCCCCCATCCCCCCTACAAATCGCACCCTGGTTTTAACCATATTGTCACAGTGATTACAATTGCCACATCTGTGATCTCCTGCACTCGGGCATAACCATGTACTTGATTCCTTAGAGGGAAGATGACTTCTCACTAACTTATCTTTAATCGTAGGTGCTTTCCGAAAGGCAATGGAAGGGGACTTAGGCATGACTTCCCTGAGATGAGGATCACTCATCACAATTTCCCAATTATTTTTTATAATTTTCTTAATTCTATTCGCTTCTGTACTATACTGTGTAACAAAATAAACAGAATTGTCAAAATCTTGTGGTTTGCGTTTTTGTACTAGTAACTCATCTCTGCTGATATTTCTTGCTTTATTAGAAGCTTTTTTAATCACACTGTTTTTGTACCCTCGTTCCTGAAACCTTTGAGTCATTTCTTGAGCCCTAAAAACAAAATCATCTTCCTTGTCACAAATTCTTTTTAACCTCTGAAACTGTCCAAAAGGTATATTATCGGTCAACCATGAGGGGTGAAAGGTATCTGCTCTTAAAATAGTATTTCTATCAGTTTCTTTCCTAAAAATAGTAGTATGTAGTGCACCATTAAAATTTTTTAAATCCAAGAAATGTATCTGAGTATACGAAAAATCAAGACTCAATTTCAAATTCGCATTGGTATTATTTAAATATGAGTGAAAAGCTAAGAGATCTGCCTCTGAACCTGTCCATATTAAAAAAAATATCATCTATATATCTACCCCACCTCATCCCATTCTTTAAATATGGGTTTGAATCAGAAAATACACATTTCTTTTCCCAAAATCCTAAAAACAGATTTGCATAATTTGGGGCAAAGCAAGCACCCATTGCTGTACCTTTAATTTGTTTATAGAATTCATCTTGAAACAGAAAGAAGTTGTTATTTACTGTCCATTCTGCTAATTGCACAATGAAACTGGTGGCCTTTCAGTAGATAATCTCATATCCAAATAGAATGCTAATGCTTCCAGCCCATCTTTATGGTCCAACCCGGTATCACGGCAAGACGTGAAATAGTCACGTTAGTCCACTTTGGAAAACGTGTAGCTGTCACGGTTTAAGCCCCTCAGACGTGAAACTTACACATTTGCTTTAACATGTCTAGTGGAGAAATACCCGGATGGTGACACGCAATAACCGTAAAAAACATAAAAGCCACGACCTATTTTGGTTTTCATTAAACCGATAAAAATGGAATATTGCTGTATTGACAGTTTTGACAGACACATTGTTTTAATGTGGTATTTGTAGTTAAAACACAGTAACACAACACTTACCATGCTTTTACCAAAGTTACTGTAGTTTTAATGTGGTATTTGTAGTTAATGCACAGTAACACAACACTTACCATGCTTTTACCAAAGTTACTGTAGTTTTAATGTGGTATTTGTAGTTAATGCACAGTAACACAACACTTACCATGCTTTTACCAAAGTTACTGTAGTTTTAATGTGGTATTTGTAGTTAAAACACAGTGACACAACACTTTTACCACAGTTACTGTAGTTTTAATGTGGTATTTGTAGTTAAAACACAGTAACACAACACTTACCATGGTTTTACCACAGTTTCTGTAGTTTTATTGTGATATTTGTAGTTAAAACACAGTAACCACAACTCTTGCCATGCCTTAAATACTTTTTTGTATTGTAATTCAATATTTTTTTTCTGTCCTGCAGTTACTTCAGATGCGTACTCCTCCATCTCCATCTAACAGCTCTTTTAAGAAGCCATCTCTCGCAAAAGCACACTTACTGTCTCTCTCTCTCTCTCTCTAATTCAAATTCAAATGAGCTTAATTGGCATGACTTGTACAGTATTGCCAAAGCAGTGGCCATTATATGAGCAATGAACAAAATAATGATTATAGAATACATAAAAAATAAGAATAAATAAATACATGAATAATTTTTTATACACAAGAAATAACAATACAATTATTAAGACAAAATTAAAAAAAAACAAAAAAACTGTACATGCATTCAGACAGGTTAAGAATATTCTCTCTCTCTCACTCTCTCAGCTTTTCCTTGCCTATTTTTCTGACCTGTAATCCGTAATTAATTTACACATATTTTTGCTCTCTTTCTTTCTTCTTCATCATGGCATATTTTTAAAACTCAGAATTAAATTTTGACCATTTCTGTCAGAAAGCTGCTTGTAATAATAGGGAACTTGAACTCAAATCTCCCAGTGCTGATCTTGAAGAAGCTGCCAGGGAGGCTGAACAAGTCCTTCAAAGGTTCAACCCTTCACAGGTATTGAACACAGTCATTTTATGTGGTAGTAACTACTTTCCTTATTCCTTTATTTTTAACACACTGTCTCATCTTGTATATATTTCTTTTTGTTTCAGCTGAAAATGAGGACCAAAGGAAGGGCTGTCAAAGTCTTGTTGAACCTGTCTTGTTTGTGGAGAGGGATGAATTTGGCCATCTTGTTCGTTTACGGAGAAGACAAAAAGCTGCGAAGGCAAACATTTCCAATGGTATGTCTGTGTTGGTCTTAATTCTTCCTCTCTCTGCCTATTTCTTTTCATCTTAGTCCTTTACTCCCTCACTCACTTACACATTCTTTTTTGCTCTGTTGTAAGGTAGAAACAGAGAGTTTGCATGATGGCTTTATGTCAGACTCAATCTGATGTATACAGATGAACTCAGAAGGCTGCTAGAGTTCCTAGTGAACTTGAGCTCGAAGCTGCTAGTGCTGAAACTGAAACGGCTACTAGTGAGGCTCAGCAAGTTCTTGCCATGATCAGCCCTACCCAGAAAAAGGTTTGTAGACAATTATAATCAATATTTATTTATCAAATCCTATGGCCTGAATCTTTTGGTATTTTTTGATATTGATCCCTAAAAGAACTATTTGAATTAGCAGTTATCATTTTTCACATTTACATATTTTTATAGCTCCTAGAATGAGCAAATCAGCTGTGTCATTATCTTTAGAATTTGGGCAGGAAATTACTGAATATGGTGAGTACTGACATCACTATTCACCAAAACTATTTCTCTGGAGTTATTATTGACTGGTTTTGTCTGATTGTTTGAAGGAGGATGAAGTAAAGGCATGTTATATTTGTACTAAAGAGTTTTCAACACATTACTGATTTGTTATGACTGCTTGTATTATGTTCTCATTTTCTACTTGTACAGAAAGACTACATCAAGAGGTAGAGGAGCTGGCAGCTGGCACTGAAAACACTCAATGCTGAGGTCAGACTTCACAGAAGTGGTCAGTTCACATGGCCCAGACTGAAGAGAAGCGAGTCTGAGGCCAGAGATGATGGAGTCTTTGTTCACAGGGCAGTATTCTGTGGTCACCAAATGCAGCACTGCAGCCTGAAACCATCAGTTATCTGCTGTGACTGCATTCCCAAACAACTCTACTGTGACAACTCAGATGTTATGGCCCAGAAAAGTAAACCTCACAACTGTGAGAACCGAGAGATAACCAATGGTAAGTCCAGTGCAACAATTATAAATAATATTATAAATCAGTGATGCTGATGAAATATTTGAGCTGCTTCATGTTCACATCACCAGGGGATCACACATGGCCCATCCACACTGATGCAGTGCTGAAGAAGGCTCATCAGTCTTTTCTTCCTCAGACAGATGAGGAGGTTCAGTGTGAGCCCCAAAACCCTCAAATCATTTTACACATGCACTGTAGAGAACATCCTAACTGGCTGCATCCCTGCCAGGTATAGGAACAGCACTGCCCTCAACTGCAAAGCTCTGCAGAGAGCGTTATGACTTGCACAGAACATTGTTGGAGGTGAGCTTCCCTCCCTCCAGGACATCTACACCAGGTGGTGCGTGAGGAAAGCATGGAGGATCACCAGAGACTCCAGCCACCCGAGCCGCGGACTGCTCTCACTGTTACCATCAGGCAGACGTTATCACAGAACCCTCATCAGCAGACTGCGAGACAAGTTCTTTCCACAAGCAATCAGACTGTACCAGTAACACCACACACAGCACACCCCACCACCTCATATGCACTGCACTCTATCAGTTACACTGACTGGACTCTGACTCACCCTGACATTCTGTTTGCACTAATTCATACTGTACTGCACTGCAAAGGTATATGTATAATGTGATTATGTTGTTTATTATTGTTTTCATTCTGTACTCTGTGTATAGTATAATATTGTACCATATATTGTTCTCTACCTGTATTGAGTCCCTTATGTATAATGTTTATATTGTTAATACTTTATATTTGTTGTATATATATTCTATACTTGTCATCCATACTGTCATGCTGCAGAGTTTGCACTAAAGTATTTCATCACCTGTACACTTGTGTTCATGGTATTGTGACAATAAAGTGATTGGATTTGAATTGGTCACATCTTTTGTTCATCATTTGTACTGTACAGTGCTGGATAACAATTTTTTAATTATTTAGAAACATGGAAGATGATTATGGTAGGGACATGGATAAGCAAGCAAGAGGAAGAAAACCAGGAGATGACAAGAAGGAAATGAAGTGATTCTGTGTTGCTCAAGACATTTGAACAATGCATGCATGCATTTGTGTAGCTTCATCAGTTGTGAATTGATTAATGTCATGTGGTTTTAACCCATTTTTATTTCTCTTCAATATCATTAGTCTTTATATGCTACTTTAGCTGTCTTTATGCTGTATTTGCCAGTAAAGTGTTGTACATGGTGTTTGATAATAAAGTATGGTGAATATTCTGTTTGGTAAATACACAATTTGATTTTGTAAAAAATACATAATTACGATGATTATTTTAATTGAGACATGAACATTTAGTCATATTAATGACATATGGGACAACAATTTGCTATAATGTTACCATTGCATATGCTTAGTGGCATAGGTGCTGTGTCAAATACAATAAATATGCCGAATTTCGGATACAAGAAGGGAAGGATGAAAGATGTATTACAAGAGACTGCATGGGCTTTATTGTTACAGGCACTTCAGGTGACGTACCAGAGAAAGATCAACATGGATCGTGTACTACAGGTGCTGGTCATATAATTAGAATATCATCAAAAAGTTGATTTATTTCACTAATTCCATTCAAAAAGTGTAACTTGTATATTATATTCATTCATTACACACAGACTGATATATTTCAAATGTTTATTTCTTTTAATTTTGATGATTATAACTGATAACTAAGGAAAATCCCAAATTCAGTATCTCAGAAAATTAGAATATTACTTAAGACCAATACAAAGAAAGGATTTTTAGAAATCTTGGCCAATTGAAAATTATGAACATGAAAAGTATGAGCATGTACAGCACTCAATACTTAGTTGGGACTTCTTTTGCCTGAATTACTGCAGCAATGCGGCGTGGCATGGAGTCGATCAGTCTGTGGCACTGCTCAGGTGTTATAAGAGCCCAGGTTGCTCTGATAGTGGCCTTCAGCTCTTCTGCATTGTTGGGTCTGGCATATCGCATCTTCCTCTTCACAATACCCCATAGATTTTCTATGGGGTTAAGGTCAGGCGAGTTTGCTGGCCAATTAAGAACAGGGATACCATGGTCCTTAAACCAGGTACTGGTAGCTTTAGCACTGTGTGCAGGTGCCAAGTCCTGTTGGAAAATGAAATCTGCAAGTTGGTCAGCAGCAGGAAGCATGAAGTGCTCTAAAACTTCCTGGTATACGGCTGCGTTGACCTTGGACCTCAGAAAACACAGTGGACCAACACCAGCAGATGACATGGCACCCCAAACCATCACTGACTGTGGAAACTTTACACTGAACCTCTAAAAACGTGGATTGTGTGCCTCTCCTCTCTTCCTCCAGACTCTGGGACCCTGATTTCCAAAGGAAATGCAAAATTTACTTTCATCAGAGAACATAACTTTGGACCACTCAGCAGCAGTCCAGTCCTTTTTGTCTTTAACCCAGGCGAGACGCTTCTGACGCTGTCTGTTGTTCAAGAGTGGCTTGACACAAGGAATGCGACAGCTGAAACCCATGTCTTGCATACGTCTGTGCGTAGTGGTTCTTGAAGCACTGACTCCAGCTGCAGTCCACTCTTTGTGAATCTCCCCCACATTTTTGAATGGGTTTTGTTTCACAATCCTCTCCAGGGTGCACTTATCCCTATTGCTTGTACACTTTTTTCTACCACATCTTTTCCTTCCCTTCGCCTCTCTATGTGCTTGGACACAGAGCTCTGTGAACAGCCAGCCTCTTTTGCAATGACCTTTTGTGTCTTGCCCTCCTTGTGCAAGGTGTCAATGGTCGTCTTTTGGACAACTGTCAAGTCAGCAGTCTTCCCCATGATTGTGTAGCCTACAGAACTAGACTGAGAGACCATTTAAAGGCCTTTGCAGGTGTTTTGAGTTAATTAGCTGATTAGAGTGTGGCACCAGGTGTCTTCAATATTGAACCTTTTCACAATATTCTAATTTTCTGAGATACTGAATTTGGGATTTTCCTTAGTTGTCAGTTATAATCATCAAAATTAAAAGAAATAAACATTTGAAATATATCAGTCTGTGTGTAATGAATAAATATAATATACAAGTTTCACTTTTTGAATGGAATTAGTGAAATAAATCAACTTTTTGATGATATTCTAATTATATGACCAGCACCTGTATAAGCAAGATGATGTAGGACCAAATCAGCTCAAATGAAATAATTAATTTATAGGGAATTATAAAGAGTCATTTAGTTTACGACCGAGCAACTGAATCGTCCAGCGTTCATCTGCTCGGGCCGTAATAAGCTCTTGTAGCGGATATGAATATCCACTATTACGAAAACACTGATTAGGGCGCTTTTTAAGATCGACAGTTTAAGACATTAAATTTTACAAGCACATAATAAAAGACACTTTCTTTTCAAATCTACAAGAGATTTTATTTATTCTAACACAAACGAATCTAACACAAACACACAAGCATTCATACACGTTGCAGAAAGAAAGGAAATGAAAAAGAAAGTTTTAAGAGAGAGAGAATGAAATGATGAGCAGGATTTCTAGCAAAATATGCACTTCAAAAGACCTGACCTGAACGAACCACGAATCATTAATTTAATGCACCAGTTCAGTTCCCTTTCGATACTTCACTCATACTGCGTGTGGGGAAAAACTCCTTTTCTCCTCGATACTGAAGCCTTATTCAACAACGCAGTGTAACTGCACGGCCATTGGTTCAAACTGGAAAACTTTTTGAACCAATGACGGCGCGGCGGAGCTGCGCGAGCCTATGGTGATGCAGCGCGCCAAGCCCGCCAAAATGGCCGGGTCAACTGGCTATATAAGCGGGCGTTTTGGCATAGGATTACAGAGCTTTCTCCTTCAGCGACGACGATGTTTTTTTTCGCTTTGAGATTGAACACTTCCTCTCGTCTGCTGGAACAGCTCGCTTCTCACGGCGATCGCCGCTCTGCGGATCGTCGCTCTCTAGCAGCTGTTCACTGCGTCGCTCACGAGCCGCCTTCAGCATCTGAGAGCACTCGTTTCAGCTCCTCCCCTGCAGTCTTCTGTCAGGTGAGTATACAAAGCTTATTTTTCTACATGTGAAGAGTTCAGATGCAAAACCCTCTAAATCCATCAGACTTCTTTTCTTTTAAATGAGCATTTTTTTTTATCAGGCTCCTGCGATCAGGTTCAGGGGTTTCATTTTAAAGGTAATGATAAGGTTATTAGTTAGTGAATAAAATAACTTTTTTTCAAAAATGTCACTTTAGACAATTCATTGGTTTTTAACAAGTTAAACTTTCTTTTGCGTCAAAACCAGCTAAATCCACTAGTGCTTTTTTCGCAAAAACCTCTAAATCCACCTATTTGGGACAACTATAGTAAATAGTTGAAAAATCACTTAAGATGCAACTACTAACCCTGAAAAAGATGAGAGCACAATCATTTCAAAACTAAACAGTAGACAAACCTTGTTACCCAGGGGTTATATGAGATCTGCGATTATTTGCCAGTCCCACCCCATTTCTCTGCAGTCACCCTTCTGCCTTGTCTGAATACAGGCAAAAATACAAAAGAAAAAGAAAAGATTTACTAATTATAACCACAGTGCCACAAAATGGCAGCATATTTATTTTAACAAAAAACAGACGTTACACAAACAACCCAACAATAAAAATACATCTGTCAAGTGCAGTAAGTCAATAACATTAAATTGACATTGATAAATCTTAACAATCTAGTGTCATTTCTGATATTTGGGATTTAGATTCAAGTAGAATAATGTAAACATTGCAAACATTGTTTGTAAACAAAGCTTATTATATTCAAATAGTGTAGTTTATAATCAAGTATATAAGTGAGAACAATGCAAAAGATTCTAATAAAAACATTAAAATAACAGTCTGAATAGAAACATCAATATTCCCCATGCCCACCACTATCATAACGTGCTGTGCAAATAGAATAAAAAAAAAGCTTATCCAATTCAAATAGTTTAGTGTATAATCAAGTAGAACAGTGCAAAACATTCTGAAACATCAATATCTGTGCAATGTGCATTTAGTGTAAAAAGCTTATCAGACTTTGGTGTAAAGTAATATTATAATGTATAACTCAAGTAAATGCATTAATTGCACAAATTGGTTAAAATTTTGAAAGGCCTCAACGACTGTCTTAAACTAAAATGTTCCAATATAAACTGAGTATCAGATTTAAGTAGAATAAAATACTTCATGAAATGTAAAACAACATTAAGATAGCAATTAATAACCATAAATAAGACTTGACCTCTTAGTCAATTACCAATATCTTAAAATAGCTTACACTAGCAAATAAAACACACATAGTACTGTGCAAAAAGAGGACATCTCTCAGACACTTTTAGATGCTGTCATTCATTCATCCTCACCATCCTCAAGGTCTTGTTCAATGTCCTTGTTCAATGTCCTTGTCACCATCGCTTGCCAGGATGTTTTCATAGAACTTGTGCACAGCTTTTGGCACTCCCAACTCACCCAGCAGCTTCAAGACATCAGTCCTCTTTGCTTCCTTGATGCAGTTCACATCCGGAAGAGGAGCTGGCTTGAACTGACACCACCTCTTACCTCGCTTCAGCACAGAGTGCTGGCAAAATTCACCAGCAAACACAGGCTTAATCCCCAGCTTATCTCCAGAGATTTGCAGCACTCTTGCTTCACTTATTTTGAATGATCTCTGAGTTGTTGTAAACCTGACTGCTGCTTTGAAGTCATAGCACTGCCAGTCCTTCCCATATTGATGGACAGTGCCATGCTTCTGCAAAATGTTGTTATACTCTTCCGGCAACAGAATAGTTGTATGCTTCCGGATATCTTGCTCAATCCTTCCAAACACTCTGTCAGCCGGAAGGAAACTGTGCCCTCGTATAGGAAAGAAGTAAGTGATGTTGAGCTGAGGGTACAGCTGAGAACGCAGGGCAAACAACATTGACAGAACATTAATGTTTTTATTCTGGCCGTAGCAAGAGTCGGAGAACAGGCGGGGGCTCTGACACTGGCGCAGATCAACTCTAGCCACTGTGCAGAAGTAGTGTTGTAGTGCTGAAACAACGATGTTACTATCCTTTTGAGTTCTCATATTCCAGCCAGGTGTACAGATTTATCTCATGCCAACTCTGGGATTCTCCTCTGCCACGGTGACGAATCACACCAAATACATAGAAGTAAACCTGCCGTGAGTAATATGTTTGACCAATAGCAGACCTAGGAAGGACCAGGTTCTCCATTATGTCAAAGCAGACAGTGAATGTATCACCCACATCATTTAGTGTGTCATAAAACTGACGGGCTCGGCGACGGTGAAGTGTGTAAAGAAGAATCTTACTCCGCTTTTCTTCTGCAGTCAGGTCAGGATCATTGATTGCAATGCGGAATTTGACACATGAAGAGCACACATCTTTGGCAGGATGACCGAAGGCCAGGCTGAAGTCATACACAAAGATGCTCCAGTAGAGTGAGTAGGAAACTTGTTGATGATTCTGCTCAAGAAACATCTTATGCATTTTTGTCACACACAAATCACTTGGTAGGAACTTTCTCCCAGGTGCACCACGGTGGGCATAGTGGCTTGCTTTACAATTAAAAGACTGTATGTGCTTTCGAACCATGTCCTTCTTTGCAGCATGCTCTTCATTTTCCCTGGAACCACCACGATTTTCGGGACGTGCATTGCCATTCTCAAGCCAGTGCTTTGCAATACCTTGGACTCTTTCTTGACACCTAAAATGAAAATAGGAAAATGTAAATGGCAGAAATAAACAGAGCTGGGAAAGAATAACTACAGCATTAGGAAAAAAGTTACTAGGCCTTCGATCTATCTAGGCCTATTTATCTATTTATTTATATACTACTTGTGAAATATCTTAAATGGGAATTATGAAACCAATCATACAGGCATATTACCCATATTACACACAATTTCGAAACATGAACTGACAACAGTCATACAGTTTATTATTATTTTGCAAAGGTCTACTCCTATTAAATGCTCTCCCTATTGTGCAATAATAATATGTGCAATACCACTTATATTTATTTGATACCACATTTATTCCATCTATAGCTCACCTACATACAATTTTTGTCTTTGTTTGTTTATTTATATACATACATATGTGTATTTTATTTGACATATCTTTATTTTTCATTATCTTGTTGTTGTTGTTGTTGTTGTTGTTGTTGTCTGTGTGTACTGGAAGCTTCTGTCACCAGAACAAATTCATTGTATGTGCAAACATACTTTGCAATAAAGCTCTTTCTGATTCTGATATTGTTTTTTAACAAATTTAGGTAGCCTATGACCATCAGTGATAATGTTTTAAGTAGGCTATATGTCCTTTAATACCGCATATTACCAGATAATAACTTTAAAAAAAAATAAATAAATAAATAAATAGCCTGTGTACTGTGCACGTACTAGAGGAAGATAATTGAATAAACATGGCTTTGATGACGTAAAAAAACAAAAATACTAAAAAATAATTCAAATAATAAGGTACTAATGCAAAAACAGGAAACTAGTAAAGTGATGAGGACATTTTTGTACTTACAGAAAATGCTCAAGAATGAAGCCTGGCAGACGGGAACTTTCGTTTTATCTTCTTTTAAAACGGCATGCTTGATCGATATATCTCTTTGTCGTCTCTTCTCTTCAGCCTCCACTTTTTGCCTCCTCCGTTTACATGGCATAGCATCCATATGAGACAGAAGAATGGCATCTTGTTTGACTTTCTTTGGTGAAATAGAGCTGTTGTTTGACGTATAATAAATCCGATCCCTTCAAAGTAACGGCACTGCACGAAGAACTGTTACGAGTGCATGCTACACTTGCGACCAAGCCATTTCCACTGTATCTATTTTCTTTTGCCTTATGACGGGCAGAGTTTTGAGGTAAATGACGTTTTCTTCTGCCATTCAATGTCAGTA
The DNA here is from genome assembly GCF_019924925.1 of Ctenopharyngodon idella. Lineage (NCBI taxonomy): Eukaryota > Metazoa > Chordata > Actinopteri > Cypriniformes > Xenocyprididae > Ctenopharyngodon > Ctenopharyngodon idella. The sequence continues at coordinate 2,487,020 of NC_067236.1, forward strand.
GGACAGGCTCGTCCATTTCATCGTACTCCCATCTTTTATGTTAAAAATCTCAATCTGAATCTAAAACAATCTCCATAAAAATCTCCTCAAATCTCCTCAGCACGCCGCCATAATGAAACCGCTCAATCATATGATTCGATTCGCGCCTTCTGATTGGTTCTCGGAACATAGCGGCTTTTGCTGCCAAAGGGAAGTGGCGTCTAGAGGCTTTTGCCAACAAACCGATATTTCTGAATGGGCTGATGCTGGGATTTAGAGGATTTGAAGCATGTGATTTGTTGAAAGTGTACTACGTGCCATAAGCATTCACTCGATGTCATTATCTAATTTTGACGGAGGTGGCGTTTAGCGGTTTTTGCATCTGAACTCTTCATGTATTCTCGCTGGCGTTTGTTTCAAAATGCTGTGCCTCCGAATGCGTCATTTGCCGGGTCCGTCCCCGCAAACCGCATTCGTTGAGGACAAGAGAGCACGAGAGCAAGCTTATTCTGACTTTCAGCTGAATTTGACATGATGCTCTCCCCTGACTTAGGTGAGACTCATGATACATATTCAATCCTAGACCCATCCTAGACCTCAGACACCTGAACCGCTCCCTCATGAGACGGAAGTTTAGGATATTAACTTTGAAACAGATCCTTGCGCAGATTTGCTCCGGGGACTGGTTCTTCTCTCTGGACCTGAAAGACGCATACTTTCACATCCAGATAGCCCCCCCCATCACAGATGATTCTTGAGATTCGCATTCGAGGGAGTGGCTTACCAATATATAGTCCTTCCCTTCGGGCTGTCCCTAGCTCCCCGCACTTTTACGAAGTGCATGGACGCAGCGCTTTCCCCTCTGAGACCGATGGGAATCCGTGTCTTGAATTACCTCGACGACTGGCTCATATTGGCCCAGTTGCAGACCGAGCTAGAGCATCACAGATCCATGCTCCTCAGCCATTTGGAGTGCCTAGGACTCTGGTCAATTTCGCCAAGAGCTCACTGCTCCCCAGCCAACGCATATCGTTCCTGGGTGCAGTTTTCGACTCAGCCCATATGAGGGCTGCAGTCTCGCTAGAGCACGCTCTGGCCATTCAGCAGCTCATGGCCTCTGTCAGGATCAAAACCCGTCTCTCTCTGAAGTTTTTCCAGAGGATGCTAGGGCTGATGGCTTCCGCCTCCCTGGTTTTGCAGCTCGGCCAGAAGGATGGTGGTCTCAAAAGATGCGTCCAACTGGGGTTGGGGCGTTCTGTGCGAGGGCAGACTAGCCTTCGGCTCATGGTCGAGCAACGAGAGCCATCTGCACATCAACTACCTAGAGTTGCTAGCAGTGAGTCGAGCCCTTCACTCTTTTCAGAGGGTCCTGAGGGGACGCCATGTCTTCGTCCGGTTGGACAGCATGACAGTGGTGTCCTACATAAATCACCAAGGCGGGTTTTCATCCAGTCACCTCTGCATAGGCAAAGCAGCTCTTGGAATGGGCCCTGCCCAGGCTGCGATCGCTAAGAGCATCGCACATACAGGGCAGATTGAATCTGGGAGCAGACATGCTATCTCAGAGCAATGTCCCCCAGACGAGTGGATGCTCCATCCCCAGACGATTCTCAGAATCTGGGAGATATTCGGGAGGGCAGAGGTCGACCTCTTCATCTCAGAAGACAACTCTCACTGCCCAATCTTCTTTTCGAAGGACATAGATGCGCTGGCCCAGCCTCCTTTACGCTTTTCCCCCGATCGCTCTGATCCCTCAGGTCATCAGATGAATCAGGGAAGACAATCACAGAATTCTCCTGGTGGCCCCACTCTGGAGGAACCAACCTTGGTCCTTGGAGCTATTCAGGCTTTCAACGAAAGCCCTATGGCCGATCCCCCTGAGACGGGACCTCCTCTCTCAGGCGAACAGGACAATCTGGCACCCCCAGCCAGAGAACTGGGCTCTGCACCTGTGGTCCCTCGATGGGAGCCTGTTAACCTCCCCAAGGGAATTGCTGAATACCATTTCTCAGGTGAGAGCCCCGTCCACTAGATGCCTCTATGCCCAAAAATGGTCAATCTTCGTCGACTGGTGTGCAGCTCGAAACAAAGACCCTGTTGAGTGTGACCTATCTCTGATATTGTCCATTTCTCCAGGAGTGTCTGGACAAGGGCCTCACCCCTTCCACGCTCAAGGTGTACGTAGCAGCCATAGCATCGTTCCACGCACCTATCGCTGGCCAGTCAGTGGGACGAAACAGCCTTGTACTGCGTACTGGTCACTTCCCTCTCAGCGCTACCTCTCTCGATGGACGAGCAAGAGTTGGATTTACTCTGCCCAGTTAGGGCATTGAGGACCTACATCGAGCGGTTGCAGCCGGTTCCCTGAGATACGGAACGAGTACTGCGTTAGTTGCCATGCCACAGGGCTGCACGACTCGGTGTCGTCGCTTCAGTTGATTTGACTTGAAATACTATGGTGAAATGCCCGCTTATATAGCCAGTCGCCCTGGCCATTTTGGTGGGCTTGGCGTGCTGCATCGCCATAGGCTCACGCAGCTCCGCCGCGCTGCCATTGGTTCAAAAAAGTTTTCCAGTTTGAACCAATGGCCGTGCAGTTACACTGCGTTGTTGAATAAGGCTTCAGTATCGGGGGGGGGGAGTTTTTCCCCACACTCAGTACTCGTTCCGTATCTCGGGGAACCGAGGTTATGTTCGTAACGGAGTATGTTTTAGAATCTGGAGGTACTTGCTTGTCGAGTTGACTTTAAATGGGAAACTCCTTGTCGGTGTGGAGAGAAGGGTTTTTCCGAGTCGATGATTTGTCTTTTCAGGTCCGGATGGTGGTCAGGTAAAAACCAATCATGTTTGAGCATACTGGCAAAATGAAAGGAAGTCTCTTTGTCATGGCTGGAGTTAAAGTTGAGGTGGCAAAAGTCGTTGGTTTAAACTTGTGGCAAAACTTAGAACACGAGACTCTCAACGGAAAAGAAAGTAAAGTAAAAGAAACGAAAAGTGAGTGAAAGTTGGATGGCTTGAATGAGCTGCTTGTCTGTCTTTTGTCAGTTTAGTCTTGTCTTCGTTTTGTTGTTCTTGTTACTCCAAAAGTTATCACATTTACATGAATTGTGGGTGTTCTAAAGCATAACTGGTCACAAGTAGCATGTATAGACATGATATAAAATTTATGCAGTTGAAAGATGTTTGATAAGTCCGTTTCAAATTGTTTGGAACAACTTGATGCAGTTTTAGTTGTAGAAACATTCTCTGGGTTTTTCTGTAAAGTTAGGTCACTCAGAAAAACAGGCCTGCATTGTTTCTCTGTCTCTTTTGATCTGGATATCAAAGACTCTTTATCTTCTGGTGACCATTTGGTTGCTACAGATAGCTTATGTTTGTCACCTCTCCTTCAATCAGGAAGCATGGGTGCCATAAAAGTACCTAGCAGGGGTTGTTCTGTAGACAGATTGGAGCCGAAAATTAGGTTCTCTGAGCTTGGGTTTCTGGAATTATGTTTTGAAAGTATCATATGAATGATTCATTTGTCTGGTTCGTCCACAGTTCCTACAATGAGCATGCACATTACTGATGTCCAGCACTTGAGGAGGACAAAGATGAGGAAAGTTCGATAGTTTTACAAATGAGGTCCCCTTTTTTTTTTTTTTTTTTTTTTTTTTTTTTCATTATGATTCTTTGCATTGCATTAATTTTATGACTTGCACCATATAAAGTACACACTGTCTGTACCTTGGCCTTGTGTAATAGTACAACGTAGTGTCAATATTTATTGGTGTCTTTGTGTCAACACTGTATTCTTGTTGTTGTTCTAATGAAATAAATGGAGAAGCACATTCCAAACAGGCATTTATGTTGATTTTTGGGGGTCTATTCTTGTTCTGTTATCTTAACTATGACTGGATGAACTTGCAACAACCTGCATAATGGCAAATTGTTGAAAAGACAATATAATGGATAATGTGACTCAACACACTTTGTTGTCCATGATGAGAATACAAATGTGTCTGTTTTACTGCCCTTCCACCCTCAGGGGCCCAGTAGAGTCCCCTGGAAGAGCAAGAAAATGCACATTTCAAATGGCTGTAAATCAAAGTCTGATTATCGTATCAAAGAGAAAATTGGTATGACAACTACTTATGCTATGTTTACTAAATAATGTTACACACAGTTTTCAAATATGTACGAAAAGGAGGTATAAAGGCGTTTTAAAAAGTGCTTATAATAAAATGACATATTTGAAAGGCAGGGTGAAATATGGTAGAGTTTTGCACAATAAACATGATTAGATATCCCTTTGCTAATTAAAGATAGTATTTTCCCCTTTTTTTTATTAAACCTTTTAAACCACATTACCCATAATCCTCTGTCATTCTATCGATGGAACGCGAAAAACATGGCGCTGTTATTTGTAGTTCAGTGAAGTTATGCTAGGGTTAGGGTTAGGATCTCAGTGAAGGGGTAATTCCTCACAACACCGCAACACTGCATTGTTAACTGAATGTATTACTGATGTAATAACAGCAAAACGTACTTTGCAACATTAAACTTTTTTTAATATGGGTTAAAAGATTGTCCAATCACAGCGAATCCTGTGCGTGACAAGGGAAGATCAGAGCCAATGACAACTTATTTGACCAGAAGCGTCACACTTGTCCATATATGGTCATTCCTGACAGGATCTTCCAGGTTCTTGTGGTGAATGGACATATTATCAATTAAACATTTATTTGCCCCCATAAATAACTAAAATGCCAGATTGCATTGTGGGGCTAAGCTAGCCTGATGCTACAATAGATTTGTTGATTAGAGTTTGTTGTTCGTTAATCACGTTTCTCTGAAAACAATACGTACGCACATTTTGAGACAAAGCCGCTCAGAGATGACGTTAAAAAATGTGAATCAGTTTCTCTAAGTGCGTGAACAGGAAAGAGACAGTCGATTCGGACAGCATTAGATCGTTCCCACCAACGCAATAATTGATTGATAATTGATATAGACCAGGGGTTCCCAACCACATTCCAGGAGGCCCCCCCCAACACTGCATGTTTACACTGTGCAGTCTTCACACGGACGAGTGCTTCAATCTCTCGCTTAACGCTGTTGCGGAGATTCTATTCGTTCCGGTGAAATCACAAAACAAAATACACAAACGTGTCCCTGCTCTTGATATACAATCACTGATGAACATTTTTGGTTTTAATAAGAAAAAATAAAATACATTATATGAGGGCAGATTAAAACCCAGAACCTCTGGCATGCTGAACAAAAATTTTACCCCTAGTCCATCAAGACAATCTGATATTTAATGCGGATCCACCTATTTATAGACTAATGCAAATATTCTCGAGACTAACATATTTTATTATAGTAGATGTAAGGGTGAAACGATCATATTAAACATGAGGTCTATGTCAATAAATTTTGTGCATTTATTATTGGGATAATACAATTACAATACACCCCCACCCCACTACACACATTCCTGTCCCACCCACTTTTTAAAACAAAGTTACGCCACCGATCTTTCAAAAGGAGATGCTTTGAACTGGCTTTCCAATAATGATGATCTTGTAATAAAAAGAGCGGACAAGGGAGGCGCCGTGGTTGTATGGGGCAGAGATCAGTACATCAAGGTTTCAGAAATCTTTTGGACTAGTGCAAGAATGTGGGATTTGTATTTTTATGTTACTTAACAGATTATCCGTCTAGCCATAGTTTGCGACGGACCCCATTTCCACTGCTTTTACAGATTTGCATATTCTTGCCATATTCCTGATAGAAACAACTTCTACAAATGTACAGTTTTACAAAATACATGTTTACAATGTGCATTACAGTATTTTCATAGCAATGAGATCCTTGGGTTCTTTGGAACTGTAGCATAAATATTGATCCATCCAACGTTGCAAAAGCTGTTTACACTTTTACTTTACAATATGTGCAATTGCCTGGCGGTTGTAAAATCTTGCATGAATTTGTCACACAGAAATGTATAAATTTAGTCAATTGTATACATTAACTCTGGTGCTAAATAAATGCCATAGTTTATTCCCTTCTGTGAAATGTGAAAAATATATTTATATTAGAAAGATCATTATGATTAATGCTGGAATTGTTGCTGTTACATTCAAGATTAATTTAAATAAAATGCTTAGTTTTGACATGAACAATAAAATAAAAACACAGTATATACATAAAAATTGTACAAAACAATCCTGTAAAACTACATATTACAAATACCAGTATCAAAATTACAAAATATATTTTAAAATAAGGCCAACTAAAAAAGATAGATCAACAAAAACACTTTTGGGAACACGTTGTGTTCACATGTCTTCCTTTCTATATGTTCCTTAATAACATAGGTAAGTCTTAGAAATCCAATCGGGTCACATCAGTTCGGTCCTCCACCTTCAAATGCACCGTTGGCCTGGCCTAGTCGGGGGAGGGGTCTCCTTCTAGATAATGCTGAAGACATTTCATGATCTGAGGATGGGACCTGAGGCAGAACAGAGGGAACTTCACTCCGCTTCACCTTTTTCTTCTTCTTTTTTGTTCTGTAAAGAAAATGAGTGAAGAAAATAAGATCTATATGCACAAGAGAGAGAAAAAAAAAAAAAAAAAGGACTTTAAAAGGTGTCCTATTTTGCTTTTTTACATTTTCAACTTTCATTAGTGTGTAATGTTGCAGTTTGAGCATTAAAAAGGTCTACAATGTTACAAAATACAAAGTCACACGAAAGGGAGTTATTCTCTATGTATCTATATAGTTTCTGAACTCCCTTAAATGCCTCGATTGTAGTTTTTTTTTCCAGGAACAAACGCATCACAATCAGTGTTGGGGGTAACGCATTACAAGTAATGCAAGTTACGTGATTAGATTACTTTTTGCAAGCAGCTAGTAAAGTAATGCATTACTTTTAAATTTACAACAAAATATCTGAGTTACATCTTCAAATAAGTAACGCCAGTATTATTGTTTTCCCATTGACTGACACCTGTCTTGTTTCCATTTTGAGAAATCGAGAGTAAGGTGCAGAGGCGTTGTGTGCGCTGTGTAAACATAATAGTTATTGTAGTTCTAGTCTGCTGTAAATGTGAGCATGCATTTACTCAAAAAGAATAAAAATAGTGAAATGCAAACTTGGAATATTATGCAAACCTGCAATAATTAAATGTTAAGCAAATACACTTTATTTAATATCACTTTATGAACCATTGCCTTTGCTGCTGACCTTTGATGATCCAATTCAACCATACTAATAAGCAAAAGTTACTTTAGATAAACTTTTGGTGTGAAAGGGCTTTTTGCCAAAAACAGAACTTATGTTTTTATTAAAAACAAACAAGCAATCCCAGCCGAGATGTGAAAAAAATAACACAACACTTTGCTTGCCATAAAAAGTAACACAATTAATTACTTTTTTAGGGAGTAACGCAATATTATAATACACTACTTTAAAAGTAACTTTCCTTAACACTGGTCACAATATTCCTCATTTAAATAATTCCCGCCAAAGTCATACCCAAAAAAATGGGTGAGGCCTGATTAATAGTGTGTTGAAAGCAGTGTTAATTTCGTTGACGAATAATTTTGTCAACGACATTTTTTCACGGACGAAAATGAGACGATGACTAAATAAAAATGCGTTTTGAATGACTAAAACTATGACTAAAATCTACTCTAATTTTCGTCATCTGAGATTGACGATTTGGGAAGATATCCAGTCAGGACTGCTGTCCTGTGTGGAAGATGCGCACATTTGAAGTGTAATTGCTGATCTAACCGCGGGAAAAGCGGCGCTGTTGCGCACTCTACAGGCTCGCGCAGCAGCACTTCAGACTATTTATGCCAAGCGAATGCTTTTAAGCTAATGTTGATGAATTATGACAATGTTTACTACACGATGTTTATATGGTAGTATGTTTTAGACGGTTGTAAGAATGCATACTATCACTCTGATGAGCAGCCTGCTACAGTGCAGACTGCAGACATTTCAGAGTAAGAGTCACGGTGTATTTCGGGATGGTTTATAATTTTTTCCTGGTTATTATTGTTATTTTGTCTACACAATAAACTGTATTTAATTTAATTTCTATTTAATTCATAGTAAAATACTGTATCTTCTGTCACAGGAAGGAAAGACTAAGAGCATTATTTGACACATTATTCAATATATTTTACAAGGGTTATTATAGTTAACTAAACCAAAAACCAAAGAAATCTTCATTACTTGAAATAAACGTTAACTGAAATAAAAAAATATATAAAAATGTAAACTTATTTTATTTCATAGTTTCTAAGCTTTAGCTTAACCTGAGGTATTAAAATAAACAGAAATAAAAACTTATAGACATTTAAAAGCAAAAACTAAAAGACAAACACAAAAAATTACTAAAACTTTTAACTAAAATTACAATGAAAGCAGAAAAACTAAAAACCAAATCTAATAAAAATTTTAAACGAAAACTATAATAGTACCTCAATGATAAGTGTGTCAATCCCTGAAAAGTACTGAATTTTGCTCTTTCGTGTCTTTTTGCACTTGAACGATCAAAAGCTGTCCGCTTTGGCAGTTTGGGGAATATCAGATGTACCTATATCAGTGTATAGGATCTGTGTAATGTTAGAGAGATGCTTAATGCATTACAATTTAACTAAATTAGATTTTAGTCGACTAAATCTACTGTAGATTTAGTTGACTAAAACTAGACTAAAACTAAAACAATTTCCAATGACTAAAATATGACTAAAACTAAATGGCATTTTAGTCAAAAGACTATGACTAAAACTAAATCAAAATTTGCTGTCAAAATTAACACTGGTTGAAACTTGCAGTTATGGTGGGACATTTCCCAAACATGCTCGAAGCGGTTGACCAATCACAACACACTGGTCCATCCAACCAACCAGGACACACATGTGTTTTTTTGAACATTTAAGCATGAAAACCTAATCTAGTAGACCCCAAAAACAAAATCAAGACTTTGTAAAAGGGAATAATAGGTCCCCTTTAATTCATACATGGTGGAGGATGCTTCAGGGTCAGTATCCAGTTCTGAGATGATCTTCAGCTCTCCAGAGGCACTGATGGCTGCAGACAGCTGCAGGAGGAACATCAGGGACAAAGTATATCATCATAATTAGCTGTTTTAAGGATTTTTTCATCTGTTTGATGTGAGGGGAAAAATAATAATTTGTCATTTACCTGGACTGGTGTTGCACGCTCAGCTCCATCTTGATCTAACAGTGATGGTTGTGCTTTTAAAGCTCTTGAAAGCTCCTCATCAAAACTCCCTATGGAAGATACATTTGGATTTTAGGGGTGTAAATCAAACGGTTCATCATGATACAATCTGATATCGATTCTCATAGCCAGCGATACGATATTTGCCGATATCTCAAATTCTGCAATATTGATATATCAATATTAAGATATTACAACTTTTTGGCAATTCAGCGCTGCCCCGATCAGGACAGTAACAGTACGTCTTACTCACTGGCTGCGGGCTATCGTGCGGTCCTTGTTAAGCCTTGGCAGGTGAGTTTAAACAAGAATGCACACGTTGGCGCTGATAATACATAGACGGGCTTTGCATGAAGATGTGGAGAGTGTCAAAATAAAGGTAAAAAAATATATAGGTATCAATTTTTTTTTTTACAGGTTGCATCGATACATCGTATCGCTAGTCATTTGATCGATGTATTGTTGTATTGCTAATGGATTTAGACAAGATAATATCATACATGTGCTTTGGTTATGAAACTCCCATTCACGTACCTTCATCAGCCACATAGGATGCTGGGAAATATCCCTCTTGCCCACTGACCAGTCGCCCAAACCACCAGCTCTCGTTGTCTTTGTACAGCACATGGATCACGTCACCACGGCGTATCGACAGCTCATCCGATCGATTGGCTCTGTACTCATACAGTGACACAACCTAGAGAAGATTTCATACAAGAGGTCATTAACAAAAAAAAACAAAACAAAGTAACTCCAAATATATAGTAATATAAATAATAAAACGAACTGAACTTTACCGTCTGATGGATTTGCCCGAAGTCTGTCTCTTCTTGTTGAGAGAATTCATAATCCAGTAAACTCTGTGGACATTAACACAATTTTCCTTTAATAGAGTATGATCTTCCATAATACATAAGCAAAACTGGATTATTCTTCAGTGCTAAATACATATATCTACATATATCTTTTATACTAATTGAAACTTATTAACAATCCATAAATATATACAAAAAAAAACCCAAAAAACATACACTACCTTTCACAAGTTTGGGTACTTTTAATGTTTTTGAAAGAAAGTCTATTATGCTTAAATAACTTAAATAACTGTGTTATATTTTAAATTGTAACTTATTCCTGTAGTGCAAAGCTGAATTTTCAGCATCATTACTCTACTCTTCAGTGTCATATGATTCTTCAGAAGTCATTCAAATATGCTGATTTGCTGCTCAAGGAACATTTCTTATTTTTATCATAAATGTTGAAAACAGTTGTGCTGCTTAATATTTTTTTGTGGAAACCATGATACATTCAGGATTCTTTGATGAACAGAAAGTTCAAAGAACAGCATTTATTTAAAATTGAAATCTTTTGTAACATTATAAATGTCTTTAGGGACACTTCTGATCAATTTAATGAATAAAAGTATTCATTTCTTTAAAACTTTTGAATGGTAGTGTAATACAAAAACAGATCACAGTGTCTTACTTTTTGGTGTTTGAGGGATGGAGCTCTTCTTATGGGCTGCCCAGCGGGACTATAACCACCTGTGAGAGGAGAGGAAGACATAAAGCTTAAAAACCTCATTTCATGGGGTTATGAAGTACCTTAGAAACAAACTAAAATGTTTTTAAACTTTCATTCTTCTCTAGTGTGCCATGCTCTTCAAAATGATGCATGTTTAAGTTATCCTATATGACATAAAGGATAATGTAGAGAACGTACTGTTGTGTGAGGTGAGTGTTGCCTGTGGAATGAGTTGAGAGCTGAGTGATGCGGACATCTGTAGTTTAGAATGAGGGGACAGTAGAGATGGAGGAATATTTGAGGTCAGGCCCTGAAAAAAAAAAAAAAAAACATAAAACAAGAACCCATAGTATCACAGGGCACAGGATGGTGAATGCTGTACGGTGTCAGTTTGAGTAAATTTTTCATTGTCAATCCCATTGCAAATATTTTGTAATCATTGTATAATGATTTCAAAAGCTCCAAAAGAGATAAACAGAACCACTGCAATAAATGTGTTTTGGCTCATGTTACTACAGCCAAAACTAGTACTGTTTACGTCTTTTAACGTAACTCTAAAAGCTATGTTACTAGTATAACTTTTATAGCCAAGTGCAAAATATACAAATATTCACCTCTAGGCTTCTTCCCAGGTGAGACATGCCACCTATAAAAAAATAAAAACATATTGTGTTAATTTACAACAGAATTCATTATACATGTATTAAAAAAAAAAAATACAGCTCATTTTCTTAATGTCAAATCAACATTATCATGAATGTCACTTGCCTTGTTCATACATATCCACACCAGGGGAACTACGATGGGGCTCCTGCAAGAAAATGCTTCAAAGTATTACTGATTGATTATTGACTAAATTATAATGCTCATAATAATCAATTATTTATTAAATATATTCATTAACATTTTTACCAGTACAGAGTCTAATTTCTGTTTGACCCGCTGCATCTTTAGGGACACACGAGCTGTGCTGGCAAACTGGTCCATGCCGGTGGCAGAGGAGTTCTGAAAGGTTGTGACCTCTGATGAATTCCTGCCTGTCTTACTATCCAGATTCTCTGAACGACTCAACCCTCTCAAACTCTCCACCTCCATCTGAGCCACTGCATGCAAGCATGAAACACTCATCTTTACACAGACAATGATCATGTTACTTTTGTGTTTGTAAACACTAGCTATTTTTTTGGCATTTTGTGATATTGCATTTAAAAACGGTGGATGGAAACGCCAAGATGTGCATATGTGCGTAAAAACTTGAGCGGTCAATTGAGGAGGATACATTTTTTATCTGATAACAAAACATGCATAACTACAATGGAAACACATTTACCAAATAATCTCCTCGATGCGCATGAAAAAAGTCATGTGACTTTGCGCAATGGGACAGCATAACTGGACTAACCAGCAGATCAATCTCATTGCACAGCATCTAAAATTTGGTCATTCTGAAATGCCTTAGTTAAAGTCTGTCATCGTATAATTACCTCACCGAACTGTCTTAAATGTCAGTGTTCCCAAACAGCAGGCATCTGCCTCCGAGCACCAGATAACATTACCATGTTTATTGCATTTTGTCTGCGTGCTCTAAAGTGCAAGTAATTTATGATGTATACAAAAAAAGACCAACAGATTTTGAAAAAAAAAAAAAAAGAAAAGATTTTGTTGGAGGAAAATGTGCTTTATTTGCAAATGTTTAATGCGATATTCCAATTTTGCGCATAAGTTAAATTTGCAACTTTGGATGGAAACAGCTACTGATGAATTTGAATCAGTGGTTTTCTGAGTCATTTGGAGGACTTACCCTTCCGGTCATACAGATAGAGATGGATGAGCTGGTTTTGGCCAAAGGAACAGAAGGCCACCATGTTCTCATGAGGGTGGAAAGCAACAGCTCGAAGTGCAGATGAATAACACAGCTCAGAGTAAACGGCGACCTGGTCACCTGGACAAGGGAAATTCAAATTCAACCTCCACTTGGATTTTTCTTTGTAATCAAACTAAATAGGCTTTATGCTGAACGTCACATGAACAAACACAAAAATCTGCTTGTCAGCAAGTGTTAAGAGCAGTATGAACTGATGCCAATATCCATGGACTTTCAAGGTAATCGGCTAGCCTAGTGTAAGCCCTACGGTTCTACTCACACCGCTCTGTGAAGTTTGTTGCGCATATTGCCTCAAAACAATCTCCAAACCTGTCTCAGAGTTCCACACATAGGCCAGTCCATCTTCACTGCCCGAAAAGATGAAGCTTCCACAGGGAGTGAACGTGCTGTTGATTCTCTCCCTGTAGTTGGTGGCACCTATGTATTTCTTCACTGCAAGACTGTAACAGGCAAAACAATTGTTTGTTTCAATAGATTTGCACTCACTTTGTTTCTTTTATTACTTCCTGTCATGTTGGTACCATCAACATGAACTATTAGCATGTGCATTGACATGTGCGTTGACATTCAAAGTCAACATGAAATTAAATTTGTCCCTTTTTACTCTTAATTACACATATATAGTCTTACTCTGCACAATTCATCTGTGTGCATTATCAATTCTGAATTAAAAATGATTTAAATTAAACAGATTTTTAATAGAATATATTAATATATTACATTATAGTATTAAATATTAATTAAAAAGATAGATACTTACATTCTCAAATCCATGACCCTTAAAACGCTGTCTTTGGCATGAATTAAAAGTCGTCTTCCATTTGGATGCACCTCTAATGAGTTGATGGATATTCCATTCAGTTCTGCCTCTTTAATTTCCTGTAGAGAAATATTGAATTGGCATTCCCTTAAAGAGATAAAAAATGAAAATTCTGTCATCATTTACTCACCCTCAAGTTGTTCCAAACATGTAAATATCTTTGTTCTGCTGAACACAAAGGAAGATATTTTGAAGAATATGGGTAATCAAACAGTTGTGGGGCACCATTGATTTACATAGTATGGAAAAAAAATACAAGGAAAGTCAGTGGTGCCCCTCAACTGTTTGGTTAAAATTGTTCTTGAAAATATCTTCCTTTGTGTTCAGCAGAACAAAGATTTGGAACAACTTAAGGTCAGAATTTTGATTTTTGGGTGAACTATCCCTTTAAGGCTGTAATACACTACTCGACATTTGCCTGATACAGTTTGAAGGAGTCTACACTATTTGTGGAAATTAAGAGCAATTCAGCAGATATTCTGGAGTCAGAGTTGCCAGATTTAGCAGAAAATCAAACAGTGCATGATAGGCACAGACTCTGATTTTTTTTTAGCTTCAGACCATAAATACGCCCCAGATATCAAACATGTTTGATATTTTGAGCCAATTTTAGAACATATAATATTTTAATTTGTCATGTGTCAGTTTGTTGGGCTCGGAACGACTTGAAAGTCTGCTAGTGTGTGATCCTTAGGGGCCATTCGCTTTTTTCCCCATTGCACTGCGCTACTCTGCCATTATTTTTCACTGTAAACATGCGCTAGACAGACGTCTTTAACTGTTGCGCTCGCATCTCACGTCTTTTGCAGCATCTCACACGTGATGCGGCATTCTAAGAACGCGGCGCTCAAGTTAAAATAAGTTAAGTTTTTAGAAAAAGCGTCTCTAGACCTTGTGCTTTTTTTGTTCTAGTGACCTGCATCTCATGTTTTTAACAGCAAAATTGCATTCTGTGTGAACTGACCCTTAGTGGTTTAGTGTATGATGCCCAGTTTTTCTCCATTACCATTTACAAAGTCAACAAGCGCACAATGCTTAGTGTTTTCTGTTCAGTTTTTAAAGGTTGTGTAGTGTATTCCAGCCTTTAGTAGTTCAAATCATGATTTCAAATAGTGATTTATATATCTCTTCCAGGCAGTATTTGAGAACTCTGTTACCCTCTCAATGCTCCATTGACTGGTCAGTCCACGGCGAGACCCAGGCACTACCTTGGTTCCCCACACAATAATGAGGCCAGAATTGTCTGCAGAAAACATTCTGCTCCCTGTGAGAAGACCACCACATCACTAATGTCTCAAATCACAGCTTTTAATGTCACACCTTAAACAGTTATGATGATAATTTGCACAGTACCTTCTGGGTCAAAACACAGCGTATTGATGAAAGTCTTGTGTCCATCAAACTCTTGCAGAAGTTGCCCATTCACGTCTTGTATGTCTACGTTCCACACCCGCAGCACTCCATCGAAGCCCCCCGTCACCACCAGACTTTGGGCTTGCGGGTGGAACTGGGCGCAGTACACAAATGAAGGGTGAGGGAGAGTTTTATGAGCAAGACTCTGCAGTCGTTTAACATTCCACACTCTGAAAGACAAAAGCAAAGTATTATGGTCGACACTTTCACTCATATTTGTGAGATAATTATGAGCTGCATAATATTATTGGGTAACTCTTTATATGCAAAAAAGCAATATTTACCTTACTGTTCCATCAGATGATGCAGTTAACAAATCTTTATCATCTCTGGACCAGCAGAGATCATACACCACACTCAGATGACCATTAAAGGATGCCAGAACTTTCCCAGATGGAATCTCATATACTAAAAAAAAAGAGATTCATTGTGAAATGTAAATAATTACTTGAGGTATAACTGGCATTTTTACATGTTTTTTAAACATTAGTTGTGTTTAAAAATGTATATAAATGCGAAAGGGAAATTCTATATTATATTATATTATATATAATAGACTTTCCCTTATACAGTAGTGTAAAAAAGTTGTCAGGAAGAAAGGGATGTTTGCACAATATTTGCTTTTAATGCCACTTCAGGTTCTAAACAATCTAAATATGAGGAATATGTTATATTGGGAAAAAGAATAAAATAAACAGGATTAAGATATTAAAATGACAAAATTATTTGTCAAGAAAGGCAAACTCATTAAGCATATAATTAAATATGGGTTTTTTGTATTATGTAAAAAAAAAAAGCATAGAAAAACAAAAAGATCACAGGAAATAAAGCATACACTGACTACAATGTATACATTGACTACAATTATTTTTCAATTACTTTAAGGTCAGGAAACTAAGGAGGCCACTTTAAAGGATTAGTTGTAGGAGAATGAATTGTTATTGGTCCATTCTCAAAGTGCCAGAAACTTTGTAGATCCTTCCAACACCTGCTGCAGACATGCGTCCCCAATACCACTATGTTTCCCCTGCCGTGCTTAATGGTACCACGCATGCATTTGGTATTAAAACTCTCCAGTCGTCTCCTACGAACATATCTGACACCATCCAATGCTAGGTTGTTAAATTTTGACTTGTCGGATTGCAGAACACGGCTCCAATCTTCCACACTCCAGACTTTGTTCTTTTGCAAATGCAAGGTGTTTTTTTTTTCAGTAGATAAAACTAATAAATGCTTTCTTTACTGGTACACAACTGCTCAATCCAGCCTCTTAAAGCCGTTGGCTTACAGTTCAAGAAGATATTGGATGTTGGAGGTCTCATCCAGGTCTTTAGAAGCTGTTTAGAGATGGTCCCACATTCAGGTGATATTCATCCTCCTGTCAAAATTTTCACTAGTCTTCCTTGACCAACCATAGCACTTTACATTCTGCATGGTAGTGGTCTTGAAATAATACTGAAATAATACTGTGCTTTGAAATAATTCTGTGGACATTGTGACCATTCACATCCAACACACAAGCAAAATCCAAAACTGATTGACCAGATTTAGCCATTTCAACAGTATCCTCCTTGGTTGCGGAGGACAGCTCCTTCCATCTGGCCATTTTCACTAAAAGCCACAAAATAATATCTAATAATATAGCTAATACTTGCCACATAGTGATTTATTGAATTACAGGCTGGGAATAATGAGTGTAAGCTTGGTACTGTATGACCACTTGGAAAAAAGATAACATCCACAAAATTCGGTATGTTTCACTGTATCCTGACAAATGATACAACTGAAACATAGAATGCGTACATTTGTTTTAAGCTCCAAGCACAACTTCACAACATGCATACAAAATATTTAATAAAAAAAGTTTGAATAAAGTGCGAAGAAGCTAATTTTCCTAAGTTGGACATCACTTTTGGCCGTTACTGTATATACAGGTGCTGGTCATATAATTAGAATATCGTGAAAAAGTTCATTTTTTTATTGTAAATTATTTTAAAAAATGAAACTTTCATATATTCTAGATTCCCTACATGTAAAGTAAAACATTTCAAAAGTTTTTTTTTTTAAATTTGTTGATTAGAGCGTACAGCTCATGAAAGTCCAAAATCCAGTATCTCAAAATATTAGAATATTTACATTTGAGTTTCATTAAATGACCATCCCTACAGTATAAATTCCGGGTATCTTTTGTTCTTTGAAACCACACTAATGGGGAAGACTGCTGACTTGGCAATGGTCCAGGAGACAATCATTGACACCCTCCACAAAGAGAGTAAGTCACAGAAGGTCATTACTGAATGGGGTGGCTGTTTACAGAGTGTATATCAAAGCATATTAAATGCAAAGTTGACTGGAAGGAAGAAATTGGGTAGGCAAAGGTGCACAAGCAACAGGGATGACCGCAAGCTTGAGAATACTGTCAAGTAAAGCCAATTCAAACACTTAAGAGAGCTTCACAATGAGTAGAATGAAGCCGGAGTCAGCGCATCAAGAGTCACCACACTCAGACATCTTCAGGAAAAGGACTACCAAGCCACTTCTGAACCAGAGACAACGTCAGAAGCATCTTACCTGGGCTAAGGAGAAAAAGAACTGGACAGTGAACAGTGGTCGAAAGTCCTCTTTTCAGATAAAAGTAAATTTTGCATTTCATGTTGAAATCATGGTCCCAGAGTATGAAGGAAGACTGGAGAGGCACAGAATCCAAGCTGCTTGAAGTCTAGTGTGAAGTTTCTGAAGTCAATAATGATTTGGGGGGGCCGTGACGTCTGCTGGTGTTGGTCCATTGTGTTTTATCAAGTGCAGAGTCAATGCAGCCATCTTCCAGGAGATTTTGGAGCACTTTATGCTTCCATCTGCTGACAAGCTTTATGGAGATGCTGATTTCCTTTTCCAGCAGGACTTTAGCACCTGCCCACAGTGCAAAAACCACTTCCAAGTGGTTTGCTGAGCATGATATTACTGTGCTTTATTGGCCAGCCAATATGCCTGACCTGAATCTATGGGATATTTTCAAGAGAAAGATGAGAAACAGTCGATCCAACAATATACAGATGATCTGAAGGCTCAATAGTGCCTCAGCAGTGCCACAGGCTGATCACTTTCATGCCACACTTCACTGATGCAGTAATTTGTGCTAGGAGCAAGTCATTTGCTGTAATATGTCCTGCCGATCAAGTATTGAGTGCACAAAAGAACATACTTTAAAGAACTTGAACTTTTCTGTTTTGCAAATCCATTTTTTGATTGATCTTAGGAAATATTCTAATATTTTGAAATACTGGATTTTGGACTTTCATGAGCTGTACGCTCTAATCATCAAAATTTAAAAAAAAAAAACTTTTGAAATGTTTTACTTTACATGTAGGGAATCTAGAATATATGAAAGTTTCATTTTTAAAAATAATTTATAATAAAAAAATGAACTTTTTGATGATATTCTAATTATATGACCAGCACCTGTACATGCATATATTTCTTGGTTTTTCACCAAGATTTCACAGATTTAGTTTTAATGGTAATGAACTATTTGGTGTGACATACACATCTCCTTAATAGCCAATGTAGTCTTTTAATTTATAAGAGATCAAAACTGAATAAATATATAAATTAAAAAGCAAAAAATAGTTTTAAATGAAGTACAGCATGACACAATTTCAACTTCTCAAAACTATTTTGTCAACTAACTACCCAAAATGTAAATTTTTGTGAGAAAATGTAAGTAAAAATAAAAAATACAGTACAGACAAAAGACAACATGTAAAGAAACCGAGTTACAAATTACTTACTAATGATAGGAAATGAATCTCTATCTGCACATGCAGCTGCTAGCGCACGTCCATCATGGGAGAAACACAGAGTAAAACAGCCCATCTGACCTCCACGAAAGGAGTGCATTGGCTTATTCGGGATGCGACACACCTGTCAATAAGAAAGAAATTAGGCTAATTTAATTACTGTCTGTGTTCGAAATCGGGCACAAATAGGGCACTATTTGAGGGACCAGTCATTTGTAGTGGTGTCCGAAACGAAAACCATAGTGGACGTTATTGAGTGCACTCATTCAATCCCACAATGCACCACAAAAACAAATGTACAACCAATGTACACTCAACACTAGAGAATACTCATAATGCACTATGATATCTCGACAGAAGATGGCTCCCGCAGCTGAATCATCCACCCATCCATTTTCCAAATCGCTGGTCCAATGTTGGTACAGCGTAATATCAATATCATATAGGTATACATTCCTTTTTAATTGTTTAATTTGTTTAATTAAGGTTTATACATAGTTTTCATGACAGAGTTCAAGATAAATCTTTTTATTACTACTGGAGCAACCATTAAACAGGAAGTACAAAAGTACGCAAAAGTGGCAGCCATTTTGGCGCACTCAGTGTCCGAATTCACTAACTCGTTTTTATTCACTCCTTCAATTGGACTATATTAGTGGGCTAATGTAGGGAATAGCGAATGAGGGTATAGGGTGTGATTTCGAACATAGCTACTGACTCCCCCATTTTTAACGCCAATAAAACAAATAACTAAAACCTGTCCAGGCATGCGGCTCCACTTCATGGTTTCTGATTTGCTCTCCAGTATCTGGGTGCTGGTTTTATTGGTCATCTCAGTATTGAGCTCACTGTAGGAGGTGCTGCCCCGCTCCTGCTGTAGAGCCATCATGGAGCGGATACTGGGGTCCACCTGAGCAACAAATCCAAACCAAAACAAACTTCACTGACCATCAATTTTTAGTATTTCCACTGTGGTTTTTAAATTAAAAAAAGTAAACCTACATGTTCTGGTGGTTTGAGGCCTTTCACTGTGACATAGAGGGTTGAGGCATATTTGTTCCTTGGGAACTTTGACCACCACTGAAACACTTCAACTGTTTGAGGCAGTTTCTTTGCCCGCGGAGGAGGGCAGTAAAGCTGTAGACGCAGTTTGGTGTCAACATTCAAGACACCGTTGGTTCCTACAAGCTAGAGGAAATATTTGAAGAGCTTGATTTCAGTGGAAATTTGAGTCTATTCTAGAACTTGAAATAATAAAGGATACAGTTAGAAAAAATAAACAAAACAGCTATAGAGCTAACAGACAAAATAACCAAACAAATATACCAAAGATAGACTACTGTAAAATAAAGCTGGTACCTTCAAAAAAGCCCACGCAATCTTCCGGAAACCCCGCTCATGATGGTCAACAGAGATGTTTGTTCGTGCTTCCTCCATACTGATGAAATCCAGAATCTGAAACATCACAAAGTATTTTAGTCATTCCTTTCTTTGCTCAGAGGATAACCTTTAAACAAATGCACAAACCTCAAAAAACAGTATCACACGTGGACTATCATCATCATCTTGTAGGAAATATCCGAAGCGCTCATTGAAGATGATCTGTTCCTCCCACTCTGGAACTGTTATTTTGTGTTTCTTAAAGTCAAAGGGTTGAGTTATGATGGGTAGGATGTGCTCGATGTTTTCTTGCTCATAGAAGGATGAAACATGGCGATGGCTGTGAATAGAATAAATTACTGGGAATAAATCTGACTTATGCCAAGATTCTTAAGTGCACATTCGAGGGACACTTTACTGTACCACGGAAGAGGATTTATGAATGGATGTGAAGCGATGCAACTTACGCCATATGTGACACGACAGTGACAACATGAATGTAGTACATCAGAAATTCATTCATACTACACACATTCATACTATATAGAACATACTTTTTTAACAGTCACAAAGTAGGTTTCAAACATAGTCATATGTTCATAGGTTTCAAACATAAAGCATAGTCATCCAAATGCCTTCTAGCAGGTTTTGGTTTTAGGTAAAAAAACAACAACAAGTAAAATCCAAACCTGTCCTCCTTCTTGACATACTGTCCATTGACCTCATCAACCACGTGAACTTTGACCATAGGGTGAGACACCATCAGGTCTGTCTTCAGCTTGTCTGTCCTGTGGATATAAACTCCCAGCACTAGACTATCATCAAAGGCTTGTTTCTGTTCTGCCTGTTCCTCCTCAACAATCACTACAACCAGAAATGAATAAACACAATCAACCCAACATATCACATATGTAAATAACAATGAAATAAACACAATATACACACATATTAAAGGGTTAGTTTATCCAAAAATGAAATTTCTGTCATTAATTACTCACCCTCATGTTGTTCCACACCCGTAAGACCTTCGATCATCTTCGGAACACAAATTAAGTATTTTAACAATGACTATTATATCGATGTCTTTACTACTTTTCTGGGCCTTGAATGTGGTAATTACGTTGCTTTCTCTTGGGGATAAGAAACCTCTTGGATTTCATCAAAAATATCTTAATTTGCATTCCGAAGATGAACAAAGGTCTTACGGGTGTGGAATGACATGAGGGTGAGTAATTAATGACAGACATTTCATTTTTGGGTGAACTAACCCTTTAAGAGTTACTGAGTTTCCATGGTGGTGACAAGCAAAAAAATACATGAATAATGTAGCTATATTAGATGTGAATTCAGAAAAATTGTGGAAATATTTAATATTATGCATTTTTAGATATTTATTTGACTCTAATTTGATGTTTATAATGATGTTAAATTGAAGAGAGTAGATATGGCTTGTTTTATGGTGGTTTTATGGTGATGACATTGAGATTGTGCAGACAGCATATCATACCTTCTTTTTGTTTCTTTTTCTTCTTCACTTTGGGTTTGACTGTGTCCTCCTTGAACTCCTCCACAACATCATCCAGGATGTTTTCTGTATGGTTATCCAGTGACACTTCAGTCTGACTGCAGACAAAAAGGCAAACCAAATTAAGAAGAAAAAAGACATGTGTATTACCTTAGAAATGTTTCGAAAAAAGCATTTTTATATAAGTGGCATCTCACACTATGCTAAACCCTTGGTTATGGCAACTTTAATCCTTGAATTAAAGCTGAAGTGTGTCATTTTTACAGCTCTTGCATCTCCAAACAGAATTGCAAAAAGAATGACTTCCATTAGTCAGACAAATATGAAAAGGCCAACATAGTGTAGTAAATAATATGGAACACATTTCTTCCAAGGATAGCATTAACTGTGAACTTTGTATCTTTCACCTTCTATCACCATCATGTTTGCTTGATTTCATTTTCTTCTTTTTCTTCTCCAGCTCATTGTTTAGCAGCTGGCTCTCCGTAAACTTCTCTACAGCTTTCTTCCGTGCCATCTTCTTTCCAGCGGTCTCTTCCTCCTGTGAGATCTGATGTTGGTACGCCTGTAGATAATCATCTTCCCTCTCTGTCTCTTCTTTCTGTCGACTGACATCCTTTCCACTTTTATCCTTCTCTTTCCTTGACTTCCTAGAATGTTTTCCGTTGATTTCTGAATCAGTCCTCCTGTCGCTGTCGTCTTCATCTTGAACAGCGGTTGGTGGTTGTGGTAGCTTCCTTTTGCTTTTCTTTTTCCCGCTGGGCTCCTCCTCACTTACAGCATTGTTTATGTTGGTCTTTACAGATGCTTCTCTCTCTCTTCGCCTGTTTTTGGTGTATCTAGGACTGCCCTGAGCTGGATCATATGTGTTATTGAAGATAGCTTCATCATCTTCAGTGTCTTTACTCAAATCTAGGTTCTTCTTCAAGGTCTGAAGCTGCAAGAATACAGGATGTTGTTCAAATAACAGATAATGGGGTAAACAGTGAATTATCTTCTGTCAATAAGATTTTTCTTAAATAAAGATTACTTTCACTATTACTAACCACAATAATTTCCTGGGACTGGTCAGAGATCTGTTTGGCTTTCTTTTTCTCAGAGGGAGGGTTTGTGTATCTCTTCAACACCTCGTCAAAGCGAGCTTTCGTCTTAGCTCTCACATCACTTTGACCTGTCAAACAGAGATTTACAGACAAATCTGCATGTAAGAGCATCTATGACCACTTGTGACAGATAAAAGAGTTGTTATATATCAAGTATGAGTGAGCTTTACTCACCTGCTGGCATTCTGATGAACTATAGACAAATTCATTCTGGAACAACAATCCTAAAACTGAAAATATCATATATTACAATGGAATCAAAGAACAACTGGTGTTTCTAAAACTGGTGATTCAACCTTTAGACAGTATTTAATCGCTTATGTAGGTACAACCACCAATAAATTGTTTAGTTTAGTTACTCTTACTAGAACTACTGTTAATCAGATTATGTAATAGTAACTTGACCGCCAACACAGAAACACCTCTAAAAATCCCGCTATCCTATGCTACATAAACGATTACATTGCTGGTCTAAAATCTAATAAAAACAACTCTGGTCTCATCTGATTTTTTTCGATTCTGAAAATGCCAAAATGAGTATGTTTGTATGAGTGATTGTAGATGTAACGTTAGCTCATGCGCTAGCTGAAAACAATACAAACAAATCACTGCTAGGTATTCTGATTTTCTCGCGCGGAAATTCAGCGAATCTATTTTTAATTTTACATGTGCTACTGTTACGTGTAGGGTGTCTGTGAGATAAACGTACATTAAACGCCGTAAATGTGGCGAAGAAGTCCAATCATGTCTGCTGTAGAGGATCCATGAATGATTTCATTGAGCTGCCATTGCTGGCGCGACCGTTTCCAACAGCAACAACAACAAGATTAGCCCCGCCTCCCTGGGTTACTGTTGCCACCAGGGAGGCGGGTGGCAACAGTGCTGTTACTGTCAAGAACCAACGCGCAGAGGTTGGTCAAAGTCCAAAGTCCAGAGCTGAGGCATGTAGAAAGAGAGATGCGACAACTCAGCAACGGCGACATCCCGGAAGTAGCAGTCGCGCCGTAGAGCAGAACAGACCGTTTGTGATGCACTTTAAAAAAGGTAAGACGTTTAAAGAATAAGATTGTAAATTCTGAACCTATGGAAGTTTTTTCCTAACAAAATTCACTCAGTTTAATTTTCGATTCTACAAGTTTGTGTTGTTGTGTCCGAATCTGATTTTTGAACAAACATAAAAAATGACTCATTAAGTTGGCCATATATTTTCGCGTAATAATGGCTTAGTTTCTCATAATAATGAGAAAGTTTCTCGTAATAATGACTTAACATCTCATAATAACGAGAAACTTCCTTATAATAATTACTTATTTTCTCATAATAATGTGCAACTTTCTCGTAATAATGACTTAACATCTCATAATAATGACAAAGTTTCGCGTAATAATGACTTAACATCTCATAATAACGATAAAGTTTCTCATAATAATGACTTTGTTTCTCATAATAATGAGAAACTTTCTCGTAATAATGAGAAACTTCTACGCATGCGCGAAGCAGCGGAGCAGAAGGGCGTGACACGCTAGCGACATCCGCTGGTCAAATTTCAGCAAACATGGCACATTCTGCAAAAGTGTAATCTATAATATCATTAAATAACATTATTGATAAATGATCAGTATATGAGATATAGTCTTTTATTCATTTGTAACATTCATTTGTATTTTTGTGTAACAAGCAGCAACACAAAAAGGTGATCCATGGATTTCAAACAGATAATGATAAGACAGCAAACACCTCTGTTAAAGAACGCTTCATCTGGAAAGCTGTCTACAAACATCTGCTAAACATATTTTCAAGCCGTTTTGCATACATTCTAATGATCTTAAAAGGTGTTTTCTGTATGTCTAGGCAAACCTGCACATCAAATAGCCTAGACTCATCCGTGAAATACGTGTTAATAATAACAACACATAAAACCACACATTTTATGAAGACGTTACACTTAAACTTAACGAATAAATGTCATATTCCTTCGTTAATCTTATAGTTTTGTAAGCCGTAGCTCATGCAACAGTTTCCACCGGTGAGCACAAGCAGGCATCGTTCGTTACCACGGTAACCACCTTCTCGTGCGCATGGAAAAGTATTGAGGATATACTGATAATTTATAATTTATGTTATTTAATGATATTATAGTTTGCAATTTGTAGATTACACTGACTTTAACGAAAACTACTGTTTTGCAGAATGTGCCATGTTTGCTGTGTTCTCGCATTTACACGGCTTTGACCAGCGGATGTCGCTAGCGTGCCACGCCCTTCTGCTCCGCTGCTCTGCGCATGCGTAGACGTTTCTCATTATTAAGAGAAAGTTTCTCATTATTATGAGAAACAAAGTCATTATTAAGAGAAGCTTTCTCGTTATTATGAGATGTTAAGTCATTATTACGAGAAAGTTTCACATTATGATATATAAGTAATTATTATAAGGAAGTTTCTCGTTGTTATGAGATGTTAAGTCATTATTACGAAAAAGTTTCACATTATTATGATATATAAGTAATTATTATAAGGAAGTTTCTCGTTATTATGAGATGTTAAGTCATTATTACACGGAAGTTTCACATTATTATGAGATATAGCTAATTATTATAAGGTAGTTTCTCATTATTTTGAGATGTTAAGTTATTATTACACGAAACTTTCTCATTATTATGATAATTCATTATTACGTGAAAATATATTGCCAACTTTACTGAGTTAAGCACTGACCGTATTCTTTATATGCTACTTAAGTCCAAGTCCACAGTAAAACTCTATGAACCGCTCAACGTACATATAGTGTAGGGCAGGCGCTAAATTATTGCTTGGCCAGACGTGCCATAGATCTATCCATACAGCGCTCTGTGTGAATACATCAAGCGAGCGCTAATTATATAAACGGAAAATCAGAATCGTATTACGGAGCCCGGCACGTCACCTATAGGAGAAAAAAAAACAATCCGTGCCGACGGTTTTGCAATCTGTTCCCTCAGTTTATAAACCGTGCTCACGAATTCTCAAACCGTACCCTCGGTTTTTAAATCCGTTCCCACAAATGCATAATCCGTGCGCACGCTTTCGCAATCCGTTCCCACGGGTTTGTAAAAACTGTAGCCTACTCACGGATTTGTGGCCCCGCCTCCAATCTTTGCCGGCAGATTCAACCAGGCCACCTATTTAGGTGCGGGATGCATAGGCTATTGTAAATAAATGAACTTTATTTTACAAAATGAAGAATTTTCTGAACTTCCATTCAGAATTCATTTGAGAATTTCCATTATTTTTATCTTTTAAAGTCCATTTTGGGCAAAAAGATTAGTATAATAAAATCACCAAAACAAGTCTTCATGTTAAGAATGAATAGTACACAAACATTTCTAAAACTGTAAAAGGTTTTTTTTTTAAAAAAATAAAGCATTCATTAATTAGTTTATGATAAACATACTGTCTTAAGTGCACTCATTTATAGTCATAAATTAATATAATTGATAAATAAATACATTTAAAAAATAAATACAATAAATAATAATAATTGTTGTTATTATTATTATTATTATTATTATTGCATGTAGGCTACATGCATTTAGAAGAAGAAAAGAGGAACAAAGAAATTAAAAGTCAGTCATAATACACAATGCCAGGTTTATTAGGCAATAGAAAATAAGTTGCTAAGATTATCACAAATAAACACAAGATTTTGATGAACATAATTCTTATTAAATCGTTGTATTCCGCTACCCGTTGATAGAGAATCACTGCAGTTAATATAATTTGATGAGTAATACACAATAAAACAATAAGATTCGTTAACACGTACCTGGCCCAGGTGAAAAAATACTATAGTAATTTATAGTAAATACTAAAGTGTTTTTGAATCATACTATAGTAAAGTACTTGAATTAATTTATTGTGGTAATTCTATAGTTGCTGTGATAATATAACAACTATAGTAATATAAACAAATTACCCAATATTGTACTAAGCTTTCTACAACTTTAGGGTATATTATACTACAATATACACTACAGTTTACTGTAGTAAAAACTAAAGTATACTACAGTATTTATAACAGTTGATCAGTTCACTATAGTTAATATTAGGCTACAGTATAGCATTTATTAACAATGTAAATATACAGTATACTACAATGTACTATATGGTTCAAAAACACTAGTATTTACTATAGTATTTTTTCAGAGTTTGCTGTTCTTCTTTTAAAATGAATCCGTGAGTACAGTTTTTACAAACCCGTAGGAACGGATTTGCGAAAGCGTGCGCACGGATTATGAATTTGTGGGAACGGATTTAAAAACCGAGGGTACGGTTTGCAAAATCTGAGCGCACGGATTGGAAATTCGTGGGTACGGTTTATTAATCCGTGGGCACGATTTGCTAAACCGAGGGAACAGTTTAAGAATTCGTGAGCACGGTTTATAAACTGAGGGAACGGATTGCAAAACCGTCGGCACGGATTGTTTTTTTTTTTTCTCTCCTATAGGTGACGTGCCGGGCTCCGTAGTCCGATGAGTCATTTTTTATGTTTGTTCAAAAATCAGATTCGGACGCAACAACCCAAACTTGTAGAATCGAAAATTAAACTGAGTGGCAATTATCCGTTTGTGAAGCATTCTAATAAATGCAAAAAATGAAAGTTTGAAGCCAACTTTTCATTTGGTACATTTTGATGGTGAGAAAGAACAAAGAACTACAAAGCGTTACACGGACCCATGTCAATCAAGTGGCGTGTAGGCGGAGTTTTGAGGAGGAAGAGTAAATCATAATAATGAGAAACTTTCTCGTAATTATGACCTTTTCTCATAATAATAACTTAGTTTCTCATAATAATTAGAAACTTTCTCGTATTACTTCAAAGCATGCGGACCAGAAGGGAGTGGAACGCTAGCGAAATCCGCTGGTCAAAATACTGTGTAAAAGGCGTGAACACAGTAGGCATGGCACGTTCTGCAAAAAAGTAGTTTTAGTTATATAGTCAGTGTGATATACAAAGTATAATCTATCTATCATTAAGTAACATTAATGATAAATGATCAGTAGGCCTACGAGAACAGAGAACTGTTCGTCTTGTCTGCACTTTTTTCACTCCTCCCCTAACTGCAGCCGCCTACTCTCGCCTACATTTCAGTCGAGGTTAGACGCATCTCAAACAAATCTTCTTTCTCCAGACGCGCATCACATGTCTGTGTCCTGAGCAGAGCGAGCGTTTTTAATTCATTCCATTGAATAAAATCCCCCCACCCCGATGTCATCGCGATGTTTCACCGTAGACATCACCCAACCCTAGTAACTATGAGAGGCCATTCAAGACATATTTCAAACTTTACTCACGCACGCAATATCAAACTCTCTCACGCACACTACTATACTGTCTCGCGCACACTATCAACAAACTCAGTCTCGCGCACACGTTGCCTCCTCATTTTGAAACACCACCGCACACCACTGCAGATATAAAAAGTAAAATCTAAGTACAAAAGGGACAGAGGTTTCACATCGCTATAAAGGCATGATTTTAATATTTGCTATAATTTGCATCTTTACACATTCAAGAATTACTTTTAAACACATTTAGAAAAATATGCTATAATAATTTACGTTATTAAAAATCCAGTAACATTTTACAGTAAGGTGTCATGTTAACATTATATTACATAACATGAACTAAAAATGAGCAATACATTTGCTGCAGTATTTATTAATCTTTGCTCTCAATAGAGGCCTCACTGAGCCATCGGATTTCATCAAAAATATCTTAATTTTTGTTCCGAAGATGAACAAAGGTCTTACAAGTGTAGAATGACATGAGGGTGAGTAATTAATGACATTATTTTCATTTTTGGGTGAACTAACCCTTTAATGCAAATGTCTGTAATTGCTGATGTTGTATTATCCTAACACTTCTCTTCATGTGTTTTTTGACCACCAGGGCTATCATTTGTGCACCAATCTTGTGCACCAAAAGCATGCTTTCATTTAATTTCAATATGTGTAGTATATGATGAAAAAATAAAATTATAAAATTAATAAACAGGGCCAACTGTATTACAGAGCACAGTTGAAATTCCGCAAATAACAGTGTGTAATTTGCTCTGGACTTTTGTAGAGGTTGTCTGAGAAAACCACAGACATGGCAGATTAGGATGATATTCTGCACTCATTTGAAATTGACCTATGATATTCTATGACATGAAATTCATCTAAATTTAAATGATCTCATGGATGTGGCTGTTGTGGTTTGTGATCATTTGGGCTCCAACTGCTGCAGTAAATGTGGTGTATTCATATGACTTTGACATAGTCCTTTTATGTTTACCCATTTTAAATGCCTATTGCTTACAATGCACAGTTGCCCTGAAGCCACCGGGTTGGCGGTGCAACCGGGCTTGGGCCCGTCATCGCTGCTTGCAGCTATATTTGATTATTGCTCTCTAAATTAGTAGTTTTAGGGGATGTTATCAGATAATAGATTAGGCTAAGATAGGTTATTAGCTTTGAGCCGGTCAAAAAGTAAGCTCCCCATAATGGAGTGTCGAAATCAAAACAGTGCCATCATGTGGCAGGTAAAATTGGATAAACTCAAATATGTACAGCTCGGTTGTTTTATCCATTTAGCACAAATAAAAGCCTGACAACGCTAAATGATCAGTTTTCTGATCATTCACATATAATTCACATATTTAAGTGTAATACATTTAATGTAATAATATTAATAATAATAAAAGTAAATGGTGGTTTAATTATTTAATGTTTTTTATATGCTTATATGGCAGAATTGGAAATGGTCAATGTATAATATATAAATGTTAGTAAATGGACTTGCACTTCCATAAAACTGTAGGGTAGTGGTCTGGGGCCAGTTGCATAAACAGCCATTATGTCTTAAGAACTAGTGCGGTGTGCAATCGATACAAGACAGTTTTCCTCCAGCGAAAATGGAACGTAAAGACATACTTTAGAAAATTTTATTTTCATTTGAGGAATTAATTTTTAAAATATTTTTTTGTGGATATGGCATTAGATTAAAATCATGAGGTTAATTTAAAGCTACAATATGTAAGATTTTTGCAGTAAAATATCCAAAAACCACTAGGCCAGTGTTATATATTTTGTTCAGTTGAGTACTTACGTTTTATTTTGTAGAAACCATGGAAACACTAAAGACGCTTTAATATATTACATGTTTTATTAGACAAGAGAACAACTGTTTGGTTACATTTATAGACAGAAAACAAATTATTGTTATACAGCTCAACACGTTTAGTCTTATTGTTTAAACCTAGTTTTCTCGATTTTCTGAGAGAACATGCTTTTACCATGCCTCAGAGAAAAACACCATTTTGTCAAGTAGCTAAGTAATACAGCATTTTTGCCATCATACAGTACGTTTTAAAATGAATTGAATGCCATTTATCAACACAAGCCACCCATCATTTATTATTATATTCTAAAATCGATCTAGCTTACTGCAGTGTGCAACAAGTGTCTCACAGCAGCCATCGAGTGAACGCACAGAGTAACGTTATAACATAATTTTCAGCAGTCAAATGTATCTAATATGATAAAACAGCGCTGCGTTACCTCATACACTTGACCGGAAGAAGCAGCGCCGGCGACTGCGGCATAATAAAAGTTCCGCTGCTGTCGAGACGTGTCGCGTTCGTCTCTCATTAGCAGTCACTCCAGCTCTCTCTCCACTCTCGTTCAGCTCCCACAGCACTCGGCCCTGCGCTGCTTCATACTACAGTAACGTTAATAATCTCATCCATGAACATGATTTCTGCTCGAGTCCCATCCCGATTCTTTTCCACTGGCTGTGAGCTACGCCTTTGTTTTGAATAGGCGACCTCTAGCGGTGAAAAATGTACATATTGTAGCTTTAAACTAAAAATTTGAGTTGATACAAAGAAAGAGATTATTGTATTCAACAGAAACAGAGTGAGAGACAGAGAAAGATGTTGTTTTGTCCTACTTAATAATGAGCAGCTGATTGTGACATTTATAGCCTTAAAGTAAAGGGATTTGTGGTTTTTGATGTCACTTTAAATTATAGAAGAAGCAAATTGATAGATTCGTGTGCTGTTTTTTTTTTTTGTTTGTTTGTTTGTTTTTTTTAAATAGAAAACAAAAAAGGGAATGTTTTAATGAAGGGCATTAAACATACTGCCAAACTAGACAATTACAGTATGGTTTGTCTGCAGGTGTATTCTAAATGAATATTAATGAATATGATCT
Organism: Ctenopharyngodon idella; assembly: GCF_019924925.1. Taxonomy (NCBI): domain Eukaryota; kingdom Metazoa; phylum Chordata; class Actinopteri; order Cypriniformes; family Xenocyprididae; genus Ctenopharyngodon; species Ctenopharyngodon idella. The sequence goes on from NC_067236.1 coordinate 2,517,925, forward strand.
GGTTAGTTAAAATTATTTGATATAAAATCAATATTCAGGGGTTGACTTGATAGGTGTAGAACCTATTGTATGTATTGTTCCTGCCTACCCTAGTATACAAACAAAAGACTATATTAAATATTTTCTTTAATCATACCCTCATTGGGGACTGAGCCCCCTTAATACTGAAACTCTAGAATCACCCCTGGTAAACGGTAGACTGTTCTTGTATTTCAAGACATGTTGTTGTCATCTTAGCACAGTAAAGTTAGAGCATTAGTGTAAACACACTTTTGTTTTTGTATTTGGATTAGATGTGGACATATTCAGAAATGAAAATAACTGCCTCTCCTGTGCAGGTGTTTTACACATGCGCATAACAATGTTTTCCTCTCTTACATCAAAAAAATAAACCTGTTGAACCTGTTGGTTATGTTTCAAAAGTAAATCTATTTTAGTGTACTCTTTAAAGCTGTTTGTGAATAAAGTGAATCAGTTTGAGAACAGATAATTTTAATGCTGCTATCTAGAGACAGAATGGATTTATGAACTGAAAGAAGTTTGTGTTTGATGTTCTTCATTTCTGAGACAGAAGTAGGTTTGAACGAACACATTTCTTTCTGGATTCATTCTCATGCATTGGTGAATCAATATAAATTTGCATGTGTAAATACTAATATTTCTGTCCTACTAAGAGTATTTTCAGATACTTTCTTACTTTATCAGTTTTTCGTACTCTTGGCAGCCTTTAAGTACTTGCTGATCAAATTTAGACTGGCTTTTGCAGTCACAGAAATTCAGTAACAAAAACAGAACTATCCTGTGACAATGTGTCTGCATCGATCGTTTAGTGAATTCAGAAGTCTTACAGTAATTAGTGTTAATGTGAAGAGTGATTTCTCAGAGATGAAATGAGCACAAGGTGGAAGCAGCTCTAGTGACTATAATCTCTGCTGTTCACGGAATCATTTTTATTGAGGAATCATTAAGGGAAAAACTGAAAATCGTTTAAGTTTAAAAGATCACAATCCTGACACTAATGAATGATCCAGACACTCAGATTAATTCAGTTAACAGAGTTAATTCAGTTAACTGTTTACTATTCTTACAGCACTGCCTGTAAAATGAGTCTCAATGAGAAGAGAGAGGAGGAGGATGTACACACACAGAAAGCAGCTTCTCCAGAACCCAGCTGTGTGTCTATGAAGAGTGACAGATCTTTGCTTTGTCCTCCTAAATTCAGTGATGAAGCAGAGAACTCTGACCCTGAGTGAGTATAAACATGATGAACATGATAAACAAAGATGTTGACACAGGAACAAATCCTAATTGTGTAAACCATGTTCTGCATTATATATCCATTACTATATTATCTGTCTGCAGATGTCTGCAGTGCATCATTCAACATTGATACAGTATGTAGGAAACAGTATTAGTCATAGAACTCCATTTGTGATGCGAGTGAACAATAATCCACTATATAGTATAATTCAGGGGTTCTCAAACTTAAGTCTGGCCCCCCAGAGAGGCTCTACATTGAATGCTCCCTCCACTAAACAAAACATTTTCCTGTGTCTGTGTTTCCGATTGAAGTCAGGGTGTGACATATCGAAGAGCTCATCCCTATTTAAAGGTTGTCAATAGCATGACACACCCTGGCATAGCTGCTTAGAGCCTCCACAGTTGTATTTAAAGTTAAGATTCCCCCTTTTAGATTTAATATGAAACCATTACTAAAGTAATATTATATTGATATTTTTTAGTAGTGGTAATTATGTGTAGTTTGAAAATCTTGTAATATAAGCTGGTACATGGCACCAGTGTTTCTTTGCTAGCCACTACTGTTTATAATGTCAAGGCTTTCTTAACTGTTTGAGATGTTCCTCATGATCTTTCTCAGCACTCAGCAATAAAATATTCTGTGTAGAATTCAAATGGGTTGGATATGTTTTGTGGTCTGCTCTAACTGCCTATGATCTGCTCTGTGCTATACTGTCTCTGGAGTGCACTGGTGTATGCAGTGATGGTTCACATGACACTGACCCGAAAACGTCTCGGTTACAAAGGTAACCCTCGTTCCCTGAAGGAGGGAACGGAGACATACATCGGACAGACCGACGAATAGGAATCTCGCTAGAGAGGCCAATCTACTTCGAGTGTAACTACAATGAGCCAATGCACATTGGCATGCAATCACGCATCAGCTGCTCGCCTCGCAGCGCGGGTATATAATGAGCAGCAGGTGCGTTGCATCTTCAGGTTTTCGCTGAGGAGCCGAACCAGATAGGCGGCAGCATCAGCGGGGTACAGCGACTGTGGCGACGGGACGTACGTCTCCGTTCCCTCCTTCAGGGAACGAGGGTTACCTTTGTAACTGAGACGTTCCCATTCAGTCGGTCACGTTCGACGTACGTCGGACAGACCGACGAATAGGAATCCCTAACAAAGCGCCACAGGAGCTGCCCCCTTCCAGCGCTCTGTTGTAAGCCACCTGAACCCCCTTGCCTAAGGACGGTGGGACAGGGCTAACACAGAGAGTGTCGATCACTGCTGTTCCCCAAAACCCATTCAGTGAGACTATTGGATAACGCTGGGAAAGCGTACCCTTCCGCTGGGAAAGGAACGCTGCGGAAGCACCATCTTTCCCCGAAGGAGTTACGTGGAGAAGTACATATGGACTAACCCCGTAGGGCTGTACTACATATGGAAGAACTGGGGTGACTCCAACTCGATGAGAGGTGGGTTCTCCCGGAGGGAAAGACACGGGCTTCGTTTAGGAGCAACCCTGGAACTAGACATATGGGATCCCTGTAGGGTCACACATATGAAACCCAGCCTAACCCCGGTTCTCAAGGATACAACGGAGTACAGGCCTAGCGCCAGACGCTCCGCCACGTCGGCTGCCGAAGGGAGATCGGAGGACTCAACAGGGTCTGCCTTGTAGGGACTCTCTGGAGTAAAAGCGCATGTAAGCGCAGCAAGCCGACACTAAGCCGGGGCCTCTCCATGCCTCTGACCTGAGGTGAGAACACGGGAGGAGACCGGCTCGACACGAAGGCTATAGAATCTAGCGAACGTGTTAGGTGTCGCCCAGCCCGCAGCTCTACAGATGTCTGTTAGCGAGGCGCCACGAGCCAGCGCCCAGGAAGATGCGACACCTCTCGTGGAGTGCGCATGCAACCTGAGCGGGCAGGGCACGCCCTGAGCTTGGTAAGCCAGGGCGATGGCATCCACTATCCAGTGGGCCATCCTCTGCTTGGAGACAGCCTTTCCCTTCTGCTGGCCTCAGTAACAGACAAAGAGCTGGTCTGAGGTCCTGAAGCTTTGAGTTCTTCTATGTACAGTCGCAAAGCGCGAACTGGACAGAGCAAAGCCAGACCTGCTCCTCGTCCTCCCTGACTTTGATCACAGCTGTGTGCCAGTGCATCTGTTCCGAGTGTTCCCTCGGACAGGGAGTAAAACAGCTGGCAATGGGAGGTTTCTGGTGAGGCAAACAGGTCTACCTGAGCCTCTCCGAACTCTCTCCAGATCAGCTGGACCACCTGGGGGTGGAGTCGCCACTCTCCTGGCAGCGCAAGGAGACCGCGCATCTAGAGCGCCGAGCGAACACTGGGTTGCCGTGACAACCCGTGCTGCAGCCCGACAGCTCGACGGCACACGACACGCAGAGGAGCGAGAGGTTTGCTCTCGCTGATCTCCGCGGTCTCCCAGAGTGTCGGGCAGACCCGCGGCTGTGCTTTTACACACAAGCGGCAGATGGCCAACAACAGAGGGGACTCAAGCTTCCCGGAGAAAGAAGAGTCACGACCGGCGTGTCGACGTGATCATGTTCTCATACGAAAACATGAACCACCCACGAACATCGTTTCAGCACGCGCCCAGACATGTGAAACAGTGATCGTGGCCATCAGTGAGGACAGGAAACGACCGCATCCAGAAACACACAAATAGAATGTCATCTTTAAAAAGACACAAGCTCTACTTGTGTAAGCTCTCTTAGGGACTTTACTCTTTTAAAGTGCTGAAGCACGCAGGGGAACGGCCGCCGCAACACAGACAGGGATTGTGTGCAGCCTGTCGTGTGCTCTTTCTCTCTTTGAAGGCGCTCACTCTTACCAGCCGTAAAAACGGCTTTCAGCGCTCGAAGCGCACCGTACCGGCCGTGAGAACAGCCTTCTGACGCTGTCAAAACAGCTATTTGCTCAATAATGGCAAACGAAACAAAAAACTGAAAATAAAGAGAGGACTTCGACCCCGCTGCTATGCTGTTCGCCCACACTCGAAAAAAAAGAGAGAAGCAAAAAGCTTGACTCGTCTTCTAGCAGACACTTGCTTGCAGAGAACAGGAACAAACACCGTTCGGCTTCGAAGCGAAAAGCTGAAGATGCAATGCACCTGCTGCTCATTATATACCCGCACTGCAAGGCGAGCAGCTGATGCATATGATTGCATGCCAATGTGCACTGGCTCGTTGTAGTTACACTCAAAGTAGATTGGCCTCTCTAGCGAGATTCCTATTCGTCGGTCTGTCCGACGGACGTCAAACGTGACCGACTGAATTGGAACCAAACTTCATTTGCCCAAATGGAAAGCCTGTTGGCACTCTCTGATACACTCCCATTTCCTTATACAGGGCACTATGTGCCATTCACTATATAAAGTAAATGAGTGAACAATTGACAGATCTCAGATACAGCCTTAGCATCTTTTTAGAGTTTTAGTGCTTCAGACAGAATTTTTATTAGACAGAAAATCTGAGACCCTGAAGTGCAACATTTTTGATCTGTACTGATGTAAGTGAGACTATAAATGTACTTTATGTATTCACGCCCTTCTTGGGGACACAGACCCCAGTTTGAGAACTATATTTGAAGGATTTTCTCTATTTTAATGCTTCTTCACAGTTTATATGTTCATCCTCACTGTTTCTGCAGAGTGAAGAGAGATGATGAGATCAGATCTGACCTGCACCTCCATCTGACCTGCACTGACTGTCAGACCCTCATCAAGCAGAGAGTCAAAGACCAACACAAAACCAGCATGAAAAACAGGTATAAAAACTTATTTGAGGAACTCAAACTAGAAGAGAATCAAACGCTTCTGAAAAGGATCTACACACAGCTCTACATCATAGAGGGAGAGAATGAAGGCGTGAATAAACAACATGAGGTTCTACAGATGGAGAAAACAGCCAGAACACAAGACACTCAAATCTACTGCAATGACATCTTTAAACCCTTAAATCAACCAGAATTTGAGGAGAAACACAAAATCAAGAGTGTTCTTACTAAAGGCATTGCTGGAATTGGAAAAACTGTCTCTGTGCAGAAGTTTGTTCTTGACTGGACCGAGGGAAAAGCCAATCAGGATGTAGATTTCATGTTTGTGCTTCCATTCCGAGAAATTAACTTGATTAAAGATCACCAGTACAGTCTTCACAGACTTCTGCTGGACTATCATCCTGAACTTCAAGATCTGAACTCAAAGATTTATGAGGAGTGTAAAGTTCTGTTCATCTTTGATGGTCTGGATGAAAGCAAAATAAAACTGGTGTTTTCAGACATTCAGAAAGTTTGTGATGTGAATGAGATTTCATCAGTGGGTGTGTTTGTGTCAAACCTTATCACAGGAGAGCTGCTTCCCTCTGCTCTCATCTGGATCACCTCCAGACCAGCAGCAGCCAGTCAGATCCCCTCAAAATACATCAACCGTGTGACAGATATTCAGGGATTCAATGAGCCACAGAAGGAAGAATATTTCAGAAAGAGAATCAGTGATGAGCATCTAGCCAGCAGAATCATCAAACACATTAGAAGATCAAGAAGCCTCCACATCATGTGTCACATACCCGTCTTCTGCCGGATCTCAGCCACTGTGCTTCAAAACCTGCTGAAACAAGATGATAGTGCAGAAATCCCTCAAACTCTGACTGAAATGTATATCCACTTCCTGCTGACTCAGATCAACATGAGGAATCAGAAGTATAATGAGAGAGATCCAGAGAAACTCCTGAAGTCCAACAGAGACGTAGTTGTGAAACTTGCTGAACTGGCTTTCAAACAGCTGATGAAGGGCAACGTGATGTTCTATGAGGAGGACCTGAGAGAGAGCGGCATAGACGTCACTGACGCCTCAGTGTATTCTGGGATTTGCACTGAGATCTTTATGGAGGAATCCATGATTCATCAGAGGAAAGTTTACTGCTTCATACATCTGAGCTTTCAGGAGTTTCTAGCTGCTTTCTTTGTGTTTTACTCACATGTAGTCAAGAATGAGGAATCACTGAAGTTGTTTCTGAAAGGGCATGAGTGGAATAGATTGTATGAGCTACTAGAAGTAGCTCTTGATAAATCCTTACAGAGTAAAAATGGACACCTGGATCTTTTCCTGCGGTTCCTGCTGGGCATCTCACTAGAGTCCAATCAGAGACTCTTACAGGATCTACTTACACACACAGTGAACAGTTCAGAAACCATCAGTAAAACCACTCAGTACATTAAAGACAAAATCAAGGGTCATGAACATCTCTCAGCTGACAGATGCATCAATCTGTTCCTCTGTCTGTTGGAAATGAAGGATCAGACTCTGTACAGAGAGATTCAGGAGTTTGTTAAATCAAAGAATCACTCAGAGAATTATTTCCCTCCTTCTCACTGCTCAACAATAGCCTACATGCTTCAGATATCAGAAGAGGTAATGGATGAGTTTGATCTGAAGAAATACAACACATCAGATGAGGGCAGAAGTAGATTGATACTAGCTGTGCTGAACTGCAGAAAAGCTCTGTGAGTATTAATTTATGTAATTGGAGATTAAACTGAATGTGTCTGTTTTGTTGAGACACAGTAACATTGTAATTCCTCCATCAAATCATGACACCGTTTTCTTTAACATTACAATATTTAAAGGGAAATGTGAAGTAGGGGTGCTCCAATTGATTGCCTACCAATCTCTATCAAACGATAATCGTTTCTAAAGACGATCTGCAGACACTCAATTTGCAGATCTCAGAAATCAATCTCATGGTAACAACAATAGATTGTAAAAAATATGGACGTAGTGTCCATGACGTCACCCGTAGGTTTCTGAAGAGCATTTTTGAAACCTAAAGCCGGCTGTTGCCATCTTGACAGCGTGTCACCGCATGTCACTATCAGATAACTGTCATGTTAAAAGTGATGAGACTTTTCAGATTTATGGACGTCGCCGTCTTTGATATTACTTTAGTCACTGTCACTATGGTCACTGCTAAGAGAATATGGGCTTGACTCTCATTGCATGTTCATACAGACAGTAATCAAGACACTACTGTAAGTTGTTTGAACGGGACATTTCGAGGCTCACACCTGCAAGTAAATGCGATTGTCAATCCCAAAAACTGACAGTATGAACATATCTTAAAAGCCTGCTGCACACTGCATAGTTGACGGAATTATCGCTTGCACAATTGTGGCAGTGTCGCATTGTCACTAAAATTTATAATTCGCACATCTTCACAATTTAAACATTCAAGCGTCTTTTATACCATAAAGCACTTGCGTGCTCTCTGAGAGATGTTCACACTTAAATCGTGCACACATAAAGCCGCCTCACATAACAATTTGTGAGTACCAAATTGAGTTCTTTCCATAAATAATTGCACTCAAATATACACAAGTGTATGTACAAAATTACCATCTTGGTGAGTATTCACATAAACACAGTCAGTTACGTCTTAAGTGAATGTAAACAGTTGAGAAAGAAAATGCATGTGCAACAGTATATTGGATCTGTGCATTAGGTCTTAAAGTCACAGCAGCCTAGTATACCTGCTGCTGTCTCTGTCATTAAAGGTAGGGCAGGCGGTTTTGTAGAGGCTAACAATGGCAAGGGGGTGAGATTAATACCCACACAAAACGCTAGGGAGGGACATATCTGCTAGAAGCTGCTGAGACTCACAGTTCTGAGATCCAAGAATCAAGGAAAAAGAATTTATTTTCTTCCTATTACAGATACAACCCAGTTTCATTGGTTGTGTGCTTTGTGGCACGGATAGCTAGATCTGCCTCAGGAGATCACCTTCACCTGTGTGTGGACAGCAAATTTATAAAATCTGCCTCATCTCACTCTGGATCCAATTCCTCAGAATTAGACATTCCAGAACATGTCTGGGAATCACAGTATGAGGATCGTTTGACTTCACAATGAGTTCACGTATTACTCACACTGTGAGTATCACAGTATGATGATCGTTTGAATTTACACTGAGTTGACATATTACTCACACTGTGAATATCACAGTATGAGAATTGTGATGTCACTGTGATCATCGCATGATCTCACGTGTTGACTGGGCGCTATTAATGCACTATACATATAAGAATAAATCACCTAAAGTGCTTTGAATAATCATACTACCAAAACTAAATGTGATATGGTGATTTAAATGATGTTTGCGCTTTCACTTTGAGGAGTGCCATTCCAGCAGCGTGTATGTGCTTCAGATACAATCAATCACAGTTCTAATCGCAAGAAAGCAAGTCAAAATGACTATTCCCGAACTGTAAATGGCTAGTTCATCCAAAAATGTCTCTCACTCTCATGTTGTTCTCACTCATCACGCAAGCATTTTAACATCCATGTTTACTACAGTATTCACGTCGATGTAAATCTGTTCATCATATTAAAGAAATCATGTCCTTCAAGAAGACTTGGATTTGGATTAGACCACTCGATTATTTTACAATGCCTTTATGACATTTTTGGTTCTTTTAAGTTTTAGAGGAATAGACTTAAACAAAGGTACTGAAATCTCTCAGGTTTCATAAAAAATATCTTCATTTTTGTTTGGAAGTTGAACAAAAATCTTCAATTTGAAATTATATTGCAATATCTTAATATAATAATACATCGTTGCACCCCTATTTTATACATTTTTATACTTTAGTATTGTTACGTAATATATGTTTTATTTTTATTCCTGATTTCTTTATTATCTGTTTGTAGGGTAGCCTATTTATATTCTGTTAATTTTATTTATATACTTAAAAATAAAAACAAATATGTGAAATAGTTATTTTATTGAAACATTCTCAATATAAGTTTCCACATCCTTCCAAAACAATATTTAAATCTTCACAAGAAATGTTTGACATAAAAACAAAAACTATATTAAAGTTTGACAATATGACCGAAAAGGGTATAGCTGCAGACTGGAGATGTCCAAATGGGGGTGGGAACTTCAAAATAGTGTGTGGTCTCCTCCCAGAGACTGACAGGCACATGTCAATCAGTGTTGATTTCCTACAATGTTATGCTACAACAAATTCTAACTCAAACTTTCCCTACCCCCTAACCTTAACCGGTGAAATTGACTGCAAGGCGGGATTTGCACTGAATAGCGTGCTTAAAAAAAAAAAAAATATTTATATATATATATATATATATATATATATATATATATGTATATATAGTAGTTCAAGCGATAAGCAGTTAATAAGATTGTGCCATATGAGCTGGGCCGTCCGTAACTTCCAACGTAGAATGTAGATACAGTGCGGTGCTAAACAATAGCACTGACATTTTAATATATGTTAGTGCAAGTTGATTTCAGTTAAAACAGCTCAAACATGCATTTTAGTCTAGGACTAGCTTAAGCCTTGTCTGTGAAACCAGGGGATTATGACTGTTAGTCACTGTTTTAGGTTAGTTATTTTTCACTGTCTCTCTGACTCTTACAATTCAACAGGCTGTTTTTTTTTTTTTTTTTTTTTTTTTTTAAAAACCACGCAGACTGTAAAGGTATCTTAAAATAAACTTCATACATTCTTTCCTACAGTACTGCTGTGCAGATATACATGCGTGACCCCATAGTCACGCACACAGAAAAGGACAGACGAGGTGAGTATTGAACAAACAGTTCTTTATTGCAGGTAATTTGTGAACAGGGCAGGATGCAAACAGGTGAGGGAAACAGTCACTGAAATATGAAGCTGGTGGACTTAGCTGAAGTTAATGCAGTGTTCTTTGTGAAGGTGTAGAGATAGCGGTGATGGCTGAGCAGAGGATCCAGCGAGACAACGCAGGGAACAGAAGACGGATGACGGAAGATGGGTCAGGAACAACAGGTAGGTATCTCTGGTGAGCATAACAGGTAGGTCGTGGAGCTTGTCATAGACGTAGTGGTGGCTGACAGTACTCCTCCCTCCCGGGAGGCGTGTCCTCATGCTGTCGATGGTTTAGCCGGGGAGGAAGGGCGTCCTGGATTTGTGACAGGTAATCAGGGCAGGTCTTCTCCAGGACAGTACGCGGAGCCGGCAGCTCAAGATGCCATGGCGGATCAGGCAGTTCGGGAAGCCATGGCAGTTCGGAGCGGGCTCATGGGCTGGAGCCATCTTTGGATTCGGGACGAGGAAGGGAGTCGCCTCGGGACGAGGAAGGGAGTCGCCTCGGGACGAGGAAGGGAGTCGCCTCGGGACGAGGAAGGGAGTCTTCACTGGATCATGGACGAGGAAGAGATATGGATTCATAGCCGTGGTGGCGGCCGTCTTGGCCGAGGGCTCAGGCGTGGCGGCGGCCATCTTGACAGAGGGCTAAGGCGTGGCGGCGGCCATCTTAGGACGGGATACTAGACTGGTGGCCATCTTAGGACGGGTACAGGCGTGGTGACTATGGTAGCTGGAGTGGATGAGGGTGACTGTGGCTGAGTAGCGATGGTGTCTTCATCAACCTCGCTGACTGTGAGGGAAGAACCACTCAACCACAGCACATAATCAATATACTGGGCCAGGGAGCATGTTGTAGCTGCTGGTGGAACCAGCTGGTAAAGATGATCATCTAACCCACACCAAAAGATGGTCTTAAGAGTGTCTTCGTTCCATGTCAGCAAATGAGAAAGTTCGAGGAACTCTTCCACATAATCCTCAATCGAACGGCCATCCTGGAAGAGGGTGAGCAGGCGGTCAGCAGGTTTGACTGGGGTGAGGAGAATGCCCATGTTAGTTTAAAAGGTCTGGTCTTCTGTCACGCACACAGAAAAGAGGACAGATGAGGCGAGTATTAAACAAACAGTTCTTTATTGCAGGTAATTCATGAATAGGGCACTGAATAGATGTTGCTGATGTGTAAATGTGTGCAGTCATGTGTTATTATAGTCATCCTTTTGAATTACATACCTTCCTTTGAGTTCTGTAAGTTACCGCCTGTTTTTTATGGTACATCAAAATTCGTTATTTCAAAATATTTCAAAACATGAGTACTGTCAGTGCAGTAAAAGACAGAGACAGTTTTTAACTAGGAAGATAAATGATCTCTGGGCTTAAATGATAAAGTATTTTATTGCTTTATTTACAACAACAATTGCTGTCCTTCTCATATGTGTTGATTTCTTATTTCATTTATACATTTTACTGCACTAGAATCCGTTGCTTTGGAATAGAAATCAAAGTGTCTTAGTCATGTGATTACAGCAAACAGAGCTTTACCTGTATCAAATATATGACTGTAACTGATCTGGAATCAGTTTTATTTTGAAGTAGGTTTGTAGTATTTGACTCATTTAAACATATTTGAACTGATTGTCAGTCAATATTCAGACTTCATCTCCTGATGAAAAATAGAAAGTGATCATATGTGATCAACACCATGTACAGAAAACCATCTAACCCATTATCTCCTCTTTTTTGAACAATATTTTATCCTGTGTTATAGACTTGCTAGCTGTAATCTCACTGGTCTGTGCTGTAGAAGTTTGTCTTCATCTCTACAATCATCAAACTCACTGAGAGAGCTGGACCTGAGTTACAATGATCTGCAGGATTCTGGAGTGAAACTTCTGTCTGAGGGACTGACTGATTCACACTGTCAACTCAACATTCTGAGGTAGGAAAAACAGATAAAGATTCACTTGGTTATGAAATTAAAGATGACCTCTGCTCTGGTCCTGATCTCCTGTGTTTGTAATATATCAGCAGACCCCTGTGTATCTGATGGTTTCTATTTGCTTCAGCCTGTTGTTATATTTATGTCATATATATTTCCAACTTTTAAAAAAATGTATTCACGTATTAAAATATCTAAGTACTGATCAGTGAACAATTTACATTATATAAGTGTTCTACATGTATTGCGTACTAAATATCAGTTTGCTTTATGGGTAAAAAAAATCTGTACTCACAACTTCCTACTAATCTCTATGAAATTCTAAACTGCCAGCAGACAGTGAAGCCACTGGAAGTGTTCGAGCAGCCATATTGTGAGGGCCATATTGAGAAGGCGGTAGCACTTTATTTTACAGTCATGTTCCCCATGTACATACTACATAGTTATTATGGTACTTACAATATCTAGATAATAACTAGGTTCTAACCCTGAACCTACCCCTAAACCTAACCTTAACCCATGTAGTTACCTTATATTACCCAGTACTTTCTTAGGTAAATACACTGTAAGTACACATAAGTGCACATATTGTAAAATAAAGTGCGACCGACAGGGCACTTATGGCTAATAACTTGACATGATATGACCCAAAGTCCACTGTATTAGTCAGACAGAATTCTTTTTTAGGATACATGTCTGTAAATTGTTACTTTGGATGTAAAATGTAGTGTCATGGTCATTTTGTGCAGGATAAGAGATATAATCCCTGTCTCTCCCACATAAAGTTGAAACTAGGGCGGTATATATTGTGACCACGGTATAAAGTGTCTATCGTTAGAGATTTTACTATATCGTTTATTTCACGGTATGTAAATATATCCGTGTAGGACAGTACTATTTAAAGTTATATACACATAGGAGTGATACAGAAACATGCATGAACGAGAAAACAGAAAGCTGAAGCATGCTTGCAGAAAGCTGCCTCTCTTAGGCAGCATGCAATCACGAATATGGAATGTGTATGATTTTTAATGAAGTTATTAAGTGCAATAAGCTGTGGAAAAGAACTCCATGTGGTGCTTACACTGACTGACATACACCCAAAGCGTGCACACATAAAGTCGCCTCTCCCAGACAGCATGCATTCGTAAATTCTCTTTTGCGTCTTATTGTGCTTGAACATCAGATAATGTCAAAATACCTGTCAAGTGGAGTACTCATGTAAACAGTCGGTTATTCCTTAAATTAATGTAAACAGCTGGGTGAAAACCAGATATGTGTCAGTAAATTGGATCCGTGCATTCGGTCTCAAAGGGATAGCAGCATAATAAACTGCTGTCTGTCTCATTAATGCTAATCAAACAACAAAAGACAAAGAGAAAATCACTCACTACTTTTGACTGAGTCACTTTTGTATCTTTAATAAGAATCAGTTTATATTTGATTCAGTGAAGACTGAAATTTTAGTTATATACTGATTATTCAATTTCTGTACATGTTAAATAAACCTACTGTAGATGAAAAATGTAAAGTTTAATTTGTATCTGTCAGGGTTATTGTCCCGTTTTTGTGTTTGTAGTTGCTTGAGTTTGAGTTTGGTTTTCACTGTTTCTAGATCAGTTTCCTTTGTCTGTGTTCATTAGTTTCTATGGTGACTCATGGGTTAATTAGTGTTTGCACCTTATGTTCATTTTGTTCATTGGTTTCAGTGTATTTAAGCTCTGTGTTCATTTCAGTTCTTTGTCCGTTGTCATCACATTTCACGGTGTTGATTCTGTTCCTGACTGTGGTTTTGAGTTTTTGTGTAATGTAAGCTGCTGCATATAGATCCTTTTCATTCATCTTTAATTTCAACAAGCTGTGATAGTATCTTTGCTTTATTGTATTTGTCCTGTTGTTTGTAATTTGCTTTTTTGTTCTTATTTTTAATAATAAAATAAATTAAAAATAGCTATATCAAAATATATCATTATTGTGAAAATAAAATTCTCATACTGTGAAATAAGATTTTGGTCATATCGCCCACCCCTAGTTGTAACCCTCTACAGACACACTGAAGCTCGAGTCACCATTGACTAGTACATTTATTATTTTGCTCACCAGACTTGAAACAAAGCAAACTAAAAAATTCAGTAATATATTATGTAATATAAATATAACTTTCAAACATTATTAAAGACAAGTAAACAGTTGGTATTAAAAAAAGAACAAATTATCAAACTTCAAGCAATAGCAAAAATAAACAAAATAGAACAAAGATACAAATTAAATAGTGTTTTTCAGGTAGATCTACAGTAGTTAGATACAGATTAGGTACAGAAATTAAAATAATCAAACATAAAATAACACTGCATAGTCTTCACTGTATAAATTAAATATAGATAAATCATTATTAAAGTTACAAAAGTTATTCAGTCAAGAGCAGAGTTTTTCTTTTTCGCAGTGAACCTTTTGTTGTTTGATTAACATTAAAAACACACACAGCAGCAGGAATATTAGGATGTTGTCACTTTAAGACAATGCACGGATCCAAAATACTGATACTGTATCTCTCAACTGTTTACGTTCACTTAAGTCATAACCAACTATGTTTACTAGGATAATCACCAAGATGGGCATTTTGACATAATTTTGTGTGAAATTGTCCATTCAAGTGCAAGGAGAAGTGAAAGAGAACTCAATTTAGTATTTGCGTGTCAGATGTGGCTTTCTGGGCCATACAAAACTTTGCACACACAAAATATCTCACACAGCACATACAAGTTATCTTCCGAGTCTTTTTGTACTTGAATGTTTAAATTGGCAAGGATTAAAAAAAACATGTGCAAGTGATAAACTTTCATGACGATGCAGCACTAGCCCAATTGGAATAGTGTCAGTTCCGTCAACTGTTGGTCATTGGTCAGTCCTTATTGTCGAGCCCTGCATTTAGACCTAGTGTGCCAATTCTCTTTTACGTGGCATATTTAAGCCTCTCTCTTTCTCTTACGTTGAGTGCATGTGCAAGAGAAAGTGACAGAGGGCGCTCTCAGTTAAGCGACAGTGCGTAAAGGTCAGCAGTCAATGAAATTATATCTGTGCTAAACTTATTTTTTGCCTCTAACTCAGTCACAGGAGAGTGAAAATCATGCACTGTTTGTTGTTGGCCAGAGGAGAACTGGCTTCCCAACTGAGCCTGGATTCTCCCAAGGTTTTTTTCTCCATTTTGTCACCTGTTGGAGTTTGGGTTCCTTGCCGCTGACGCCTTTTGGCTTACTTAGTTGGGGACACTTGATATTCAACAATGTTTTTGATCTGCCTGATGCCGATGTATAGATGAATTAACTAAATTAATAACTATTGATTTTTACAAAGGAATGAATCAATACTGAATTTACTTAAGCTGGACAATGACACCATTTTCTTCTAGAGCTGCTGTGCAGCCAAAATTATTTACTATTTTTTAAATTATCACTGTAAAGCTGCTTTGACACAATCTGCATTTGTAAAAAGCACTATATAAACAAAGGTGGCTTGACTTGACTTGAAATCATACAATTTACTAGCCATTGAAATTTGATCGCATATGCTAGTGATTTACTCGCATTGTAGAGGGTTGTGTTGTATGTTGCCACTGTCTTGTCCTTTGACATAACTTTGTGTTTTTATGCGTATGTCCCTGTTGTGTCGTATTTGTGTTCTCCATGCTCATTAGAGTGTGACAGGTGTGGCTGATAATACTGTCTGGTTGGAGTAGCTTGACGACTGCACTACAGTGGAAATAAGCAAAGTGAGAATGCCTGTTCTTCCAGTTCCCTTCTCCTTTTTCAGAAGTGTTTCCCAACTAGGGTGCTGTTTGGCGAGAGCAAGGGGGTCATGTAAAAAATCCTTCAAAATTTTAAATTGCTAAAATGTGTAAAAAATCATTTATTATGTACCATCAATCTCTGATTTCTCCAATAACAAGAAATAGCACACACACGTTTATAATAAAAATGCAAATCGTTAGAAAGGTTGATCTGAATTTCAGTGTGGAATTTCATGATTTTAATTCTCGTGCTCCCATCCAAATTGCACACACATAAAGCTGGCTCTCAAAACAAATTGATTTCTTTTTAATGTTTTGTTAACCTAATAGTCAAAAACACACAAAAATATTGTCACAATATCTGTCTTGCTGCGTATTTACATAAACGCATTGGTTAGGTCCTAAGTGAACGTAAACGCTTAAGAAAAAAAAACGTTCAACAGTATATTGGATCCATGCGTCGGGTCTTGAAAGTGACAGCAGCCTAATAAACATGCTGTCTGTGTTGTTAAAGGGTTAGTTCACCCAAAAAATGAAATTTCTGTCATTAAGTACTTACCCTCATGTCATTTCAAACCCACAAGACCTTCTTTCATCTTCGGAACACAAATTAAGATATTTTTGATGAAATCCAAGAGGTTTTTTTTTTAATCTCCCATAGAAAGCAACGAATTAACCACATTCAAGATCCAGAGAAGTAGTAAAGACATTGTTAAACGTAGTGAACACAGTGCAGAGCTTCTGTGTTCTATGTCAGAATGCCCACTCTGTATTGGCCGGCTCCTGCGTCAGCATCACATGCGTGTGTCGTGATGCTCACGTGAACAGCTTCGGCCAGTACTGAGCCGGCGTTCGGACGTAAACACGGAAGCTCTGCACTGCATTCACTGTGTCAACTGCATAGAAGACTGAAAGGAAAGAGGAAAAATTGTTGAATAAAGTTATTTTTGTATTGTTTTTGTGCACAAAAAGTATTCTTGTCCCTTCTTAACATTAAGGTTGAACCACTGTAGTCATGTTGACTATTTTAATGATGTCTTTACTACTTCTCTGGACCTTAAATGTGGTAATTTTGTTGCTTTCTGTTGGAGATTAAAAAAACCTCTTGGATTTCATCAAAAATAGCTTAATTTGTGTTCTGAAGATGAGCGAAGGTCTTGCAAGTTTGGAACGACATGAGGGTGAGTACTTAATGACAAAAAAATCATTTTTGGGTGAACTAACCCTTTAATGTTAATCAAACAACAAATCACTCACTGCTCTTGACTGAATAACTTTTGCTAATGATTGTAAATATATAAACTAATATAGCTTCAAATCATAAAAACAAGTAGTAAATAATAAAGAGGAACCAAAAAAAAAGCATATTACAATCAATAAACAAAGAGTGCTTTCAGTATTTAAGAGTACTGAAAGAGTATGTTTTCCATTCAAGAGCTGGGAGTGATTTTTCTCTTCTTTTTCGCTTTACTGTTCTTTGATTATTATGATTACATCATAGACAACAGGAGATCTAATAAGCTGCATTCACACTAATGCACAGACCTCTATTGAAATATGGGATGTGGTTTGTCCTGTCTGTTTAATCCCTTAAGACATAACTGAATGTGTTCATTACATTCATTTTATAAAACCATTTTGAGATGCAACTACATTTAACTACTTACATGGAGTCGCATACAACCGCATACACGAGCACTCTTCACAAACCACATGTGAGCATTTGAAATTGAAGTAATTACTTCACAACCACTAAAAAGTACATTCTATATAGTATAAATGTGTATAGTATGAATGTAATCTGGACATACTACATTGGATATGTTTTCATTATCATGTGACCTACCAGCATCAGTTACATCGCTTCACTGCAATCCTCTCCTGTGGCCTCATGGGATAATAAAGTGTCCGTCATATGCACACTTCAGAATCTCGCCGGAAGCATGTAGGTCATCCAGGTACTTTTTGCCTACTCTTTTATGAGTACTCTGAATTCGAACATACTTTTTGTCATATAAAAAAATCAAGATATAGTTTACCCCAAAATTAAAATTCAGTAATCATTTACTTAACCTCATGGTCCAAATGTTTCTTTCTGAATCTACTTTTTGTAATGTCTATTTGATGCTCACCACAATGATGACTTCAAATTATCTTTTGGGGATAATTTCTCAGCTAAATTTGATGTATGATAAATTTGCAATTAATTAATTAATCGTCACATCATGTAATTAATTAGATTAAAATTTTTAATAGTTTCCCAGCCCTAGTTATAACATAATTTTCAGCACATTCAAATGTATTTTATTAAGATTGTTTAGATCAGGTAAAACAGCACTGCATTACCCCACAATTTTAATTTGTCAAATAAAGTGACCTGTATGAGTAGTAATTCATCACTTGTGGGTGTTTCATTCAAATTAAATAAAATCACGTGAATTTAAGTGATCAAACGTAACTGTAACAAAGGTAAGATTCAGGGAGGAAGGAGGTGGGAACTGGCAAACGTTTAATGTAACTTTAATCCTAATAGACATAAACAACAAAAAACAAAACTGTGGCATATAAGCATAATTAAAACAGCAACGTAAAATGTCCCACACTGTAAAACATTTCACTGTAAATTTGCAGTCATTAACTGAAAGCAGCTTCACCTAAAAAAAAATTGTTTTAACATTTTTTTGTATTTAGAATTACAGTGTAGTAAAAATGGTCCTGTAAATTAGCAGTAAAATACTGGCAGCACAGCTTCACTAAATTAAAACTAGAGTTACCTAATTTCCAACTTTCTTAAATTTGCCATTTGCAATTTAAGATTATAAATTGATATTTATAGTGTTCTAGCAGTGTTGCCAATTTAGGGATTATGCCTCTAGATTTCCCCGCCCCTTTTGAGACTTTTTTCAAAAGTTTAGGGACAAATCTAGCAACTCCTTGGTCAAACCTTATCTAGATTCTTATTTTGCCCACTAATCTCTATTCATATTTATATAGATCAATGAATTTGCCATTATGATGTAATCTAGTGACATTTAGCTACCAGTTTTAGCTACTTTCAATTGAAAGCAGCTGGCAACACTGTGTTCTAGTAATGTGAGCATATTAACCCTCTGGAGTCTGAGGCTGTTTTGGGGCCCCAAAGAAGTTTTGACATGCCCTGACATTTGTGCTTTTTTCAGTTGTTCATAAACATATTAATGGCAAAAGTGTCATTACACTGTATTCAGCACGAACTTGGCTACCATAATATGTAAACAACATGTACGTACATGTTTGTATTTCTGAAGGAATAACATTTATGCGTGGTTATTGAAAAAACTAAAAACTTAAGTTACTGAAATAACGCCAAAAAAAAAATTAAATCTGTATTCACAAGACATCTGGGTATTGGAGGTTGCAGAATAGAATTTTTGCTTCAAAATGATGTAAAAATTATCCTGCCTACTCGTTCATATAAAACAATAGAGAGATTTAAATTTTCTAAGACACTTTTTGTCAAGAAACACATTATGCGTGGAGGCGTGAATATTCATGAATAATGCTGTGATTCACACCTGAGAAGACAAAAGATCCACATAATGAGCTAATGACCTGCATAATAATGAGCTCTTTCAGTCAGGTAGGCTATGTGAAAAAACCCTCTATGATCATGTCTCAAGCTCATCATGATGTATATTAAACATACGAAAAAAACACCAATCCTTTGAAATATTATTACAATTTAAAATAATGTTATTCTATTATATACTTTAAAATATAATGTATTTCTGTGATGCAAAGCGTCTGAACAGTCATGTTACCTCTATGGCATTTCATATAGGCTTTTAGCTTAAAAGCATGCACATTTGGAGAAATATTGATGGATTCGCATATGTTTATGTCAATTTTCTATACAGAGGAGTAATATTTATTCACAAATTACTCTGAAGAAGAACAGGCCATGTGACATTCCAGGAACTAACAGAGGCTTCCAGAGATCGCTAACCATGGCTATAACATGCAGATAAACACTTTTGAAGACAATAAATACACGATTGTGACGATGTATACATGTATTGCCTCAGAATTTGCGTCTGAATAGTGCTAGCTCCATGGGCGTGGCCGCATTAGCGGATAATGAGCTGAATCACGGGCATCTGACATGGCTCTGTTTTCATACAGATTACATAAACAGAGAATATTTGTTTTCGATTTGACTTACACGATTTAAAACCTGACATTCCAACGTTTCTTTAGACATAAGTCTAATTTTTTTGTGATTAGTATTCACTAAGTTATAGTTCATTTTCTGAGAACTATCAGATTGGACTTCGTTCAGAGGGAGACGACAGATCACGCATCATGTTAGTTTTCTTTATTTTGCAAAAAGCACAACATTTTGTTTTTACACTAAGTGTAAACAAATAAAAGAAGATATTCTATAGTTTCAATTGATATATTACTTATGTCTCTATGATAAAAAATGACAGAGTATTTTAAGTCTGTTTTGCTGCAATGTGAAAAAAATCCTGCAAAACGCGCCGGCACGTTTCCCGAGTGTTAATACTGTGAACTTAATTCATTTGAATCCACTAAAAAAATTATTAAAGTAAACCGAATTAAAATGTTTAAAACAAGAAACTATACTTGAATCTCTTGCAGATAACTGCTAGTTAACAACAGCATACATGCATGTACTAATAAGCAAACAGCTTATCACTGCATCAGCAACTACACAGTGCTTTTAAATAACTGCTTACTGCTTTTAAATAAAGCAACAGACAGTATGTCACAAACTGCTCTGAAACACCGGTTGAAGATCCAAGGTCGTATCAAGGCAGTCAGGAATTTTGTATGTCAGGAGGCTGGATTCTGGGACTGGAGTGCACTCATGGGCTGGAACGGGCTCATGGGCTGGAACGGGCTCGTTGGCTGGAACGGACTCATGGGCTGGAGCCGATGTGTGCGCAGCCCACACACACCAAATGGCTGTGACCATAATGGCCAGCACTGCAATGGGCTCAGGCGTGGCATCCATCTCGGCTGAGGGCTCAGGCGTGGCAGCCATCTTGGCTGAGGGCTCTGGAAGATCTGCTGAGACGTGACGAGGCTCTGGAAGATCTGCTGAGACGTGACGAGGCTCTGGAAGATCAGCTAAGATGTGACAAGGCTCTGGAATGGTGGCCATCTTGGCTGAGGTGTGGCTGATACAGCAGGAATGTTGTGCTCATGCAAAGGCATCATCACAACTGAGTGGTTCAGATAGCCCACCCTGAAAAAATATCATTAGGCATATTGTGTCCATAGGTGTTACATGGGCCAGTTCAATGAAGTCCTTAACATACTCCTCAATAAGACGATTCCCCTGTCGGAGACACATGATCTGTGCGGTTGGATTCATAGTTGGCTAGTCGTTCTGTAACGATCATTGAGAGACGAAGCAGAGAGAGAGTCCAATTGCATGCACACTTTTAATAACAAAACTCCACACAAATAGACTGAAACCTTAGACCCAAGACATTAACACGATCTGTCACAACACATGAAACAACAACTAGCAAAGAAAAAGGAAACACAAGGGCAAACAGGCTTAACAAGATAACAAGGAAACAAGAAACACCTGGGGAGACAAATCAACATGGACAAACTACAAAGAACTACAACATAAAGCACAGGAAACACTTCAACTTAAAAGTCCAAGGACAGACACAGAGCACATGTGACAGTATTTGTATTGTTTTTGTTTGTTTGTTTGTTTGTTTTTTGTAACACATGATATTTTGTATTCTAATAAATAAGCAAATTATTACAGCAAAATTATAAAAACAAGTTAAAGTTCACAATAAGCAAAGTACAAGCAAGAGCACAAATAAATCAGGATTTAGGTTTTGCAGGCCTGGTCCTTCCTCGCCCTTCAATGTCGTCATTCCATAGGACTCGAGACCATGTGTCACGCAGGTGTGTCTCATTAGCATTTTCTCCACCAGTCTTGTTCCACTCCCATGGGTCTCTGCCCTGCCCTGCTTCATACCACAGTGATATTAATAACACTTAAATAAGCTCACCCATGAACATCATTTCTGCCTAAGTCCCATCAGATTGCTTTCCAATGGCTGGCTGTGGAGGTGAAGATGACAATTCCCATGATACCATGCTCATTCATGGTGTCATCAATCCACACCTTTGTAATTGCTTTGAATAAGCAACCTCTAGTGGTGAAACTTATACACTGTGCCTTTAAAAGATGAAGTATTTTATTGCTTTATTAACAAAAACAATGACTGTCCTTCTCATATGTTTTGATTTCTTATTTCATTTACTCATTTTACTGCACTAGAATTTGTTGCTTTGGAATATAAAGTGTCTTGGTTATGTTATTTCAGCAAACAGAGCTTTACCTATATAAATATATTACTGTAACTGATCTATTTTATTATAAAGTAGGTTCATAGTATTTGACTCATTCAAACAT